>NW_026453182.1:1200000-1569631 GCF_025200985.1 Drosophila gunungcola
ATTCAGTACTTTGAAGTATATTTCTATTTCATTGAGTAATTCGAGGGTTTCAGAAGTGTAAATCAACCAAATTTAAGAAAACATTATTTGGTTAAAAAATAGCTATGGAACTGCAAAGAAGTACCAACGCATCAATTTTTTTTTGGAAACTATTATCTCTTCTGGTTAACTCATCCAGTTTTGCATCCTTTTCTTTAAGCTTGACTGCATCTAATTTATCTTTGGACTCTAACATAGCGATTTGCACATTTTTCTCTATTTGATTTTGCTTTCTCATTCAGTTCAGCTAGTTTTTCTTCGGATAATTATTAACATAACCATCAAATTTTTAATATAAGCCGATCCAGAATTGCAATTGGAAACATTTATGTTTGGGTTGTCCGTAAGCTCTGAACGAGTTTGAAATCTAAATGCCTCGTCTTTTTAAAAGCGATCAATCGGCTTGAACTCTTTAATATTCCGAATATAGTTTTCTTTCTCGATTTACTTTTATTTTATTTTTTATTTCGGTATCCTAGCGCTAAAATTCATTACTGCGCAAGTGACGTTGATTTCATTGATTCTTCTAATATCTCTTTTAAGAGTTTTATTATATTTTAATTAATTATAAACTTTATTTTTCCTTGATTATTTAAAAAAAAAGTGATGTTTAAACTCATTATGAAGTTGTGAGTAAAATGTGATTTTATTTAAAAGTGATCTATAAACAAAAATTACTGGAAAATTGGGATAATCCAGGCAGGCAGTGCTATCGCCTAATGTCGGAAACGCAGAGACAAATCCCCCAATTGAGTGATATCAGGCGCAAAACTCTTGTGGGATTATCGCCGGCTGACACTTGGATCGTATCATCCTCGAAAGTGACGTCTAGTACACCACATATAAGTTAGAGCGTTCTCCGGCCTGTCTGACTACGTCATAAATCAGCCAAGAAGCTGACTTGAGTTGATGTGGCTGTATTTTGTTGTGCTTTGACGGTTCCTTCGTGTCGATTGGGCTCGTTGATTTATAACAAGTTGCTGCTGCTTCTTCTCCGGATTTGTTGTTTGGCTTTAATTGCTTCTAGCCGTTAGGTCTGTATTGATACAAGGTTAGTCAATTGCACTAGGGTCTTGTATAGGAAGTGTTATTTGCGACTTTGGATCATTGGTTCCCTGCCAATGCAAATGTCAATTAATCGCTGTGTTCTTTTATGGCCCTGCCTCCCGGCCATTAAAAATCCCCATCGGCCAATTAGCGTCCATAAACTGCTGCCGTCTGGACCAAAGTCTGAGCTCTTCTATTTATATCGAGGGCCTGATTTTATCCCGATGACTGGCTAGTTAGAACGGCGATCGCGATTTCCACGCATAACAGGTGGAATAGCCGCCACTCTGTGTCTGGGGACTATTTTTATCCGCCCAACGAAAGTGAACATCACATTTATAGCCTCGCATTCGCGGCTTCAACCGGTATGTGTTTGAGTCTGAGTATGAGTCTCTGACAGCCCATATATATTTTGTACTTTTGTTCTGTTTCGCCAGTCTCGCACATGCGATTATTGTGGCTTTGTTTTTAGTTGTATTCCGATTTATTCTATGCGTAGTCGTCGACCGCTGCCCGCTGGGACTCCACTTCACGTATAAAATCAGCATAATCGGAAATTCTACCCAACAGTTGGTTCTAAGCCATCGACGTAGCCGGTCGCTCAACGCGCTTTTGGTCTGGAATGGAAAAGTTGATCGGTGCGCAATTTTCTACGCCCTTCAACATCGAGTAATTGTGCAGTTCGTGTGTGAAAATAGCAAATTTGCAAGATTTACCCACTGAAAGTAAAGTGATTTAATATCATACTTCGCATCTACATAAGTATAAATAAGAAGGTATGATTTCGCGTTGTTCTATTTATCCGTGTTCGCTTCCTAAGTCTTTTGTTTCGCGCGGCGCTGAAAAAAAAGCAAATTCGCTTGGCTGAATGAAATCGAAATTTAAATCAATCTTTATCACAACTGGATTTGGCACGCTCTCTAGATGTCTTATATGTTTAGCGCCGCTTCGGTTTCCCTCTTCCTCGAAAACTTCCGCATGCAGTCCAGTATAATTTGGATAGATTTAACCATTTTCGGCAACTTTGTGAACTGAACAATTTTTTGCCATTTTAATAAACGACTTAAGAGCTGTATGCATAAGATATGGTGTTGATTTAAATCTGAACAGGCCGTAGTAATAAATAATGAAACAAGTGGAATAACATTCAAAGGCAATTAAACCAAGTTGGTCTCTTCTACTTTTTTTTTTAATAATTGTGTTAAATAGGAATAGATTATATCATCTTAATATAAGCAATAAATTAAATTAATTAATCTGTCTAGCGACAATTTGTAAGCCTAAAGCACTTTAGCAAGAAACTTAATGTGTAGATATACTTTCAGAATTTAGCAAAGGAATTAAGTTTCCATAAAATCAATTCTATTACAATTCCTAAAATTTAGTTTCAACGCAATGCGGAGGTATTTCATCAAAACACAATTCTCACCTCTCCAAATTGATTAGTCATTTGGCTCCGACAGCAATAAATTAGCATAATATGGTCAATATTATTTAATGCTAAAATGTTAAAATTAGTCGTCGCCATGCCGACGAAGCCAAAACAAAAGCCAAAAACATCCAAAGGTGAATAAACTGAAGAGGCCTGAGCTCGGCTTCTGTGTAAGCTGTCTTGGCCAAAAGCTTGGGCTACTGAAACTGGTTCAAAGTCGAGGACGTCATCAACGAAACCGAGAGTGTGGACAGGGCGGGCCCTCGGACCTGGTTAAGATTTTACATGGCTCTCATTATCTTATCTCTCGCCTTAGCCGCTGTCCGAGATGTCATCGTATCGCCTGATTACCTTTGGCCTGCTCTTCCTGGTCACTTTCGGCCACGTGACGTCACAGCGGACGTCACTGGATGTGGCTCTGAAGAACGTCTACCGACCACTGCGACTCCTGGGCCTGGCCTTCACCGGCAGATCTGGCGACGATCCACAAAACGTGCAGCGCGTGCAAATTGCAGGGGTAAGTCCAGCGGATAATGCAATCATTGATCCGGATTCGATTGATCAGCATTTCCCTTCCACACGGAATCGCGGGCTCATTCGAAATGCGGCCAATGTACTGTTATTTCATTTTAATTGATCAGTTGGATGGACCATTAATACGTCAAGTGACACATCGTTCATTAAGAGAAAGTATTGTATGTAAAGGGTTTATTTTTAAAATAATAAAAGTCATTTAACTATTTGATCTCAGTTATTTGAAACCTTCTTAATTAATTAATTAATTCTTAAATTGATAAACAACATTTTATTTTATTTATGTTATTTTTAGTTTGAAAATATAGCGATTTGGTTAAATATGCTTTCCTTATTTCTTATACGGCTTATATAGTAATGTTTATTTTAACGATACACTTATCACATTTTTATATGTTTGTTAGAAAAGCTAAAACATTTCAAATATACAAATTAAAAAAAAGGTAAACTAACAAATTTCTTACGAAAACTGGTGGAAAAATTTAAACAAATACTCAGTTTTTACATTTTAAATGTACAAATTTAACAAATCAAACAAAAGTGCTGTTTTGTATTTTTAATAAATGAAAAACTCTTTCTTTTGTAATTTAAATTTTTTATAACACCTTGTGAATAGTGCAGTAAGACCGTAAATAAATAATGTTAATAGTAGTTAGTTACCTAATTAAAAGACCACCAATTTTGGAAAGTTACTTTTTGTCTTTGTATAATTATTGAGTAGAATTTAATGCTGTTTACAATTTTCAAGATCTAGAAAGAATATGCCTGTTCACAATGATAGGAGTTTCCTAACTCTGACTTAGTAAATAGAGAAATTGAACTTTGTAAGATATTGTTCCATTATTAGCGTGCCATTAAGTCTCTTAATTGTTAATACCAACATTTTAATTTTGTTCTGTGCTAGAAAACGCAAAAGTCGAATCCCCGCACCCGAGCCCTGTTGGAGTTCTGCGATGCGGAGCACGGGCCGGGAAAACGTAGCCAGGAGCGGCCCACCAGTGTGCACCGCCTGCGACCCGGAGACATCGATGTAATTGGGGCGATGGGCGATTCGCTGACCGCCGGGAACGGGATCTTCGCCACGAATCTGCTCCACGTGACCGTGGAGAACAGGGGCGTCGTGTGGTCCATTGGGGGACAGTACGACTGGAGGAAGTACCTCACGCTGCCGAACATCCTCAAGGAGTTCAACCCCAACCTCTACGGATATGCCATCAAGGACGGCATCTCCACGGACCGCACTTCCCGCTTCGACGTGGCCGAATTGGCCGCCATGTCGCGGGACATGCCGTACATGGCCAAAGTTCTGGTGCGGCGCATGCAGCGGGATCCGAAAGTGAACATGACCACCGACTGGAAGCTGATCACCCTCTTCATCGGGAACAACGACTTCTGCACGGACATCTGCTACTACCCGGAGCCGGAGAAGACGGTCGACTGGCACGAGCGGAACATGCTGAAGACCTACCGCTACCTGCGGGACCATGTGCCCCGCCTAATCCTCAACGTGGTGCCCGCTCCCAACCTGCGCTTCCTCACCAACCTCTCCGGCCTGCCGCCCATCTGCTACAGTACGCTCCGCTTCGAGTGCCCCTGCCTGATGGGCAAGGGCAAGGGGCAGCTCGACTATCTGGAGGGCATCATGAAGCGCTGGATAGCCAAGGACTATGAGATTGCCAATAGGGACGAGTTCAACACAGAGGTAGGCGTTATTGATGAAATAATATGTTAGAACTATGTTAATAATCACTCCCTAGTGAGTGCAAGTGGATTGAAAGTTGTCAAACTTGAACTTTGATTTATGCATATATTTAAATAATATTTTTTAATTTGTTTGGTATTAGTTTAAGCGACAGACAAGTTATCATTCATCAACACTTTATGTTAGGTATTTAGTTCGCTGAAGGAATTTACTTTGTTTCATATTACTTTTTTATTTGCTTTTTTTTTCATATTCATTTATTTGGCTAAATTATTAATATCGTCTGTGAACTAAAAGCTTAACTTGGAGTTCTCATGGAGATCTTATCTGTCAGTAAATCCTTTATTTTGGTAACTCGTGCGGGAGAAGACGTCTATTCACTTTAAGAATCAATATTTAGAAGATTACTTCAAATAAATAATGAATTGAATTTTAGAGTTAAAATTACAGTTGAAAGACATAATTTATTAAAGATTAATAATTTTTATAATTTAAACGGTATATTTATATACAATTTATACCTTCATTTACATTATTCAGAAATAATTATAAGAAATGATTATGAATTAAAATTACAAGATATATACTGTAAAGACCTTATATAACCTAACAAGGAGTAGACTGTTACAAAAATTCAAGAAATTTACTAAGAAATCAGGATAAATCCAGGTACTCTGTACAATGCGGATTGCAAATCCACCGAACGGTTCCTCAACTTCTTCTCTTCTTTTAAAAGTACTTTCTTCTGTTTTAGACCTTCACGATAAACGTGCAGCCGTTCTCGCAGTTCCAGGACTTTCCGCGCACGCGTTCCGGCCACACGGACACTCGGTTCTTCTCGGAGGACTGCTTCCATCTCAGCCAGCGAGGGCATGCCGCGGCGGCCAACTCCATATGGAACAACATGCTGGAGCTGCCCGGCGAGAAGAGTGGGTTCGCCACCCAGCTCTTCGAGACCTTCCGCTGTCCCAGTGAGCAGCGTCCTTTCATCGTCACCCGGGAGAACAGTCGTCCGGAGTTTGTGATCTGAGACAAAGTCGGGTCTGTTCTCCTCTGTGAATTACCCCCTGTGATATCGCGCCTAAGTCTTTCCAAGTTTGCTATTTGTTTATTTGTAGTTTTAATTAGCCACATGCTAAGTGAAAAGATTCGATGAGAATCAGAAAGTCAAATAAAATGAGATTCTTGAATTACGTGAGTGAATTTCGCTTGGCGGTTTTTCATGTTTCTAACGTAACGGTGGGCACGTGGACTTTTTTGGCAGAGTTTGGATGGCTGTTGACATCGATTACAAGGGATCCATAATAATGAGGCAACATCGCGTCTGAATAGTTATTAATATGCTCAGCTAAAAATAAATTCATAAAGTTTCTGCCTATAAAAAACTATAAATCTACAATGAAATGGGCCAACTTATGTTTATAATAAAAAAAAAACAGTTTGGAACAAATAACGAAAATTTTTGATATCTTGACAAAACAACTTGTGTTTTGAAATAATTATTGACTCAAAGATTGTTTGACAAAGAATCATCTGAGATCAAAATAGCATTATTACAAAGAGCTGTAAATATATTTGATATTTTTGTAAATTTGTTGCGGAAGTTACAAGCTCATAAATCTTAGTACTTTTCTCAACTATACAAATAAAGTGTAAAAAATTAAGTACCCATAAAGTGGCAGCAATAAGGTAGTCATGAATATTTAAAAGATCGTTTAACTCAAATATATTGAAAATATAGAAAGGTTTACAGCTAAACATAACTATTAAGAAAAAAAAACAAAAGTGGCTCTTATACACAGAGAAAAAAAGTAAGTTATTCAATAAATAATAGTTTAATTCCAAAATAATGGCACCTCCCAAATAAAGAGATAAACCTAATGAGCATGTTGGAAAGGAGACCGTAATAACAATGTTAATTATGTGTTGGCTGTTATTATAATCGCCTTAACAAATTGGTTCTTTTGTGCCCCAAACGGAGTAAATCACTCACCCGTGCGAGTAGAGTTTAAACAAAATTAATAACCCATTAAGTGCCGGCAATAAGGCAGTCGTATTTTCTTTAGTACAACACCCAGCTTGTTAAAAAGTTGCAAATCACCCCGTGATAAGCGATAGGAGCTGCCCTGGTGACACACGACAAACAATCCGTTGATGGGCGCGTCATACAACCTGTTACAATTTATTTTTCCAGCCAGCGAGGCGCACGCATCAGCGGACATCAATAAAGCCGGACTATAATTGTAGTTTAATTCGGTGGCTGGGTATAAAAAACGAATTGCCCGCCTGAGTAGTACGTGTTTTCGAGCGAAAACACAGCTCCGCCTCCAAAATCAACCGCTCAACGGTTTCGCTTGCCGGTGCTAAAATCTAGCAACAAACATTGCCAGTAAATAGCAAAAAAAAACAGCCAGGGGACAACATCAATTATCGCATTTATTTCGAGAGCTTATTGCAGCATTTCAAAACCGGCGCATTGTCATTGACTTTGAACTTGAGCCCCGATTCCCCCGCATATCGGTCAGCACATTTTTGGGTCTCCAATTTCTCGGCTTTACACATGCGAGGCTTGGTCGACGAGTTTCTCGTATTTTTTGCATTTAAAACACAAGGTTTGAAAATGTGACTCCAAAACTGGCTGCTGATTTTTTGTTGTTTATCCTTTTTACACTTTGAAATCTAATTTTAACTAATTAGCTTAGATGGTTATTTTTAAACTCAATAATATAAGTTTACATTTTATTCCTTTTAAATAAGTATAATAAAGAGACAAGTTAGGGTTTAATGTTTTAAAAAAATAAAAGTTTTAAATTGCATTTGTATTTGTATCAATCTGAAAAAAAACTGGTTAGCATGCAAATTTTATTGCTATCGGACTTCCATGGGAAGAATCGGAATAATACACAAAAATTATTGAAAACCATTTTTATTATTTTTACTTTTCTAAGTAATGATTTAATTTTTCAGAACTACGCGTTTAATTTCATCAATATCGAAAAAGCTATTCGAATACAACCCGAAATTTAAATGTTTTAGGGAATATTTAATTTTGCAATAGCTACTGAAATTGGTTTCCTAACTTGTTTTAAATTGAATTTAATCAATGAAAAACTTAAAAACTAATAAATAAATGTACGTGCTTTTAAATACTCTCTAAAAACTAGTATTCAACAAATATCCTTCATAAACTAGTAATGGAAAAACAACAATTTAATATAGCTTTATGAACATTTTACATCTTGATTCAATGTCCCGTAAATTAAGCCAAACAGGCTAGACTATTCAATTTTCATTGCCTCAATTGATTCTCCTCTCGTAAAGATCTAATTTCAATGACATCAATTAAATGTGGTACTGGTGCCCCATTTTAATGAGTGCTCATGCAAATTGAGCTTTGCTCTGTGGGATGGGTATTGTGCAGTGGAACCCGGACACTGTTTACCAGTCAAGTGCCAATCCACAAATAATGATTAGATTAAGTCACAGGCTGCAAATATCGAAGGTATCAAAGTATAATTACCTGTTTTGCTTACGACTTTTTTTGTTATTATTTAAACTTGTTTGCTTTGGCGCCAACTAAAAATCGTGATCTAATAGCCGAGACACGATAAAGCAAGGACACACACCGATAAGTTACCCAGCTTTGTTAAGAGTATCGATAGTTTTTTAAATATATCAACTGCTTAGATATGATCTCCGATTTTAGTACATTTAGTTCAAATTTGGCGGTAAAGTTTGACAAAAGGAAAATTGAGATTTTGGCGAAGTTGTTTTGCTTTCCTTTAGGGATTGTAACGTTATTATTTTCGCAAAATCGATATTGTATGTAACTTCAAATATTTTTTGTTCGATTAATATTTTAGTTTTTATTAGCAGTAAGTATTAGGGGCGAAAAAAACATATATTTAAAATAATAATATTGTTTACAAACAATGAACATGTGATAGCAGTTTAATTCCTAAGGTCTTTGGCATAGCACAGTTAAAAAAAAAAGTGGTTTCAGGTATTTTGGTAATGAAACGAATGGCCGTAACAGGTGAACAAGAAAACAGTTGACAACGAGTTCTTGAATTTTTCTGCTTACCTCGCACTGTGAATATTATAAATTTGCGATGCACCTTAACCCGAGCTGCGCATTTGCGAAAATTTCGAGCCATGAGAGACGACAATCAACGACCCAAACTCCAAGCAGTGGCAATAGTTTTCTTGTTGGGTAAGGTTTTGTTTTCCTCGTAAAAATCAATGTAAAAACCAAATATCTTGCAAAAAAAAAAAATTTAGGACAGTAGAGGAGGTTGCAGTTTCTTTTTTTAAACTAATTATTTAATTTTTCTTACAGTTTTACAGCTCTGCCTAGCCTTGCCCTATGGTTCTTCATCGGGTAATGACCTAGACATCGATGGGAACTACCAAAACTCCGCCGGCGGACGACCAGTGGATTATCACACAGTTGTGGGCCACTTCAAGGACTTTTTCATGTACCTGCCCGTCATGATGACCACGCTGAAGGAGACCATGTCCGGATTCCCCAAATTCGCCGAGGGAGTACGCATCCTGACGTCCGGCAAAGGACGAGTCGATGGCGAGGACTGCAAGTGCAGCTCGAATGGACTGACAAGCGGTGAACTTTCGGACATTAACACTAGTAGTCGATTCGGTTGACCCGAAGTGGGAGAAGAGTCACCACCACTGTAGATACTGTACATATGCCACACCACTAATAAACTGGAAATCTTCAAAAACAAAAATTACAAATTTCATTTTTCCTTCAGCTCGATAATCAAATGTCAATGCATGCAGCTTGATGTTTACAAACAACTTAAGATTCACTCAGCAAATAGTGGGGATTATCAAATATCTCGCATCAGCAGGAAATGGGCTTCAAATTTATAATGGAATTTAAATCCACTAGAAGCTTAAAGTACAAGAGTAAACAAAGTACAGATACACACAGCACTTGCAAACAAATTCTTTTTTTTTTAAATTTGAAGTATATGCTTTTGAAAAATTCAAGGAAAGTGATTTCTGAAGTCTTAAACTTAATGCTTTTCAGGTTAAATCGTTTCTATACAATATTGTAGTTAAACCGAAAATAAAAGAGCATGCAACAATTATTAATTCATAGTCATTAAGCGAAACTATCGACAATTTGCAGCCAGCACAAAAATGATTTATTTGTTTGCCAATGACTTTGTGATATAGTTACCCAATAAGAAAATCAATTCGGGGCACTGGATTGAGGACACTTCTGTGAATGTCTTCCATGCCCTTGAAAGGGGAAAATTGGTTAGACAATGACTGTGCAAGACTTTCGTAATCCACTTTGGCTGGACTTGAACTACATACTACACAATTGTATATTTTCAGGTATTTTCTTAAGCCATTAGCCCGACTTATTAGCCAGACCCCTGGGAATGCTCACAACCTGCATGGGTTTGGACAGAATGGAGCCTAATCAAGTGCTCGAATCTGCATGTGGGGGTGGTGTGGGTGGTTTGGGGTACTGTTTCCCATCGAAAACCCCCTAACCCATGACCCACTGTCATGTTTGCACTTGTCATTATTGTTAATTGTATTTGCGGGGCGACCGAGCATGCATGGACTTTATATTTACATAGCATTCCGAATGTTCGAGGCTGTACAGGTGTAATTCAAAGTTGGCACTTTCCGTTTCAGTGGCTTACGCGGCGTTGAAGGGAACGCAACAGCATGCCCAGGAAGCGCCGGAAGCGGAACCACATCTGAAGAACCAACCGGAAAGGGATAACTTAACATATAGCACTCATCCGCCCCGATGGCCACTGGCATCGAGCTGCTGGTGGCCGCCGCCCTTTGCGCCGCCTGTCCAGCGCTCAACGAGTCCCTGCCCGCGAACCTCATCCTGTTGGGCGAGGACGGCAGCCCAACCACCCCCCAGCTGCCCCTCGAGGTCGGACTGGACGAGGACGCATCCGTGGAGACGCTGGAGACCCTCATCGCCAAGAAGCTGAAGCTCCGCGAGATGCGCGAGTGGATCGGGGGCAAACACCTGCGCATCGCCACCCTGGAGGACTTCCGCTCAGCTACACGGAGCTCCTCGAGAACGGCACCCGCATCGGCCACGGCGTCTCCTTCCAGATCATCGACTTCCTCAAGAAGAAGTTCAACTTCACCTACGAGGTCTTCGTCCCCCAGGATAACATCATCGGCTCGCCCAAGGACTTCGATCGCAGCCTCATCGAGATGGTCAACAGCAGTGTGAGTAGACGGGCGGGGATGGAATACTGATTAATTATTAATGCTGTTTACTAAGTCAGATTAGTCAATGGTTGTAAATCGATTAAGGGCTCATTCTACATGGATATGTATATAAAATTGGTATATAGTTTGAATACATACAAATATATGTATATAGTTTAAGATAAGTTATCCTTGTAGGCAATTAAGCATACATTTTGAGTGTTCGATTCATACAAATACAGCCAACTAGGGTGCTTCTTCTTATAGAAATTGCCTTCCTAATAATTTGGGAGTAAAATCCAGTTTTTTGTCTATAGCTTTATTTAATTTTGAATTTAGCCCTTGACTGCAAGTTGGTTTGAGTTATAGTTTTGTTTTTTATTAATAGGATTAATGTTTAAAACAAAATAAAATTTTTTAAAAAATTAAATGCCCAGAAGGAAACCTTAAAAAAACTTTTTTTTTATTTTTTTATAATTAGAGATTTGAACTTTATAAAAATACATAAAAGGTTTTTTTTACTTATTTATCAAAACTTTTTGGGAGCTATATGATATTAACTTAACATTCAAGGGAAAATTTGTACCCATTTTGAATACATAACATTTGAATACCCCGCAGGTAGTGGACCTGGCTGCGGCCTTCATACCCTCGCTTTCCGACCAGCGGAGCTTCGTTTACTACTCGACGACGACGCTGGACGAGGGCGAGTGGATCATGGTGATGCAGCGGCCGAGGGAGTCGGCCAGCGGGTCCGGCCTGCTGGCGCCGTTCGAATTCTGGGTGTGGATCCTGATCCTCGTCTCGCTGCTGGCGGTGGGGCCGATCATCTACGTGCTGATCATCCTGCGCAACCGGCTGACGGGCGACGGCCAGCAGACGCCCTACTCCCTGGGCCACTGCGCCTGGTTCGTGTACGGGGCGCTGATGAAGCAGGGCAGCACCCTGTCGCCCATCGCAGGTGGGTGCAATTAGGCCAAAGTGCAAGCGAGCGGCCCAGATAGCCATCGGCAGGCGCTAATGGGCCCCTTTTGAACGCGTGTGCAGGCGCTTTGTCGACTAATTAGACCCACTACCATTGCAACCCATTGCCATTGCAACCCATTGCCATTACAACCCATTACAACCCATTACAGACTCGACCCGGCTGCTCTTTGCCACCTGGTGGATTTTCATCACGATACTGACGTCCTTCTACACGGCCAACCTGACCGCCTTCCTGACCCTCTCCAAGTTCACGCTGCCCTACAACACGGTGGACGACATCCTGTCCAAGAACAAGCACTTCGTGTCCATGCGGGGCGGCGGTGTCGAGTACGCCATTCGGACGGTGAGCGGGATTCCCTGGGTGGGGGAACAAATTGGTCAGAGCAGATGCAGAACAGATAAGAGAAAATTACAATTTCAATTCAATTTAATACAGCATGGTTTTTAATTCGACCAAAATCTACGGTCCCTCTTCAGGGAAACAAAAGGGTCTAATAACTACAATTTGACTTAGTTTGTCAATGGAGTATGTAGAAATTATCAGAATTATTTTATATATTAAATGGAAAAAAATGTATTTTACAAAATTATTAATAGTCAACAACGATTCTATCGAGAATTCATTTAAACAAGTATAAAGTTTGTAAATTGAAGCAAGTCCATAAAATTAAAAATACTTTTTATTAATACATACAAATTGCACAGTTTGTCCTTATGAGGAAAAACAAAAGACTCTTTAAGGCTAATTATTATAATTATTATTATTTCTTTATTTTGCATCCTAGCACTGCAAGTAAATAAAACTGCTAGTCTCGTTGTGTTACGACATGGAGTTACTATATTTTTATTCTACGCTACAATTTCTTTTCATTTAATGTTAAACATTATTATAAATTTAAATTAATTTAAATAGAGTTTGTAAAATTAATTAGGCAATTGAGAGAGTAACAAGTATGTAGACATTACCAAGAATTTAGTTCGTCTTTTTCCCAGGGAATTGCCAATCAAAAAAGTGTAATTTCAATATTTGAAATATTTGTTATTTTCGTGAAGCTCAGACTAATTATTGGTCCAGAAAATTGCTGTTTATTATGAACCATGTCAGATATTAAAAAAAGAAATTTGTATTCCAAACAAAGTGCAGATGAATGGTTATTTTGTGTTTAACCTTTTTATTAAAATCACTTACTACAGTATAAATACTAAAAAGTTAAGAATTAGCAAAGTTTTCCATTTTTTTGAAAACTAAAACAATACCAAAGGGTTTTTAGAAGGATTTTTTTTATTGGTTGTTCTATATGGGTATAGATTGCTTTATTCCTTTTATAGATTTGGATAAACCATCTAACTAATCAAAGATTACAAAACTTGATTTACTCATCTTTAAATTTTATTTATCTCCACATAACTTTTACATTTTAAAAATCTAATGACAAGAGAATATGGTTATGCTTACCCTGCCACTTCGTGCCATTTCAGACCAACGAGTCCCTGTCCATGCTGAACCGGATGATCCAGAACAACTACGCCGTGTTCTCGGACGAGACAAACGACACCTACAACCTGCAGAACTACGTGGAGCGGAATGGCTATGTGTTCGTGCGGGATCGGCCGGCGATCAACATAATGCTGTACCAGGACTACCTGTACCGCAAGTCCATCAGCTTCAGCGACGAGAAGGTCCACTGTCCGTTCGCCATGGCCAAGGAGCCGTTCCTGAAGAAGAAGCGCACCTTCGCCTACCCGATTGGCTCCAATCTCAGCCAGCTCTTCGATCCGGAGTGAGTGGGTGAGCGGATGTGTAGCTTCACATGGATAATCCCGTTTGGCACTTTACAGACTCCTCAACCTGGTCGAGTCGGGCATCGTGAAGCACCTGTCCAACAGGGACCTGCCCAGTGCGGAGATCTGTCCGCAGGACCTCGGCGGCACCGAGCGGCAGCTGCGGAACGGCGACCTAATGATGACCTACTACATCATGCTGGCCGGCTTTGCCACCGCACTGGCCGTCTTCAGCACGGAGCTGATGTTCCGCTACGTCAACAGTCGCCAGGAGGCGAACAAGTGGGCGCGTCACGGGATCGGACGCACGCCCAATGGCCAGTCGGTGGCTCCATCCCGCTGGCTCCGCGCCTGGCGGCGACCGGAGAGCGGACATGGCCAGCTCCTGGGCGCCTCCACCCACGCCCAGAACGTCACCCCACCGCCGCCGTACCAGAGCATTTTCCAGGGCGGCGGTCAAGGGGATCCACTGAACCGCTGGCGACGACCCCTCGGAAATGGAAACGGCATCGCCATCGGCAATGGAGTCCTTCTGGGCGGCGATTCGGAGAACGGGGTGCGGCGATTGATCAACGGACGCGACTACCTGGTATTCCGGAATCCCAACGGCCAGAGCCAGCTCGTCCCCGTTCGATCGCCTTCGGCGGCCCTCTTTCAATACAGCTACACCGAGTAGAGATAGGATCGTAGATCGTAGGCAGTGATGGGAATGTACTTTGTTGATCAGAAAAAATGAACAGTTTATATCAAATATATTTTGATTTTTAAATATTTTTTTTTAAATTTTTGAACACGTATCGAAATGATATTTAAATTACAGGTCATTTTATTTCACAAGAGTTACGTTTTTAACTATATTTATCTTAAGTTAGATCTGAATGAATTGGCTATCTCTACATATCATCAGAGTCCATACTTCAAGGCTCAGTAGAATTCCAAAAGTATGAATTTGTATACAAAGTATAAGTATAATTCCCATCACTGTTTATATGCACTTGCAAAATCAAATTTCTAAACAACGCACTCAAGACGTAGACATCCAATACTTATCATTTTATAGAAATACTAAAATAAAATTCACTAACTAAAACAAAATTGACTTTTGTGGGGTTAATAACAAAGATGAATTAACATTTATTTATTTGAAACTTGCATTATTTAAACGGACCTCCACTGAAAGTTATAATACATAAAAATGTAAAACATTAAAAAAGTAATTCAAAAATCAAACAAAAATGCTTGTTGTGATACTTGAAATTGCCGAATAGGTGGCTGAAAAATGATGATTGCCTTTGAATAAAATTAAATGTAAAAAAAATATAGCTTAATATTAAGATTTTTGAAAGATTTTTAGTAGATTTGCTGCTTTAAATTGATCGGAATTGTTGTGACATCCTTAATTTTAATCCGAAATGTATATATATTTAACAATCTATTAAGCTTGCAACGGTGAGGATTTAAAATCCGAACTTACGTACTTATGTTATACATATATATTTTCATACGATTATAAAAGTTTTTGAATAGATTGAGTGGTCTAGTCCAGCGTTGATTGTGGGCTGAAGGCATAAGTGGATGACTGGACGTCGAGGCTGCTGTTGGAGGAGCACGAGCTCATCGAAGGGGTCCGTGTGGACCTGGCCGACGAGGCGGATGACGATCCGCTGGAGGACGAGGAGGAGGAGGAACTGACCCAGGCGTGGCCACTGCGCCGCCGACGCTGGCGGACCAGTCCCAGCACGGATCCGGCCACCGGAGTGGAGGCGGAACTGGCCGACACTTGCCGCCGGATGCCGGGGTTAAGGATGATCTGAACGGGCTCTGGAGCGGGTGCGGTGGCCGGACGTGGGAGTGCGAGTGCCCCCTCTGAACCGGACTCCAAGTCGCTGGAGCCCGGCGATGGACCCGCCTCAATCTCCGCCGGAGTCGCTGGGGCGTTCAAAACCCGTTCGTCCAGCAGTTGCAACGTGGGCACACTGCGCGCCAGAAGCGAGCGGTAAAGTGGAAGCCGGCACACAGGATTCCCCTGCAACTCCACCTCCTGGAGCTGCGGACACATGCCCAGAAAGGAGAGCAGGCCCAGCTCGCTGATCCGGTTGTTCCTCGCCTTCAGGACCCGCAGGTGGACCAGCTCGGCCAGGGGATCCACCCGCTGGATCATGTTTCCGTCGGCGATCAGCACCCGGATGGCCGGCAGCCCGCTGGTGCCATCGAAGCTGTTCAGGCCGCAGTTGCTGATGTCCAGCCGGGTCAGCTGGAGCAGTCCGTAGCCCAGGTCTCGCAGCGAGCTCAGCACACTGCCGCTCAGGTCGAGGCTTTGGAGCCGCGGCAGGAAGAGCGACAGGCGGGACAGGCTGATCGTGTAGGAGATCACGCGCAGGCGCACCTCCTCCACCGCCTCGAGGTCTGTTCGCTGGGTCACGCGGCGCTGAAAGGACGTTACTGGATTAGTCCTGGCTGTTTGGTTAGTTACATACACCACCAACGAAATAAGGCTTAAAATTAAGGTAAAGCTAGTGTCAATCCTAGTGCAACTTTAAAGTTAAATATTACTAAATAAATGTCTTAAAAAATAGTTTTGAATTAAGGCCAATAACAATTCAAAATTGCTCTAAAAACAAAACGAAATTTCATATACCCTTCCAGCTATTGCAAAAAATGAAATATTCTTGAAACCATTTCAATTGAAGCAAAGACAGTTTTCAGTATATTAACAAGTATTAATTTAACATCACTAAATTGTCAGGAAATCGATTTGAGATGGGAGCAATTGCATAGAAATACCATAATTTTAGTCAGTAGTGTTTTGCTAATTCAAGGAGTACTTTTCGATACCGGGAGTACTGCAGAAGTTGCAATTATTCAACTCCAAGTATCTGCATTGCCAGTTTATTATGATTGAAGAAGCAAAACATTTTGAATTTAAATGGAAGTAAGTTTTTTTTTTATCACTTATAATTAAAGTTTGGTTTGAAATCAGAATACCGTCTGCAAGGGTATTAAAGAGCCTGCCCAATCTAAGCCGGTCATTTGATTCGGACATGTTTCACATAATGCATACACTTGTTTTGGCCTACCAGTAGCTCGTCCAAGGTCGGTTCCGGTGCCTGTTGGGGCAAAACCACGGGCAGCAGGTGCACGAAGGCCGGAAGGTGATGTGTCTCCTCGGTGATGGGGACATCCCGGTCGAAGGAGTTCCGGCGGCCCAGTGGCCGACGATTAAACGGCGTCCTCTGCTGCTGCTGGGCGCGATTCTGTTGGTTGAGTCGAACCTCAGGTGGAGGCATCCGGACCTGGCATATAGTATAATTTATTTTGTAATGATATAAGTTCACTGGCATGTTATCAAATACCTGGGCCAAGGCCGCCGGACCTGGGGGAGCCAAAAGGAGCGGCAGCTCCGCCTGAAGGGAGTGGTCTGGCGAGGACTCCAGATACTCGGCCGGTGCCTCCAGCAGTGGCATGGTCAGAAATATTTGGTCTTTTCACTTCTTTGCTAGTGGCCGGCTGTATTTTGACTGTCTCCATTGACATAACAACACAAAGGTTGCCATGGGCAACGCTTAGTGATGGAAAGGGTGTCACTCTGTTACCAATAAATTGTTTCAAATTCTACATGGTTTATCTATATTCTCAGTAAATGAAAATGGAAACCTTGAATTTGCCGCCTTTTAAGTTTTCAAATGAATACATGTAACTCAAAATAAATGAATGTTGAAAGTAAAGTAATGTTTATTCGGAAAAATAATTACAATTTTTCATTTTGTAGCTATTTATTTGGAATTATATAGTTTTTAGTCCTCTAGAAGATTATTTTTGTTATAGTGGCTTGATTAGTGCTATCAATTTCCAAACGCTTGACAAAAAAAGTGTTTGTGTTTAAACTTTAAACTTGAAGTTATTGTTGGGTGAATAAACTTTCCGAGTGGCAAGGCATTCGCACTATAAATCTAGAGAAAGGTCTTAGTTTTTCGCGTATGTGTACATAAATGTGTATGGGTATCGACCAGTTTTTTTTTGCAGCATTTCGTTGCTCGCCTTTATTACTCCTCAACCGCATTTCATTTTGGCAACAAGCCCGCTGACGTCAGTGTGACGTCATGGTCATGACGTTCGCTTTTTGCACAGGCACTCTCTCTCATTCTCTCTCTCGGGCTTTCTTTCACTCTCTCTCTCGAGGGGAGTTCTCAAATCGCTAAATCCAGTGGCGGATCTAAAGGGGTTTTTTGGATAGGATTTATAAAAGCTAAATATTTATTTATTATTATTGATTCTTAGTTTTATTACAACCAAAAAATTATTTAATTTTTTTTTAACATTGGTATTAAAAATTAAGAATAGTTTTCTATACTTTCTAAAGATTGCTTTTACAACTGTTAAAGAAGTGCAACACAAAAGTTAATGTAACTAAGTATAATTTTTTTATTTCCTGGTTGCCTCATAAATTAGTAACACTAGTTACAAAAATGGACTTCAAGACAAATATCTATTGAGTCGAATATTTTTTAAAGCGATTTTTCTAAACTGTACCTTACTTATACCCCCAGTGATATTTGCAGGAACCGCCCCATCAAAGACTCTGCCATTTCAAGGGCCATTAGCTAACAGCAACGCCAGAAGGATGCTCCGTCTGTCTCCTTCTGTCTGTTCTACCCCTCTCTCTTTGGCTTTACGATAATCAAATTTTTCTGACGCCTGCTGTCAAGCTTTTGCCGGCTTTTGTGAATTTTCCGGGGGTTAAGGGGTGGCTCCTAGGGAAGGCACTGTTGTTGTTTTGGTTTTTGGGTGAAGCTTTTTCCATTGACGTCATCAGAGGCGAAAGCTGCGCAGTGAGCTGACATCCTACCACGCATTTATCGATTACACAGACGAAAGAGAGTGGGAGAAAGTAGGAGAGAGCGGGGGAGTCAGGACGTACGTGTGGGCGAATTCAGTTTTCGCAAAACATGACACTACAGTGGTGGAGAAATGGAGGCAAAAAACTCATTTGAATGCCACACCAAAATGTCAAAAATACAAATTTTTAAATCAAAAATCGAGTAACAATTTTTAAAGCCTAAACAGCTTAAAATATTTAACAAAATTAAATCAAAAGTCAAACGACTTTTTCTCTCAGTGTAAAACAGCTGGTTTTTAAGTGTGGGTTCAGGTGTTGCAAATAAAATCCCATATTCAGCTCGAACATTTTTATAGATGCCTAAAAATAGAATTTGTCAATAATACCAACAAACACCAGCCCAAACACACTCACACGAACAAACACTCTCGTAATGTGTGGGTGCACGAACACGCACTGTTGACGTCATTGTCCCTAAAGCTCTCGCGCTCTCCTTTTGTCCTGTTACTACGTTACGAAAACTCCCTCCCAATCTCTCCTTAAAAATACCGTTCGTCTCTTGAACTCTATCTTTGACTTCGCCGTCGGCGAACGCGTCGCTGTCGCAGTTAACAGTGCAACATTCTTAACAGTGGCTTATATCTTAGTTGAATACATTTGACAGTTCTCTACGTGCGATTGTCAATCGCTCAAACTCAATACCAGGTTTTTAAATAACGTTAAATTATAGAGGCAAACATGCAATAAAAAAAAATGAATATGAAGACCGATTTCTAATACTATGTAAGAAATTGGAAACAACCTTTTTGAAATGTTGCCAAACAAGGGTTTCTTTTGCGTAAAGTCTAGCAATCTAAATTAACGTAGATTTTGTAATCAACGAATTGGCGAAGCTAAAAGATGTATGAAATATTCAGCACTTTTAATCAAAATTTAAAAACATACATGTATTGTAGCTGGAAAAATCATTTCATTTACTCTAATACTTCTTGTCATAACTCTAAATTCTATTGTAAATCAGAATGACAGTTTAGGGTTCCGTTCTGACTAATTTAGGTCCTTCAGTGGTTTTGACAATTAAGTAATGAGTTGTAGTCTTCAAAGGTGGACAAAAAAAAAGAGAATATTGTCATTTTATATTTATTTACCTCCCATCTTTTAAAGAGTTCCTTGACAAAACGACCCTCAGTGTGGCTTACATCTCTGCCACGTCGTTATGTTTACCGCGTACACAAACCTATGTAGAGAGTATATACTTAATATTAACATTTTCCCGACTTAAGCCGAACAATTTCTGCAGTTTTCCCCACTGTTGAAAGCGGCAGCGCTGTCGACGCCAAAGAGAAACCGAAGCTCCAGGATGGCGAGAGCCAAGTCTATTTAAGGCCCTCGCAAAGCCCCAATCGTTGTTATTGCAGAAGCAGTCTTTCGAACGCGTTGCATCGGTTTCGGCTCCGTTTGCCCCGAGAAATATCAAAGAATATCAGAGAAAAGCCATGGATAACGCCGAGTGAAGGAATCAAGCGATATCGTAACGAAAAGATTGATATTCGGAAATGTTTTTTGGGCACTGGTGATACACTCAGTACAGTAGGTCCTTGACGACATGCCACCCGCTCGCAGCTGAGCTGCATTCCGTCGAGCCGTTGACGTTGTCGTTGTCGTTGTCGCAGTGGTAGTGGTAGTGGTCGTGTGCTCCGTCGCGGGTGTGTGGGTGCAGTGCAGTGCAGTGCTATTTGGGTCAAAAGCTGCAGCAGCACAAAGTTCCCAGGGGGTGTTGTCGTCGTCGTCCACCTGTTATGCAGCTGGCCTAGGATCGCATCGGATTGGATCGGATTGGTTTGGATTGGATTGGAACGGAGTTGGAGTCGGATTCGGATTCGGATTCGGATTCGGATAGTCGGTAGTCCAGATAGTCCATTTAGCCATGGAGGCGAAGGTGCACCGCCAGCACCAGCGACATCGTCGCACGGAGGCACGCCAGCGGCGTCTGGAGCGCGAGGCGGCCGCCACGGGGCCACCACCGCCAACCACGCCCGAGCGGGCGGAGGCCTTGGACTGTGCCACCGCCCTCAACGAGGGCGTGGCTGCGGAACCGGGCGGCAGCGGCGGCACGCCCAGCAGTGCGGGTCGCATCAGTGCCCAGAGCTCGGCGGACAGTATCGAGCTGGTGGGCTCGCCCAGCCAGACGTCCCAGCAGACGGTGGTCCTGGTCAACGGCCATGCTCCTCCTGGCCAGGGGGAGGGGGAGGGGGAGGAGGAGTCGCCACTGGGCGCTGGCAATGCCCGGGAATCGCCGCCGCCGCCCAAGCAGAGCGACGGCAGCCGCAACTCGTCCGGCGATGCGATGAGCCTGCGGGAGACCCTACAGCAACTACCGGCCACGCACCACCATCGCTCCAGACGCACCCATTCGCCGGCGGATCCGGACGCCTCCTTTCATCGCGGCATACTCGGCTACATGGACCGTGAGCTCAAACAGAGCTCGCCCACGCCCTCCGCCCCCGCCGGAATCGGAACCGGGACAGGAAACGGAATAGGAAATGGCAATGGCAATGGCACGGGCGCCTCCCGCAAACAGCAATCGCTGTCCGACCCGCAGGCCAGTCCCGCCCAGCGATCCCTGCGGTCGAGGAGCAGCTTCGACAAGAGTCCGCGGCGCAAGCGGAGCAAGTCGGAGTCCCGCCGGAGACGCGAGCGGAAGCTGATCGCCGCCGGGGAGATGGAGGTGCGCCAGGCCAACGAGACCCTGATGCGGTACCTCAAACAGTGCTCCGACATGCACGACGCCTCGCTCTCCGGCGAACTGGAGATCGACCAGAGCCTCGAGGAGCGGCGCGTCCACCGGAAGACCAAGTCGCAGAGGGACAAGCGGGGCCAGCTAATCAGTGAGTAGTCTCGTCACCATCGGTTTCGAAAACTCTTAAGTTTAAATTAGATAACTACATCCTAAGTTTAATGTCTAGTTTAGTTTAATACAATCCATTTACGGTCAGTGTTTCTGCGTTTAAGTTTGCCTCTCCTTCTTGTAGTATTCGTAAAAACATATATTCATAATAAACTATTTTATAAAGATTATTATTATTTTTTAAATATTTAAACTAAATGGCCAATGAGATGTAAAATCCACATACAAATTACTTCGAGGCAAATTTTGTACGGGTTTTTGCTTTCTTTAGATGAGTAAACACATATTTATTTCATTTCAAATATTGATTCATATTTCCTAGCAGCTTTTCTCCATAAAGGTCAGAGTATCATTACTTAAATATTTAATTTAGATATTTAAAATAGAACAAATAGCCTCATCAATATGAAAAGGTAGCTAATTGAAGCCCAAGTTCGGTTTTATTTTTCTGTGTAGCCCCCGTGTTGTCCACTTCCATGTCACAGTTGCCATTGAGTAAAACCAGCTGGGGCAAAAGCTCCACCCTTCCACTTGGTCGCCCACTGACTTTACTCTCGATTCTGCGCACTGAAGATTTTGTAGCGCTCGAAGAAAGCCGTGGGATGTTGGCTAAGCTTGTGGGTGTTTGGTTTACTCAATTCAGTACCGCATGCTGATTATGCTATGTCATTCATTAATGCTAAGGACCTGTTTTTCTTGACTCCAATTGAACATATTTAGAATATAAAATTAACAATAAAATGTTGTTCAGAAAAAATACATTTATACATACTATAAGTCGATGTAAGGATTTTTCATACTTCTATCTCATTCCAAGTTAAGCCATACTTTAAATCAAATTTTCCATTATTTATTTCTTTCCATTTAAATTTCCCTTTAATTTTTTTTTAGAGCTGGGTCTGGAAAAATGTGTTTAGAAATTAGTAGCTTCTTAAAAGGATTTAAGTTTGAAATAAAATAAATATAGTTAATTGTGCAAAAGGTATAAAACGATAAGGGAAAGATAATAACTACCCATCTATTACCAAATATCGCCTTAGAACTATTTTAAACTTTTACCATCATAGTACTCATTTTTTTCCAGTGCAGCCACATATCCATAATCCCATTTGTATCGCTCTTCCCTCCCTCAGGCAAACTGTACTCGACTGGCGGGATATCCTCGATTCTAAAGGAGCTGGCCGACGACATCGCTCCGGCCGACGGCGAGGAAATCTACAACCCATTCACGCCGGTCGTCTCGCCCACGGACGATGCGCCCGCGCACATCGACAAGATGTTCCTGCAGACGTCATCCGGATATCGACCCGTGGAGCACAGCTACTACAAGCGCTCCTTCCTGGGGGCCGCAGTCCGCGGGTCCGGCGGACTTTCGGCGTCCGGCGGAGGAGGTGGTCGCCTCGACGGCATCTCTGCCGCGGAGCTGGGGGGCGCCGGTCGCCTCTTTCGCTCCGGCGGCAGCCACGCCCACGGCGGTGCCGGAATGGGCGGAACTGCCGGTGGCTCGGGGAGTGGGCGTGGCAGTTACGGTGATACCCGCTGCCTGCTCGATGCCGACTTCAATCGGTGAGATTTCAACCATTATCGAAGCACTATATTTAAATTTCAATCGAATCTTGCCCTTAGTTGCCCTTAGTTCATTTCTTACGATAATATTTTGAATATAATTAAAACGTATAATTAATAACGTAATTAAGTAAAAAGAGATTTTAATATTAAACACCATTTTAACACCACTTTGGTGCTTAACAAACTAGGCATTAGTTGGAGGCAATTTTTAATCTAGAAACTACTTAAATGTTATATTTACATAGTGAAAAAAAAAAATGAGCGAAGGACCAAAATTATCCCTAGACTCCCTGAATTTGTGATCCATGTTCTAATCCGAAATTACTTTCCCTTGCAGCAATGGCATCACCAGCAACATACAACTAGCCTGTGTAGTTCAACGAATCTGGCTGCTCATCTCGAACATTTGCCACGGCCTGCTAGCCGGTCTAGCCCTGGCCCACCTTCTCTTCGTGCTGAGCAGCCACCCCATGGACTGGGCCAAGGTCATCAATGGCATGAGTCTCGCGGGCGAGACGATGTCCTCGACAGCACCAACCCCATCCGCATCGACGCCGTCGGCAATGGACCTCAACCTCGATCCTGGCGATCGAGGAGCGGAGTCGGAGTCGGGTGGATCCCCATCCCCATCCCCATCCCCATCCTCATCCTCAGCCTCATCAGCATCCGGCGCAGGAGGCAGCGACGCCTTGGCCCTGATAACCGATTATGCGGGCTTCGCGGAGATCTACTTGAATACCTTCTACTGCTTGGCCATAATCTGTCTGGTTTCTGTATTCGATCGGTGAGTAAAAGAAGGCCTTAAAACAATTAAGATTAAATTAGATTGGGGCTTAAGTGTTAAATCAGGGAACACGTTGCAACTTAAAGTAGTGAAATTTCAAATTAAGCAAATGGTTTGTAGGGTTTAGTATCTTATCATAATTTGCGGCACTAGTTTTTCTAAGGATATAGTCATGTAAGAGTTCTAACTTAATAGAATTTTTGTGCACAAATACCTGCCCCCCAATTGAGCTGCTTTGCCGTTTCTCATTGTGTCCTTAGAGTCTTTCGATGTCCTTTGGCTTGATTAAAAGTCGATTTGGCCTACGCGCAACCTTCGTCAGCACTCGGCTTAAAATAGAAAGCCTTTCCCCGTCCAAGGAGTTCGGCTCAAGAACTCATTGACCTCAGGTGCGAGTTTCATTGAGCCATAAGCCAGCCGGATGTGGGTAAACCTCCCGATTTCTGGCCGTTTTTTTTATTTTCGGCCTAGAGTCTAGACTCTGGAAGTGTGCGCGTTTCTTGGTCTTAATTAGAATGCGACCTCAATTCGGGAATTGGGAACTTGTTCGGCTTCGCGGTCGCATAGTAATAATTTGTGTGGCTCGCATTGCGTGGTCGCTTTCATCAGCCACAGAATATTTTAATGCCCTTAAACTTTGCTCTTTTTGCATGCCAAAGTCGCTGCCCACACACAAGCAAGCCACTCTGGCTGCACTCTTGACCTTTAAAGGCTGCGCCAGTCGATGGTACAAGTGTGTGGGTGGTTTTGGTTGGTCGGGTGGTTGGTTGGTTGGATGGGTGGATGGGTGGATGGGTGGTCGATTGGGTGGGTGAAGCGGTCGGAACGGTCGGAACGGTCCGGAACTGTCTGCCATTCGAATTGTGCCGTTTTCGTCTGGCAAAAGTGTGAAACTGTGTATGACATTTCGCTTCGTTATCCCAGCGCCAGTTGATTTATGTGCGGCTGTCGCTGTGCTAAATGTTAAGTATCTCCCGGCAGCGGAGTCTGTGTCCTGACCTTTGATCCTTGCCAAACACAGTGCTGGCCGAGGATTTGCTTTCAATTAATATGCATGCGAATAAATGTCAGGACATTTAGGAACTTGCAGGCAAGAAGGTTACTCAAACTCCCTGGAGCTAATAAACTTTAAAAAGTCTGCTTGCCACTGCTTAAAAGGCATTTGGCCATTATTTCAACTCAATACTTTACAATTTAATTTCTATTTATTTTAAAACCTATTTCAAATAATACTATTCCGTGGGTAATCCAATGATCGGTATTGTCCATTTGAGACATTAACTTGCTTCTTAAAAACAGCTGAGAGAAAATGTTTGCATGGCAACCAAACGTGTTTCCATTTTGCGACTTTTGGCTTCTGACGTCACACTTTCTTTTTCCCCTCCCATCACCTCACTTGCACTTTCTTATCAGTAATATGGTAATGCTACCGACGATTAGCTCTAAGGTCAGCCCAAATTCATTTAATGTTGTACTGTATGAAGAGGTGGTTATTTTTCAAACTAACCGAAAGATAATATGCCAAAATGAATCAATACAATTAAGCAACTAATTAATTAAGAGATAACACTTACCGAGATTGAAAGATATTCTTCTCATTTTCAATAGCATGGACATTTGTCGCTGGAGCTTCTCGAATGCCAGCGAACTGATCTCTTTTCGCTGGCTGATCATCACCATGATATATGTGGCGACAATAATCCTTACAATTTGCTCCGATTCCATAGACGAGAAGCTGTACCTGTTCAACAACAATGCCAACATTACGCTGACCCAGCAGGAGATGGTAAGATCTAATCTGTTCGACCAAAAGTAGGATTACTTTACCCACACATCCCATCCCATTTCGAGTAGCTGAGCAACAGTGTGCAGAGCGTTTGGAGCAGTCTGTCGGTGACGAGGAGCATTGCCGCCATATCGGGATGGATCATGATCGGACTGACGCCGCAGGAGGACATGCTGTATGAGCACCTGGTGGACCTCACCAAATATCAGTTGACAAATAATTGAATTTAAGGCGATCGCGACATTTCGACACGTGTAAATAGTTTTGTAGTTGAACTCGTAGCAGCTGTTGTTCGGTTATTGGCTTTTTATATGTACGACATAATCGAAACGCAATAGGACTCTTATGTATACCCAATCTTAAGCTTTAATGTCGTCTCTTAAGGATTCTCTTAAGGATTCACGTTGATGCCCTTCACAGGCCGCTAGGACAAACCAAACCCAAGGGGAAAACCAATTAAATGACAACCAAAGAACCTAATGGTTAACCTTCGAGTTAGTTAACTAAGCAAATATAGTAAACGCTGGATGTAGATGCAATATAAAGAAGGAAAAATATGAAATACCTATATTTACCAGATCGATGTATCCGTGTACTTATGCATATATATACAATATGTTACCTATATAGATATACACATGCTGATATACATTATATATGCGAATATAGAAATATTTACAATACTTGAATAATTTTCCTTACACATATCGTCTAAAGAAACCGAATCCTTTGTTTATTGAGCGTTGCGGCAGTTTTACAACCAGGGGCTTCCCCAAATTAGATCCACAGTCAATAAAAGTTGAGGACCGACTATATTAATAATAATTTAGGCGGATGTCATTTGTAAAAAGTTTAGCTATGCAGCGAAAATATGATTGTAAATAGAAATTATTTACACAATTATATACATACCTTAATATAAATTCAGGCTTTAGAGACTTTATTTTTCTTTAAACATTTCTATTTTGCTTTTTTTGATTAATATGAAATTGTTTCAGGTTACTTGATTCTTTACTGCATTAGAAAGACAATTTGAAATTTTACCTGAGCTGTATATAAACCGAGTGCAATAAATTAACGAATATTAAAGTTTTATTATACACTAACCAATATACAGAGGCAAATGTAATAAGTATATGGAAAAATGAGCTAACGAATCGATCAAAGGAAATGGAAAAGCAAATCTCATTGTAAACTTGTATATAATAAATATAAACGCAAATAAACAAAAATATTGTATAAAGGCAAGAAAATAACAACCTTTTCTTATTAACAGATTGGGATAATATCTGTCTTAAATATTTATTTATTTCTTACAGGTTGAAAATAATTTACTTTTCATTTTTTTTCTAAATCTCTAATAAATGTATCGTGTTAACATTTTTTAAACCATCAAATATTTATTTTATTTTACATATTTGAACTTAACGGTTTTCTTGTATGGTAGCACTATTATATTGTTTTTTTTTTTCGTATTTCGTGGCTGTTTAGTACTTTACTTAAAATTAATGTTTAAATTAGGCACTTTTAGCTCGGAGATTTTGCAACACTAGATTTATCCCACGCTTGGCGTCATTTTTAATTTGTTCCAGATCTTACTTTAGCTTTTCGGATAAATTACGCAGTTTCTCTTAATAAACAGGAAAGGTACTTAAGGCTGTGTTAAATACAATACATTATACATATATATGTTATGTTTAATACAATTAAGAACTGCAGGCAATTAACTGTGGAATATAAGCGACAGTCATGAAGACGCCAACGCTGAACGATCTAACGGAGGATTTCCGCGAGTCTTCGCTGGAATCATCTGATGACAATAACTCTGTGAGCCAAAAGAACACACGTTCAATTACATCTCCTTATAATGAATATTATTTCAACGCATTGCAGTTTAACGGCGACTTGGACTCGGGAGAAGTGTGTGCAGCCAGCGATCAAAATAAAAGGGTGCAAATGTATGAGCAGAGAAAGATCTCAGATTTAGAGGAAAGGCTAACAAATTCTGAGAAAGACAAGATCAGTCTTCATGAAGCTCTAATAAGGGAGAAGGACGATGTTATAAAATCACTTCGATTCTCAATTGACTTGATCACTGAAACAAAGGAATTCAGCATTAAGCAAATGAAAAGTCAAATTTATGATTTGCAGAATGCAATTGACTTTAAAAACTCATTAAATTTAAACAATGCTCAAGGAGTAACTACATGTTTTGGCCCAAAAGATGAGGGCAATAATTTTATTAATCCAAAATCCAATCATAATGAACTGCAAGCGTTGCAAAATAAAATGGAATCACTCGAGATAACTAATAGAAAAGATAAGGAACTTATTGCCGAGTTGGAATCAAAAATTAAAGTCGAAAACGCCGAAATTGAATTGAAAATAAAGGAAAAGGATTCTAAAATGGAGGATTTAAAAAAAAATGACGATTGTTTGAGAGCTCGAATAGCTGAGCTAGAAAATAAGGTTAGCATTATCTCTGCTGAGCTAAAAGAAAAAGAAAATCAACTGTCTCAGTACACTTTAAGTGACAGAATCTGCCGAAAAAAAACAACAAATTTTGCCGCTTAACTATACAAAAAACCGCAAAATAAAGGTGGTTGAAAGAATTGGATTTGAACCCTATATGGCACTATTCGAAGATATTCCATCTGCTGGTTCGGATTGGCTTGTGATTCAGCGCCGCATCGATGGAAAGCTGAAATTTAATCAAGCTAATGGGAAATCGGCATTTGAAAATGGCTTTGGTGACCTAAACAAAGAGTTCTGGCTTGGTTTTGAATTACTACATCAAATTACAAAAATACAAAGGCATGAGCTATATATAGAACTAGTAGACTTTGATGATGTAACCGCATATGCCAGATATGATCACTTTGTAGTCGGAAGCAAAGTTGAGGAGTACATGTTAAAATCTCTTGGATCCTATTCGGGAAACGCTGGCGATGCTATGCGCAGTCTTGAGAAAAAAAAAATCGTCGAATGGACGTATGTCGACAAATCAACCTATTTTTGGTGGTATACATTGAAATTGCAATGGTAAGTAAAGTCATAGTTTTTTTATTTTATTCAACAACTTTCTATATTTTCGTTTAGCAACCTGAATGGCTCCTATTATTCCAATTTAACAAAGTTGAATTCGAACTTCGGCATTTGGTGGGGAAGTTGGAATTTAGGAAAATCACGACATTCCCTAAAGTCATGCAAAATGTTGATAAGGCCGAAGGCAGCAGTAAAAAATAGTTAAAAGACTTAATTTGTCTTTATCTAAACTATCTTTCCTAATAGCCTGAACAATGCGAACACTTGTTTATTTTTTCTTTTTGTGTTAAAAATTAATTTTATTGTGAAACTGCATAAAAAACAAGGCTGCAAAAAGTTAATGTAGAAAATAATGTACAAGTTTTGTGTTTTTTATGTATGACCATTTAAATGTGTTCAAATAACCATATTTGTTTCCGAACTGTATCGGATCAGAAAAAATGTCATATAATAAACGAAATCCAATTTTCTCCGAAAAAAAAGATCAACGTATTTTTTTAATATTTTGCGAGGTGACTTTATGTATATAAAAAATGACTAGGACAGTAAGTGGTATTACTCTAACCAATTTTATAATATCATCTGCAAGGGTATAAAAATGTGACTTTTATATAATGTTTCCATAGAAGCGGATATATTATCATAAGATCAAAATTTTTAGGTGCTTATATTGCTTAATTTTTTGCTGGATGACTAAATATCGGATCCGATACGTTTAAATACATTATAGGTACATTAAAACTATTCGTTTTGACTATTATTAGGAATTATAATTACCATTATAATTTATGACCAAAATGTTAAAAAAAAACCATATTCTAGTTTTAAATAAGACGAGTAGTTTATAAAACAAGAAAATTTTATTTTCACTCATTTTTATACCCTTGCAGAGGGTATTATAATTTCAGTCAGAAGTTTGCAACGCAGTGAAGAGACATCTCCGACCCTATAAAGTATATATTCTTGATCAGCATCACTAGGCGAGTCGATCTAGCCATTTCCGTCTGTCCGTCCGTCTGTCCGTATGTCCGTCTGTCCGTCCGTTTCTACGCAAACTAGTCTCTCAGTTTTAAAGCTATCTGCATGAAACTTTCCCAAAAGTTGTCTTTCTATTGCAGGTGGTATTTAAGTCTGAACGAGCCGGATCGGACGACTATAGCATATAGCTCCCATAGGAACAATCAAAAAAATAAATTTAAAAAAATTTTAACTTTGCTGTTTTTCATTTTTTTTTTTAGTTCTTCGACATATAATAATGGTTAATTATTTCAGAATTACGGTTTAAATTTCATCAAAATCGGACGACTATATTATGTAGCTCCCATAGGAACAATCGGAAAAAAATTAACAAAAATTATAACAGCTGTTTTTTAATTTTTTTCTTAGTTCTTCGACATATAGAATTGGTTAATTATTTCAGAATTACGGTTTTAATTTCATCAAAATCGGACGACTATATCATGTAGCTCCAATAGGAACAATCGGAAAAAAATGAACAAAAATTATAACATAGCTGTTTTTAAATTTTTTTCTTAGTTCTTCGACTTATAGTATTGGGTAATTATTTCAGAATTACGGTTTAAATTTCATCAAAATCGGACGACTATATCATATAGCTCCCATAGAGATAATAAAATATATAAAATAACTATCTAATAATTGAACTGCAAATCATCATAGCTTCAATGTTTTTAAACATATACGCAAGTAAATCATAATTTCAATGTTTTCAAAAATATTTAATTCTTGCAATAGCTGCAAGGGTATATGAACTTCGGCTTGTTGAAGTTTGCTTCCTTTCTTGTTTTTATTATTATTAACGCTTAAGATTTCTTTACTTTGGTATATAACATTATTGTTTTCGAAAATTAAATAAATAAAACTGCAACTTTTTTCAGTTTAGAGCAGCTAAAGTTGCCCTGGCAAAAATTTCCTCCCAACAATATTCATCTATTTGGAGCTGAAAAAAATGGTTTCAGATTAAAGAAAGAAACATAAATATTTGTAAAATAAGAATTATTTTTAAAAACCTAAACTTAAAACTATTTTTTTTGTATGTTGAGAATGATTCAATTTTAACCTTAAGGTTAAAAGATCACAAGCTCTTTAGTAAACGTATGGTTCTTAATTAAAATAAATTTATTTAATCATTATTTCTTCTGTTTCACTTTTATTCAGAGCGCCATTGGTTGTAATTTGATTTATTTGTTATTGTCAGCTTGGTATGTTGATTTGACTTGACAAACAAAACCAGCAGAAAAGCTCAATAAAATCCAGAACTGAGCTTGAGTGCGTATTGGATCTGTATGCTCCTGTCGACAGCAACCCGGCAACCAATAAAACTTGTAATGGGTCGCTAAATGGCTTCAAAGCGAAAACAAAGCTATTAAAATGAGCACAACCCACCTCGTCCAATTTAAGCCGATTCACAGGAGGCGTCTGCAAACACATGCTACTCCAATTTAAATCTAAATGTTCCACTCCGTTAGCAATTAATTTTTCGTTGCTCTTTTGCATTCAAAAATGTTGCCGAACGATCTTTGTCATGTAAATTTATAATGTAAAATTCATAATTAACCAAGGCTGCTTACGAAATTTGATAGAAGTCTATTAAACGTTTTTCTGGGCCATGTCAGAATTTGCATAAATGATTTTTAAGCATTTTTTGTGTCCATGGTAAAGTTATGATGGGCGCAGACCAAAAAGTAATTTTTTTCTTGGCTAAGCGAGCGTATAATTTTACAAAATACAAACTATGTAAATCTCGAAAATGGGTCCAAACTTCGTATACATAACACTGATGTATTTGCAAGCTTGTTTAACCAATTTTAAATACAATTTTATAAAGCCCAGGGCCATGTTGGGTATTTAACATGTAAATCATGTTTTTCCCGAGGAAATTGTCTCTTAATTAGATGTTCTCGGGAGATAACACAAGTCACTGTCATCATTATCACAATCGCCAACGTTATCGGAGTAAACGCATTATCATCATTAAACACTTGCTGCAATTATGGAGCTAATTGAATTTCTAAATGAATATAATGACTCGACAGGAACAAAAACAAGCGCGAGCGCAGCACAATAGGCCAGAATATATGTACATACATGTACGTTGCTTTGTGGCCTAGCATCTCCTTTACGGGGCCGTGGAAATTATAAATGTAATTGTCATTAAGGAACGACTCTCGTATGCCCTTTAAAGGCATTAAATTATACTTATTTTTTCATATACGTCCTATGAATTTTTGAGGTAATTACTTCTTATTATTAAGGGCAAAATAAACATTAGCATAAACTATAATCTCGACGACGACAACTTTATAACTTTATTTCACTTCGTTCCATAGAATCTAAAAATTAATATGGCGTTTTAATATGTTGTTACGATACAGGTCTTTTGTTTTTAAATTATTTATAAGTGTCAATTCCCAATACTAAAGCATTTAAAAATTACAATATTATCAGAAAATTATCATAATAATTTGGTAAATGAATTTTATTAAAATATTATAATTTTTTAATACTTTAGTATCGGGAATTCATATTTTTAACAAAGCGATTATTTTTAATCAACATTTAATATTACGCATGGTTCATCCCACAATTTTCCACTTTCCATTTCTATATTGAAAGTCTAACCAAAAATATGAGTTAGATTTTCAACATCCTTTACCTTGATGTGAGTTCCAAACCCAGCCGGAAACCCAATAAGGCCCAAGCCCAAGAATCCTGGTCCTAGTCAGCTCTGAGTGAAAAGGACGAGTCTCCTGTAATTAGGTTAAACACACACGTGGCTCCAAGTGCCTTTCTGCGTGTGTGCGAGTGTGTGGCCACGATGGAGATAAAACCCTGCAAAAATGAGGTGAGAAAATGAAATAAAACAACCAACGGCTGGCACAACGAATAAAAATGGCGCGTAATTTGCACGTTTAACCGCATGACAGCGAAAAAATTACGCAACCCATGCACAATAGACAAAGTCACAAACACGTATACATCCTAGCAGTGGCGTTTTAAAGGAAACTAACACCCAAAACGAACCTTTTCTTGAATATTTTCTTTCGTATAGAATAAACAAACAATAATTGGAGGGAACTATATTTAAGCTTTATAAAATTAAATTATTTGAAATATAACGAGTTAATATCCGTTTAATTCTTTTTTAAAAGTCAAATATTATTAAACAAATTTTATGGTTATTTGATTTTTATTTATATTGGCGCGCTCGAAAGAAAAACAAACATTTGAATTGCGTTATAAATATCACATAGTCAGTTTTATTAGAATTAAGATTTTCTTTATTTTTTGTATAATACATATAGAGGTCTCTTGTATTTGAATTTAATTATTAGTTGTATAAAAGTTGGTGATGTTATATATTTCGGAATTTGAAAACCTGTTTGTGCCCTAAGAAAATATATTTGAAGCGATCCAAAACCTGTAAGTATTCTCTACTGATATTTAAATATTTAAAAATGTGTCCTAAGTTCATTTTTGCATGACTAGTAAAGTGAATGCGAAACCCCCCCCTGATAGTAGCCTGCCTACGGCACTGTTAACTCGTTTGAGCTTGTGGTGTCTAAATTACAATTACATCGCAGCAAAAGCCAAAGCACTCAAGTCGCCCAACTGGCCTTGGGTGGGCTGCTCCTGCTCCTGCTCCTTTGGCTCCTGTTGCTGCGGCTCCTGGGCTGGACATTCGAGCATATGGTCGAGTAATTATCCTGTTGCTCTCGCCAACATCTCGGCTTAGCCATCCGCCACCGCAGTGCCCTACTTGAGCGTCGCTGCTTATCGAAATGCCCATCGAGCTGGCTGTTCCGAGATGAGTTGATTAATTGAAATGTAGTACTCCGAGCCATCGAATGCGGAGGGAAAACTCAGTAAACGGATAGCTCATTGGGAGCATATGTTGGCCCGTCACCGGGGTATTCAATATAGATAATATCATTGCTAGTATCATAGTGCATTATGAGCAGGAAAGTGTTTTCCACCAATCACCAATCTACCAGCAGATGTAGCTAGTGCTTATTTTGTTGGCTAACTAAAATAATTACTATTGGCTAAACATCTACAGATAAAAATCTATTTAATTTAAAATTTAATTTATTTTGAACAAATTACTAAAATGTTCAATATTTTTTTAGCTCTGCCTTTGCAATACACATTTTTAAAAAATGTTTTCATGCTATGAAAAAACCTAAAATCAAGAATCAAACATATATGTTCTTATCAATTTGCTTCAACATTTCTTAGCCTAAGATTATTATTTCGATTTAATATTAATTTAATGTTTTTGGAGTTCATATGCTTCTTAAATGAAAACGAAAATTAATTTTTTGGCAATGCTGTAGAGTAATATAGAGATAGATATTTAAAACTGACCAAGAAGGGTATTATCGTGTCGCTGGGACTTCCTTGAGGCTGGACAAAAACTTGTTGCCTTAACTTTTAATTAAGCCAAGAGTTTGTGTAATGTATCTGGCCGTGCGTCCTACACTGCTTCTAGAGAGTGTGTGCGAAATTAACAAATAAGCGTATAAATTATGCCACAACACGCTGACAGCGCACACACACACACGCACCAACTGGGATGTCCTTTGGCCAGGATCAGGGAAATATGAGCACCAACTGTGGACGGGCGACATCTGCAGCTTTCCTGCCATTTGGCGTCATTGTCATCGATGTTGCCGCTCCTCTGGCGAAAAGATGGGTTTGCCAGTTGCCAGTAGACCACATTCCAGCCAGCATCGAATTACATTGGCTTTAAAGCGCAATGCGTCCGCATGTGTGTGCAGGTCCTTGTTCTTCTTGCTGATGGTCAAACATGACACTTGCCAAGACCCAGAAGCTCTTCGGACTCAAGGCAGCGAACACGAGATGACCTTTAAAGTACAGTAATTAGACTGACATCTTATATACAATAGTTAAATCGAAAAATGATCGAACAAAAGCTGTGGAACAGTATTTAAAAATTGTATACTTTACTTTATATATTGTATTGTTTACTTTTCTAACAGAAATATATTTTAAGCTTCATAAAATTGGTTTTGTTGCAATATAAAGAAGTTTGATATCATTCAACAAATCATGTGGTTTATACCATTTTATATTTATATTACTTAGCGCTCTTAAGAAATATATACATTCATTTTAATTATATTAAAAGTTAAAAATTTGTAAATTGAATTTAGGAGTCTATTATTTATTTATAATATTACAAAAAGAACTGGTACATATAAGTGATTTCATGTCAATATTAATAAGCTTATTAGAAGAAAAATTATTCCGTCGCTATGAAATAACTATTTTAGTACTCGGAACATTTATGGATCTTAGACTGGTAGTCTTGTGTTGTATTACAAAAATGTAAATAAAAAGAAGCTAAGTCAATACATTACCTTTCACCAAGCAGGTTATTCCTTTCAGAATGTAGACCATATTTTCAGAGGGTATCCTGGCGCCAACATCAGTGTCGCACCATGCGTATGCGTGATGTTGGCAACGAACATCAGAAACGCACCGAAAAAATCAGGCAACCACAAATCCTCGTATACCTGATGGTCCAAGTCCATGTGACAGATACCCAGCTCCCAAATCGTTAGCAGTAACGTCTATTTTGACCAAACATTATGCCGCGGAACTGGCTATTATCAGTTGGTGCGTAACAATTTTACGATCTCGGCTTAAAATTATTGAGGCATGTCCTAAATAAAAATTCTTTAACCGAACTTTTTACTGCTCACTTCCCTTTCAGCAGCACTTTTCCCGCCCATTCCATTTTAGTCGTAAAATAAAGAAAGAAAATTGCAATAAACTGACCTAAAGGGCAGAAATTATTTTGCCAACAGAGAACAAGCCTTTTGAGAGGGACTTCCGAGCTAATGAAAATCACTTGGTTGTCTTCAAATCGCCATTCAGGCATTCAGGCAATGTATGATATATTATGAGCTGTTATCTTTGATGCTGGAATTTACAAATCGTTTTAATTAAAATTTAAGTCAAAATATTATATATATCTAAAAGCAAAAATGTACAGACGCTTTAATATTTTACGAACTTGATGCAATTCCTATCAAGTTTAAGGTTAAATACATAGTAGTGCCAATAAGATATTAGATTTTGTAAGTTCAATTTAGCAGTTTTCATTTGCATAAACGTAATTTATACCCCATTTTAATGAAGTATAGTTGTCAGTGGCTTTAAAATAAGGATTCACAAATGTCAAACAGTCGAAACCTTTCAACTGGTTTACTACATGCCAATTATTCTCGATTCTCTACCTCGACGTGGGTTCACCAGCATTGACTTTGATGCCTCAACGTGTTTCTCTTTCATAATTTACGAGCCGAAATGTTTCATTTCATGTTTTATGGGAAATAAATTATGACCCCCTACCAGAGTTTCCCATTGACAACTTCAACGAAGGGCGGCCAGCTAAGTCGGCGATAAGAACTTTTGGCCCACAAAAAAAGAAAACGCAGACACGAAAGATGCCAAAATAATGGAAGAAGAACTGCAAACGGATAGAGGGAAATTTATGTGCGTTTATTGATTGCCGAACGGGAGAAAAACAGCAAAGGATGAAAACTTGTCCAGAAACCGAGGCGAATTTATGTAAATTTCACATTGGTCCACAAAGCGACTTTTATGAAGACAGAATGCAGCTGGGTCTGGCCAAAAAGTATAAGAATGAGAAAGCCCATAAAGCGAAGGGATTCAAATCTGGTGTCTTTCGGTCTCCTCGCAATGCACACTGCACGAAATTAATTTAAAATCAATCAAGCAACCTGTTTCTCCAAAATTAGACGCACTCGTTTTGTATTGGAATATTTACTTAAATTAATTTAAATTATATTCGTTTAAGCCTAAAAAAAGTACTAAAGAATTTGGACAGTATAAGAAGCTTTGAAAATGCATAAAATGTTAAAGGCTTCACTTTAAATGTGCTTAGATAAAAGTATATTGAAGGTTTTTTTATTTGAAAAAATATGCATTATAAAATGGGGTGTTGTTTCTTATGTTTTTTTTTTTTATTTATTTGTTGTTCGTCAACGGATACTTCGAAAAATCCTTATCTGGGTTTGATTTATATCCATAGCTTAATACATAAAAAATATGTTTTATCTCCCAGTGTCGAATGGTCGGCGTGCAGTCAATGAGCCCTGAAAAGAAAATTCGACGGGAGTGGCTTCTTAAAGTGACCGGACCACGAAGGACTCGTCCCGCTTGAAGGAGAATAGGCTTAGGCAGTAACTTTAACGCCGCATGTGGGCCAAGTAAAGAAGTATGTATGCATGTGGGTCATTTATATGCAAAGCATAACCATGGCTCCACAATATGTTGGCTCTAATAAGCCGGCGAGATGGGGACCCCGCAACGAGCACGTATCCGTGTCCCATTGCTTCCAGAATGCACAACTCAGGTAGTCTGGACTATAATTTGGTCTCGTATCGAACTCCTCCAGCAGCAGCTGCCACTATAAATATTATTTCAATAGAAAAAGTTGCCAATATAAGTGCCAAGTATTGGTCGTGCCGAGCGAAATCCTGTCGAGGGTCTTACAATTGTAGTGGTTTTTCCCCCTCCTATATTGTGGATGTCGAAATTTTGTGGCTTCTCAGTCCTTAATATTGTTATTAAAATGCTTTCTACTCCTTTAAATTATTTTTCTTAATATTAAAAGCTTACCCTTGTGCTTTGGTGCCATTTTCCTTGAACCTCGCATAGTTCACCCTTGTCATAAATGGAGTCCATCGAACCATGATAACTTGGCCATTATATTATATATGAATGAAAAGGCTCGTTTAAAAATTAAACATAAAAGTTTTTCATCTAATAAAATAAATCACAGCTAAAAACTTGCTTTTCATTTGAATTGACAAAAGTAAGTGTCGAAAAGAGTCATTAATCTTTTTGCCAAAGAAGTAAAAGCAAGAAATTTGTTGAACCAACATTTTTATTTGACTTGGATGGACAAACTAGAAAACATCTGCAGAATGCCTGATTGCAAATTGAGATGAGATATTTGTTCCGTTTTTTGCAATTCAAGTTAATTATCTTTAAACTTTTTAAACATTTATATGTGTAAGCTGAATTAATTAACTTTAATTAGACCCAATTTTCATTTGCCCCTTACATTACACAGGGTCTTCAATTTAACGTGCTTAAGTGAAGTAACGTTTGAGGCATACAAAAGATATTTCCCTTAACAAAATATGAGTTAAATTAACCCTCTGAGCACTACGAATAATTGAGCAAATACATATATATATATATATCTGCTGATTTCCAAGACATGTTATGTAATTTTTAAGTAATGCTCCCTTCTAGACTTTGAGGCATCAAAGACATTTTATGAAAAAATGGACCGAACTTTTAAATTAAATGCTAAAAATAAGTTCAACAGATGAGAAAATGATGTATATACATAAGAGCATATGTATATAAATATATTTATAAATATAGAATCACAGCAAAGGTCAGCGACAACTGAGCAGCTGAGAGAGAAAAACGGTAAGAATTTTAGGCAGATGGCAAAATAAAGCAAAATGGAATTTGCCATCTTGTTTGCTGTGACTATGAGCAACTTAGGGCTTACAAAGATTGATTTTTTATTAATAATATTTAATATTGTTACACCAACAATTTTCATTAGTGAACGTACACTTCTCCAATACAATTCGGTGTGCTGAATCTAAATCTCGCCACGTCAGTTTTTTTTTAAATGTATCTCAAAATGGTTGCATTGCATTTTTTTTTAATTTTAATTATATTTTAATTGAGTATTTTGCGGAGATCTTGGTCTTAAGAGTGAATAGCCTATAAAGCAGCACATACTCTTCCGAAATAAGGCTGTGATTCGTCAGGCGTAGTCATTTTTTCTTCAGAATGCCGCCTAGCATATGGGGCGTATGCGCAACACGGATTTACTTTACAATGTCACCGGAGCGTTTGCCTGCCCTGCTTATATGTACATGGTGTGCGTTTAGGTGAATATGCCTGCTAAGTAAATAAAAATTCATGAAAGCAACGCTTGAATATGTTACACAAATTTCCACTAAGAGGATGAGGCCCAGGCTGAAAATAAGGATGAGCCGTCTCAGGTATAAAGTTGCCATTGTTTATGGTAATCGGCTAAAGGGGCGAGAAAGTGGAGCGGAGAAAACAGGTAAGATTCTGCGAAGGCGGCCACTATTCACTTCACTTTTTTCCAGAGCATAAATGTGTCAGGCGGGGTGCTTAAAAAATATGAAGCGTAATTCCGAAAAGCGGTGGGACTATGTAAAAAGGAAGGGAATCCAGTGGCTCTGAAGGAGTCTCGCCCAAAGTGGAAACTGTTTGTCGACTTGGCTTTAATAAATAAATCGCAGCTGCATCAGTTGTCACATCCCTGTAGCCCTCTCAGCATGTCCTTGACTGCTCGTGATTTCCTGTGGAACTTCCTGGCGACAGATAACAAAACAAATAAGAACATGCGAGTTGGGCTTTGGACTGGTGTATACCCATTAAAAAGGTGTTTTTCTCCAGGAAAAGAATAGATCCCAAGTGTTTGAAATTGTTATCGGAGTACTTCTAAAGAAAGCTGACAAAACAGCGCTTTGCAAGAAGAAGTTGATCTTGTATTTATATTTTTTACTTGCAAATACTTGCAACTTAAAAGTACAGGTAACTTGCCATGATTACTTTTGTATTCTTGCAATTACAGGGTATTTAATTGCGAAAAGTGACGGAATGAGGCGGCAAACCTAAGTTAGACATATATGAGGACGTAAAGAAAGGTAAGCAGGCGATGATTGGATGAGATAAATTTATGGTCCATCTGGTTGAGTGGCAGAGTAAAAAACTTAAAGCCTGATTAGCTAATTGTCTGCGGATGTGAAACACCTATTAAAATAAATTGGTTACATATTTGGTATTCAATTATTATTTGTCACACATATTAATTTTTATAACGTTTTTATTTAAAGCTATAATATGATAAATATTTAACTCAGCTTTGCTTACCATATCCACAGTACATATAATGCTTCTTTAAAGTTAAATATGTTATTCTTTATTCTTCATAATCTACCTCGAATAAGTAAAAAATGTTACCCAAGGACACTTTACCGGTCATAAAGGGTTGCGCAAAAACTTTAGACTTTTAAAACTTTAACATGGCATCACAATTTTTTTTGCCATGGATTTATGAAGTTCACTTTACCAAATTCCTCAGTTTACGGCTCATTTAAAGGCAAAAAGTTATTTTCGCTCATCTCCCTGCCTCGCATATAATTGACAGACATGGTGAGACTCACTCAATTCTGGCTGGGACACTCAACTCCCCTGCAATTGAGTGAGCGAAACGCTGCGTATACGCGATGTGCATCGGCTTCGGCACATTACGTATACGCAGCGAGCAAAAGCACTCAAGTCCCTCGGCTGGGCACGAGCTCTTATCAGCGGCTAACCTGTTGGTCGGCCGCTCAGCCGCCCGAAGTTGGACCGTTCAGTTGCCTGTGATTCTTCGTCGACGGCGGACGTGCAAATCGGCAGAAAACCGGAGGAAAATCCCTGAAGAGATTTTCAAACAGAGGAAATACTGTCTTCGACGGAAGGCTGAAATATTTTCATTGTGCGGTGAAGAACAACTGATAGCGAAAGTGAGAGTGAGGGAGTGTAGAGGAGACCAAACAAGTGCCGGAACGTGCTCGAGTGCCGCCATCCTTGCGGTTTTGGTTTTTGGTTTTTGTGTCTCGAGCCGCTCCTCCCCGTATTTATATCCACATACCCCGTACGCCGTGTTGACACGTCGGCGGTCGCCAGTTTTCGGTTTTTATTTATACACTTGCTTGTACCTGTTTTCCCGTGCTTAGCCGGGCCAAAAACTTTTTGCCTGTGGCCCCGACCCAACAATAATATTTAACGGCCGGAGTGAGAGTTAATGTTTAACTGACTGCAAACCAACTTGAAATTAAATCAATTTGCCAAAAGCAGCTGGAGTGGGAGTGCGAGTGGAAGTGGAAGTGGGAGGTGAGTCTTTGGGCGAAGGAACACAAAAATGTATTTGTTAATAAGTTTGACATGTTTGTTGGGGCAAGCCAAAGTATATCATCCCCGAGTATATTCATTACGATCCGAACAAATTGAATTCCAGTCAACTTTTCTTGCGGCCTTCTTTCTTGGCTCCCACAAAGAAAAGTTTTGTTCCGCTGCCAAAAGACCGGGCCGGAGGCCGGAGTCCCGAAAAAAGCATTCAACTTTTATTTTGTTTTGCGACAAAACAAATAAGTTAGCAAAAAAAGCAACAATAAAATGCTAAAAAGAAACCAAAAGCGAAAAGAGTGATGCGGGTAAAGGAGATAACATTAAGGAAAACCCAATTGCATTTAAAAGAAAACGAAAGCGGTGCGGGGAGGGGAGGGGAAGGGAAGGGAGGCACGTACTCAGTTTACATTTTATGGCCAAATCAAATGGCTTGGCCGTGACTGTTCCTTAATTAAAAATGCAAATTTCCCTTTAATTTTAATGGGCCCTCGAGAAGGAAGAACAAGCTGAGCACAGTCCGAACAACATTCGATTGATTCTAATTGATCCCCTCTGACATGGATGCCAGTCATCCAGTCATTCATCAATTGACGACTCGATAAACAAATGCATTGATTGCTTTGCCCCAACTAGGGCCGAATACTAATGAACATGCTATTCAGGTGGGAATTGGTCAAGTTTGCCCGGCGTATACGTAATGTTAATCATTATTGTCTGGGGTCGAGGCCTGAATAAGTGATAACTAGTTCTCAGATGATTGATGGTTTTGCTTCACTCATTAGTGGAACTTTGATTTCTCATGCAACTCGTTTGCAGCTTAACAAACATTAAGCTTATCCAACTTAATCCGCTCAATCACAAAACCTTCTGCCTTTCGAGACACCCACTGCGTATACGTGATATGCGTGTACATGTCAAGGATTCCAAAAGCCTCAAGCAGTTTGTTGGGTGAATACCCAGAATCCAAAGATGTCTCAAAAAAGAGGGGGAGGGAGAGCGGGGTAACAGGAAAACGCATTTCAATTTGCATATCAGACCGCGCCAACGCTCGCTGATGGCCAGTGAAACTGCTCTTCAAGGCAATTTCAGGTCGCCGAAATCTCGCAACCGAGGCGAAAATTGCTGAGATGGTCGCTTGGCTGTCGTCACTCGATTAAGATGCGTTCGCTTTCCTTTCAATTTGCATTTAAATCGACCTTAGAGGTAGGAAGTGGTGACAAATGGCCGCATTTGGAGGTCAAAAGGCAAGCTGGAACAAGGTATGTTTACCATTTGTAAGTCAATTTGAATGCCTAACTATTGTCAGTTTTTAGGTAAAACGGATTTATTAAACATTGAAAATGTTTAATTGTTTAAAAATATAACTCGTACTTTTGTATTTCAATGAAGTTTTGCTTAACTTGTACCAACTCTGAAATTTGTCTTGGTATTTTGCAATCACTCGTTTTTTCTTAAGGCAATATGCACATTCGGATGAAAATATTTACATGTTTTCAGTAACAGGGCAAAAAAGCCAAACATTGACTTTATGCTGGGAAAAGCTTGTTATTTAAAAAGTGGCTATATTCAGACTAACAAAATATTTATTTTATAACTTTTTGAGCTGAAAACTGGAGCATTTTTGATTGCGATCAATAATTCTTGTCTTTTTTTCATTTAATTACATAATAATATCAGGTTAAATTTAGTTTTCGGAGTATTTAATTTCATAAAGAATTACTTTTAAAAATAATAAATCCTTACGCTTTAAATAATTTTGTGTGCAGTAAATAAGTAAAATGTATATTTTAGAGTATTAATCAGTCGAAACGTTGGGTGGTAAACATGCTTGTTCCTCTCACAAGTACATGTTTTGTGTGCTTTTTTATACCGCTTGCCATTTTTATTGGCAACTAAGTTTTGCATGAATTATGCAAAGGACTGATGGTGCACGGGCGGGTACGCAAATATACATTATATGTTCGTGTGTTTACGAGGGAAATGGCTTGATAAGAAATGCGTAGAGGTGGGTAGCGGCGGCCAGCTGCTTGAATTTATTTGATTTCTCACAGTCGCAAGTCACAGGTGACATTTTTACGGCCCATCTGAGCGATGGGGGCCTCGATCCCTACTTCCCTACTATTCTACATCACAAACCAGAATAACATCGAGTCCAGGGAAACTGAGGAAACTGGGAACTCAGACCACAACACGACCGTAAAACGATTGCCATTCTCAAGGCCAGCAGCGGTTGCCATTGGCATTACCATTGCCTTTGACTTGGTCTTTGGTCTAAGATCCCTTTGCCGCAATGTAATCTCGGCTCCAAAGGGGCAGAGCAAGTGGTGGCCTCCCATTGACAGTCAGTCAGACGTTTGTGGCTAGGATTTTCAAATTTCTCCAGAGACCATCAACCGAGTGGGCCCCACTCGATGCTGCCTTTCAATTTACCTCCATGTCTGGTTATGATTTCGGTCCGTGCAGCTGCTCACTTAACTTTTGTCAATAATTCAGGGCCCACTGGGAAACAAGCTGGGTGGAAGGCATCCTAATGCAGGCCAAAAAATTAATTGCTTTTCAATTAAACGACGGACGGAAAACGAAATAGGGAGGCCAACCGAAAAAAAAAAAATCACTTCGTTGGAGCTTCATGGATTCAGAAAACCGCAACTGGGGGTCCTGGGATTTGGATTGAAGCAAAGACCATTACTGCAGACTGAGGCCCAAACCCAGTGGCCAGCAACGTAATTAATTCTCTATTCATAATGGAGTCTTTGGGGCTGTTTGGTCTTTGGTGGGGAAAGATTTCCAGGGATAACAGATTTATGGCTGAAAATCATGTCAAATTGTACAGATTATTTTGCGTATTTTTTCGGACTTATAAATTATTTGCTTTTGAGCAAAATGTATTAATATATGAGTCCTTAAGAGCTTTTAAAAACTTAAAAAGATCTCTACTCATCACAGGGAATTTCTTATTTTGCAAGTTAATAGGGTGTAAAGTTCGTGTCTAAATAATTCATGAAAAGCCCCTCATTTAAATATAAATGTACAAAAAATTCTTTTACAAAGTTCCGAATGAACTTTTCGCTTTGTCATTTCCCCGAAACATAACCTATTTAGAATAATCTATTCGACGCCAAAGTTTCTCTTTGGCGCTGGGTGGAAGAGTATTTATCGATTCATTATCATATCGCTAACAACTGGTCAGGGTCTTCGCCATCGTCATCGTCATCATCGCAAAGTGGGCAATGCGAAACCTTTCCCACTCCCCACTCTCCGGTTTCCCCGTTTCACCAAACCCCAACCCAAACCCAATCCCATGTCCAATCCCCTGGTGCAACCCCATATCGGGGGTCGAACAGACAGCGGCCACACCGCGGTTCAAATATCATTAAAATGCAAAAATTGACGTGCTACGTAGTGGAGGAGGTTTGAAGGATGGGACCCACAAAAACCCGAGATAATAAGTGGGCGGGGCGGGAATGGGTTTAGCGGAGATCCCGGCCATGAAGTGAACATTTAATTAATTTCGTTTGTTGTCTTGGTACGTTGATTAAAACGCCATTTACAACAGTTTGCCTGCATTTAAGTCAGCGCTAAGTGAGTTGCTTATTAATTTGCATAGACTGTGCCAAAGTGCTTCCCCGCTCGGCTGCACTGCTCTTGTGTGTTCGTTCTTTTTCATGTATTTATAAATGAACATATTGTAGACGTGAATCTGCATAATGATAAATGGAAATTGAGACGAGCCAGGGTATAATCCCGTTTCGGGCCAGCAGCTGGGTTGTAGCTTGGCAACCCAGGATAACTTAATCGCTGTAAAGCAGCTGCCCAGGAAAAGGTCAAGTTTTCATTTTCCAAGAGGTGCTTTTCATTTCAGATTATTGGGGGCTTAGCTTACAGATTAGTCTTTAACAATTGCGAAGAAGTTTCCATTTCAGGTTAAATTTGTGCGCTCTAAGTTAACTCTCTAGGGTTAATTAACCCTTTCATGATATTAATTCCTAGGAAAAGTGATGTTTAATATAATTTGCACACAAAATTTAAATATATTCTTCACAATGCATAAGCATATAACGCATGGTTTTTTGAGAAGAGAATTCTCTTTTCAAAAAACCATGCGTTCATAACAAGAAGTAAACAAACTTTTCTCTTATTTAGAATTCCACGAACATAAAATTCGTGAACTTCTTAGGGTTTCATGTTCTCCCCAGACGCTATAAAAAATGTACGCCCTCACACTTTGTTATGATTTATAATGTAGATGATTTCCGCCTTGCTTTGCCTTCTTTAGCTCTTTTTTTTTTAGGAATTTAAAGCTGGCTTGATGTGAAATTTTCTCTTTAAAAATATTCCCCAGCATTTCAAGAACATTTTTCGGTTATACTAAAGCGATTCTCAGTCTTCAGCTGACCAAAACAGGAGCCAATTGTTGTGGGTTTTGGGTTTCGGGAGCGTTGTCTGCCAAATGGTCGTGGATCCCTATCCCTCATTATGACTGACGACGGGCGAAGACATTTTCCAGTGCACTGCCTTCTGATAAGGACAGTGATAAAGACAATGGAAAAGGAAGGCGCTCCTCGGAGCTATCTCGGTGGGCGGGGCAGGACAACAAACCCGTGGAGCGGCACTTAGCCGGCTGAGAAGGTTCTCCTAGAGCTGAATTTATGAAGCCATTGTCTCCTGCTTAACCGCAAACGACTTGCAGGGAAGCTGCAGTAAATGGTCAATTAATTATGGTCACTGCCCCTTGAACCAGACGCGCACACATGCTCACAATGTGCAATAGCGATGTACATAAATATTATATTAAAACAAAATCACAATTGACTAAATCAAACTTTCGCTTTATGTCTTTAACGTCTTATTTAATGAGCATTTAAACTGCTTATTGACAATAAAATAAATTTAACTTAAAATGACTGCAAGTTAGAAAATTTCGAGCTGTGTGTATTGTTAAGTGTAAAACAGAAAACAAAAAACGGATTTAAATGCTTTAAATAACTATTGGTATTCATTTGCATAATTTGCATAATCGTGTCTTGCCATTAAAAAATAAATAAATTAAGTAAATGCAGTCCTAATCAATTTTTGTAATCAATACATTTTCTTTTCTTTAAAAACTCATTTAAAAGACAACTTTACGGACAATACAGCCTCGATAGTTTTGGATCAACTGTTTTGTCCATCCCTGAAGTGCAGCAAAGTGTGCAATAGAAACCAGAGAAAACAACTTAAGGACGCTTTGACGGAGGACTGGGGGCTCCATGTGTAGTCGCAATAAAATTCATTGATTTTCATTCGGTCGGATATTGGTTGGGCTCGCCATATGTGTGCGAGCCGCCGATGTCGCCGCGTGTTATGCAAGGACATTCGAGCACACAGAGGATGGAGACCCGGACACGGGCAGGACCAAGGCTGAGCAAACAAATGGCGTCAAAAGACAAGGGAAATTGGTTCTGTTATTGTTGCTGTGGCAGCCTGGAAAAGGTTAAACGCCTAAACAAGTGAGCAATGCCAAACAAGCAAAGGCACAAAATGAGCCATACAAACAAGCGATAAAGGAATTTGGCAAAAAGGGTTAACCGAGCGGTGGAGGGGGTGAAACTTTGAAATCTACTGATTATCCTTGAAGTGGAATATGAAAGTCCATCACGGAACCTTACACAGTAAGGCTTAGAGATCCGCAAAGCGATGCTCTACCGTTGAATAGTTGAAGAAAACTTTATTTTAAATGAATAATACAAGTCGCATTGAATGAGAAGTAAAAAAAAACATTTGTCCTACAGTAAATGTAGTTTTCAGCTTAAGTCCACAAAGAGAGTAATGAATAAAAAAGCTAAGAGATTACAGTCTACTTTTACATAAAGGGTTTTTACCTCTCTGATATTATTTATTTTAATGGTTTTTAAAAGTGGTTTGTTTTCATAAGGAGATTTCACTTCTAGGCAAGAAACAGCTGCCACGAGTATATTTTGGCCAAGAAACTGATTCATTTCCACGTCAATGCCCAAGAAAGAAAACATACTTCAAAGCCCGAAAGATAATCGGAAAATACGTCTAGTCTTTGTGGGCTCGAACTGCGAGTGGTAAATGAAATTATTATTGTCCTTGCATATGCCAAATGAAAATTGTGAGTAAACAAGCCGAAGAAAGGAAATGCTGACAGAGGGGCACACAGACAGACACTCAGACGGAGAAAGCGAAAGGAGAGAGGAGAGGGGTACCGAGTGTCCTCGTTAGGCACACCTCTTGCCACTGGTTTTAGTCCTGGAAAGTAAGGCTGCGGTCGGCACGCCCTCTGGCCAAAGCTCCTCATATGCCGCTCACGTCGAAAGTTCAATCGCTGCTGTGTCCTTGGCATTTGCATTTTTATTTCAGCTCCGGCTTGCGTTTCGGTTATTACAACTGGGATGGCAAGTGGGCGGACTGCCAGCCCGTGACAACTGCGAGTGCATATAATTCTCAGAAGTTTCAGCTGCTTCAGCAGGCACTCGCCTGCCAAAAAGCTTGTGCGAAATTGTTAGACATTTAGCCCACGCCCCCAACAGTAGAATGACCAGAAAACGTCCTGTCGCTGTACTGCTGAGCTAAACCCGTTCAGTTATCCTTATCTTAAGGTTGCAGGCCAAACAGAAAAATTGCTTCGTTAGTTTTCTTGAACCCGTGTCTTTTGGCCATTACACGTGTTATAAACACGGGCCTGCGAAGGATAGTTGAAGTTCCAGTGTAAAGAAGCTCGAGTGCAAAGAAGTTCGAGTGAATGTTTTGAAAAGTATCATTTAAAATGCTAGTGAAAACCAACTTTTGCATATTTTTAATTACATTATTTTGAAACCATCGTTATTCGTGCCGTTTTTATATAATATTATATATAAGTTAATAATTAATAGTGCTTAATAAAATAACACATAAGTACTTTATTTTTTCGCGCTACAAGGGTTTAATTATTAAAGGTTTTTCCTCATCGTAAAAATAGATTAAATCATTAAAATTCTCGAAAAATTTAATTTACCAAATTGGGGTGGTCCAAATTTGTATAAAAGTTTTAAGGTCCTCCTCTCACCCTCTTTTAAGGTGATTTTTGATGCATTTAAGGCATTTCAGAAGACATTTGGTAATAAAAATGCGTTTTGGGATCTTCCTATGGTTTCAAACTTTCTGTTGTTTTTGATCAAAAATTTATTTTCGTCCAGGTGGCATAGACTTGGATGGAAAGGCATTTTTGTTATCAAATTCTCAATTCTGCTTTTCAAAAAAAAGTATTATTGCTCTCCATATTTGGACTTCACTTTAAGCGCGATCAAAAAGTTGACTGGCTTACGTGTCGTAAAAGTAATTTCTATGGAAAATTTGAGACCAACTTGAATCAAAAACTATTGAATTCAATCTAGAGATTACGGTTATTTTTCGGACCACCCTGTTTATGTTTATTAATAAAGAAACTATCTTAAAGATTTTTAGTTAGGCTTAATTTCAGTCAAAGCCTTGAAAATTTAGCATATTTATAGGGATTAAATTGTTTAACAATGTTTCAGCAGTGTGTGCTGTTGTAAACAAAGCTTGAAAGTTGTTAAACAGTCATCCAAGCCAAATATGGTACTCGAAAAGCTTAGATTGCTGGCAATCAAAAGATGTCGCCCCTTATTGTTGTTTTCATTGTCGAGCTCAATTTTCCACAGATCATAATTGGCCTGACCACTTTTTGTGTGTGCGCGTGGTGGACCCGTGGCAATTGTAATTGCTCGCTATATTCAAATTGTATTTTTTCGAGGGATTTTAAAGGTCGTCGAGGAGGCACTTACCACCCACACACACACACAGCCATCAGTCCGTTGTGAGGGACTTTTGGTCTCTGGATCTGATGGCTCTTTGGCCGCACGCCTCGTTGAACTTTAGCCAAAAGTGGCCGTGTAATTTGTATGAAATTCGTTTTGGTTTCCTACGTTTTTATTTTTCGCTTCTCTACTTTAAGTGGCTCGTGTTAGCAAACATTTCAATTTTCGAATAGACTGTCAGCTGTGCGGGGGAAAAAAACTGGGTGAAAACACGCCCAACTGGAGGAGAAGCCATCGAAACGGGGCCATCGGTAGGCTGACTTGTTTACATTTTGGCTCGACTGGCTGTGTTTGCATTGGCATCAGAGAGGCGGTGAAAAAAAAAAGGAAAAATTGGAGTCGGACTGGCCCGCCCTTGGCCGTAAATTCATGCTAAAACAATCTTATTAATGGCTATAAGGGCCCTTCCTGCCCCAATCTTTCTAATAATGTTTAACTGCGATTTTTATATGCGATTTCTGTTTTTTGATAAAATATTACCGCCTGGATTTCCTGTTGCCGTTGCCGTTGCCGATTTGTTGTTGCCTGCCAATTTTAGCCATTTAGTTTGATTTCGGTGTTATCTTTATGCGAGTGCCGCTGACTCTTATCGCCGGTTCTGTCCACACAGACCTTAATGGGCTTAGCCCGGTCGCATTGGGGGATTGGGGCCACATTCTGGAGAGGAGCTCCTCTCGTGTCGAAACAATTTGCTATTTTTGCCGTTTTTATTTAGCATTAGAGTTTGGTCAGGGTATTGGCGGAGCATAGATTAAATCACAGGTTGTTCAGAAAAACATCTTAATTTATTTTTAATTGCAGGCTAAGTTAAATCATCAACATTATCATTACCTATGTTACTATTATAAAAGTTATAATAACTTTTAAGTTGTCTAGTTTTTTGTTTTGTTAAAGTTTTAGCATCTATGTTGATGAAAAAATCTTTATAACATCCATGTGCAATTTGAAAAACATTTCATTTAATATAAAATGTGTCCCGGCTTACCAGGACTCGAAAAAAAAATTAAATTGGCATTAAAAGAAAAAAAAATTGTTAAGATTAATTTTTATAATCAGGAAGTTCAACTGCATTAAAAGATAAAAAAAAATTGTTAAGATTTATTTTCATAATCAGGTAGTTCAACTGCATAGGAAAACTTGTCCACCTATGAATAAGTTGTCGGTTTTATTTTGTTTGCTACCAAAATGTTTCAATTAATTCCCAATTGTATTATTTTGAACTTCTAAATTGGTAGTGGCTAGATAGTTAATTATGCTTAACTTACGTTTTAACTTTCCGCTTTATAAGCTTGTTAACAGCTATTTAAATAAAAGGTATGTGCTTATATAAATCAAAATTGAGGAAGCATCATAATAAATCACCAGACGAAGAGTATTTAAGTTTCCCCGCTGAATGAAGTTCTATTTTATTTTCGCCCATTTATGACTATTATTTTGATGCAGATATATTTGGATTTTGATATATGCGATTCGGTTTGTGCAAATATATATTCGGAATTTATGTGTCTATCGTAAATGTGGCAAGCACTCGCTTTGAGTGAGTCACTGAGTGGACGACTTGCCCTCGATTCGAGTGCATTGTGAGCCCAAATGGAAATAATTCCCTAATTAGTTGCCGGGCATATAAATCAAACAAATAAATTAGTACGCCGCAGAGCTCATTCGAATGAATTTATATCTTTGCCAAAGAGTCATATGCGTATGAATGATTCTCAACCCGACATTTCAGCGATATGCAAAGTGGCTGCTTACGAGTTTGGCAAAAATTTAAAGTGCCAGCGAATGGCAAGGGCAGAATAGCAAACACAAAATTGAACATATTCGAGCACAATTTTAATTAAATTCCGCGTCATCAATCGATCCATGACACTGACACTGACACAGACACTGAACACATGTTCCCATCGCGGCCTCAACGGATTGGGTCCGTTCATCTGTCTGGATCTCTAATCCGCTGAGTAATTTCCTTGACGGCGGACAAAACTTTCTCCTCCTCGCAGCTTTTTTTGAAGCGAAACTAACGTCAAAGTTGTGCGCGTACTTTGTAATTGATTATCATAAAAATAGCCATGTTAATTAGAGGAAAAGCTGCTTCAAGGCTCTCTGCGGCATTGATCACTGGCCAATGCGACCAAATCATTAGCGTAGGAAAATATCGTGCCTGCTAATGGCATAGTTTCCGTCTGTTGGCCGGAGGGGCAGGTATTCGAGGTTTCCCGGAAGTTTCTCCAGGCCAAAAATGCCAAAAAGTAGTTGATGCCAACTAAAGCCGGCACGCAAAAGAACTTAAACAACTTTACTCTTGACTACCCCGCTGGAGAAAATAAAAACATTTCATCTGATGGAATCAAATGAATAAAATTAATTGAATAACTTAAGTGCCTACTTTAAATAGTCAGTAAACTCCTCTTTGGTTTAGACATTATGATATATCTATTGTTTTCAATAAAATCTGATTGTTGCTCTTATGTTATACGATTGATATTCAAATAAGTGTATCTGGATTGGCGTTTGATTTCCGTTTAATATCTGGCTATTATCACACGGTTGCTTATTTGAAGTATAAAGACTAGCTTTGGTAATAAAAATTCCATTATATAATGATGAACAATTTTGCTTATAATTAAAGCATAGTTTACAAGAAAGGAAGCAATATACCCTTGCAGCTATTGCAAAAATTAAATATTCTAACACATTCAATTTGTTTTCTATTTAATTTTGCCTGGCTTTGAGCTGCCTATAAATGAGAAATCAAAAAGGCTTTAGGCGAATAAAAGAAGCGAGCTGTTGTCCTTTTTATTCCCTCTCTTTTTTTTAGCATTGGGTTTGACTATCCTGCGCACCCATTAACTGCCTCCGCAGTCCATTGAGATACGCTTTAACTGCATCTTTAAGCCCGAAGCGATGGAAATTCATTAATGGTTTTTGCCCTCTGGATGGCTGTTGCACCTTTTCGCCATAAAATTCCCCAAGCGACTATAAGTAGGCCATATACTGGCACTTATAGGAGGAGTCGAACAGTTTGTTGTGGCCGTTTTTGCTCTCGGTACTGCGGCGCCAAAACAAAATCCCATTAAAGTGAGCGTTTGTTCTCGTCCCGGCCATATAGCCTTGTTTCATTACGTCACGGGCTCAAAGATAAATCGTTGCCGCAAAAGACGCTGAAGCGACAGGGAGCCAATACACTGAGCAAAAATTGTCAATTTTGAGTTTAGTTTTTAATTTATAAGTTATCTGCCAGTATAGAAATATTTTATACAACATAGGCATTCTGGTACATTTAACTATTTTTGAAATTAATAATTGTTTATCATTTATATAATATTATATATGTTTTGGGATAAATAAATTTTTTTTTGTTTTCTTAGTATATTTATTTGCTAATAAATATTGAACTTTATAGAACTTTATACGCGGTATTTTAGTTTTCAGTTAATAAAGAGTACCTATATGTTTTTTTTTTTGTTTAAAGCTTATTCAAAATTTGTTGATAAAGTCATGACTTTTTTAAATACTTAAATCATAAAAATTAAATTATTTTGTAGTCCTTTGGTTTTTTATGTTATCTTGTTTATCACTTTCTATAATATAACTCAAATTAAGATGTGTCGGTTAAATTTTTAAATGCCTTAGTGAAAGAACAAATATAAATCACCTTCAGAAGTACTTTTTGTCCTTAGTGTAGGACATAAAAGCGAGACAAAAAAGGTGACAAATGCATCAAAATTAAAATTACGAAGTGCCGCAGATCAGGAGTTTTGAGGGCGGGGCAGGATTGGCCGTCAGCAGGATGACACACTCAAGCTGCTTTGTGCTGCTTGTTAGTAATGATAATGGGAGTGCGGCGCGTGATCCCAGCAGAAGGACGGACAATGGGCCAGGCGAAGGACCAGGAACCAAGGACCAAGAACCAGGAGCCAGAATGATGCGGATGATGGCGATGATTATGTCGTCGACACTCGGGGCTTTTCAATGCCGGCTGCTGGTAATGATTTTGATGGAGTTTATGGCTCCAGCCAGCCCAGCCCTGGAAAAATGCGTTCATAAGAAGAAAGACAAAACAAAAAATTGTTAACTGGCAATTTTTCTTGTTTCCCACGTTATTGTACTCTTATTACATAGCATCCGGCATTCGCGGGTTTCTCTTCCTTTGCCATAACCTGGGCCAGCATTCTATTAATTTATCAAAATGATTATTTTTCTGCCCTTGTGCCCGCGGCGTTGAATTCTTTTGACATTCTTCCTGTTAACCGGATTGCAGAACCTCCAGGCATTGCATAACTTTCGCTAATATCTTGAGTAATTCTTAACAATTTCTCCTATTTTCGTTCTCTTTGATAAATTGTCTTTTATATTTAAAAAAAAAAATAATAAACCAGCAAGAGCATATTAAGTTGTCACTTTCGCAGTGTTCTTCCTTGCGAAGAATTTTTAATGATTGATGATTTGTTATAAATTCATTTGACCAATTTACTAATAATGCATTGCAAGTGTCATAAATTACATACATTCTTTTAAAAAGTTGTTACAAACTTTTTAAAGGATTTGTAGAAACCTTTTTCTTACCTCTAATGACACAATGGTCTTGAGTTCTAATTAAATTTTGCCTTCGGCAAAGCATTTGCCCTGTTGAGTTGACTATAACGGGCTTGTATCTGTGACCCAGGGTGTTCATTAGACATGTGTTCATTAAACTCAGAAATTCAATTTGCTGCCTTGTAAAGTTTCCACAAACTCCTCCGAATGTCTGTGATTCTGGGGCGTTGCATTATCCGGCTTTGGCTTGAATATTCTACGGATTAACTAACAGCAATCGGGGGGCTCTCAAATGCACCTGCATTTTTGGCCAAACTTTTCCGAGCTGTTGTTGGGGAATCCAATTAAATTTGCATTTAGTTGCTGTACGTGATCAGAAGCCATCAGCTATCTGCATATTTGCATCGTTGGATTCTGTTTGCTTGGTTAGTTGCCAAAACTTTTGGCCTTCGGTGGAAGCAATAAAATTCCCTGAACTTCCTATTGTAAACACTAGTTTAAATGCCACCCATGGCCAGGCTCCTCAATGATGGTACAATGGTGGGATTACCAATTGTTTGGGCCTACTGGTATCAGGCAATTAACGATTGTTCCGATTGGTTGCAGCGGCAAATTGCGAACCCCTAGAAATTCCAGCCCAGTTTACTTCTGACCACGATTTGGCATTGACCAGCTTCCACATCTCTAAACATTCAGTTCTCAGAACAAAGAGCTCTACTTTGGCACTAAGATGTATAATTACTTTTAGAGCTTTATGTTCCCAAAATTGCACAACTAAAGGTGTTAAATTTAAAAGCTTTGTGGCTATTTGTTGATTTAGCAAATAAAATTATTTTCTGTGCACAGAAATGAAAATTGCTGGTGCTTCCCAAGACAACTCATCTCCGGCTCAAGGTTGTCCGAAAGTAGTATCAAAGTTGCCCAGTTAGAGACAGAAACTGTCACATTGGCATTGTTTTTAATAATAGGCAGGAACCAAGCTGGGAGCTCTTCTGACAGCAACTAAAAATAAAAGCCAGTCGGGGCAACAACTTAATCCCTTTTGGCCAAAAAGCAGACGAACAAAAGGCAGAACAGAACAAGTGAAACCAAGTTTTTGGGGTGGAAGAAAGGTCGAATGGTGGAAGGGTGGATGTACGGCAGAGAACTTAGTTTTTAAATCCGTTAAATACTTGTTCCCTGCTGAAAACTTGGAAATAAGTTGAGTTTTAGTAGTCAATTTTATGGCGATTCTTACCATGATGTTACATGGCTATAAAGCTTTTATAATAATCCATTTAAATGAACTTCTGTAAAAATCTGCAATGCGTAGCGATGCAACGCAAGCTTTTTCTGGCAATTGCACTTTAAACTAAAGATAGTAAGGTAACTTAAATAAGTTGAATACTTTTGGCGGGAAGTTCTTAACTTTATAAACAAATCTTTTAAATTCAGTAATTAATTTGAGTTATTTATTGACTAACTTAAAATTTATAAAGTACTAAATTATTAAATAATATCATAATTAGGTTAAATTAACCTACATGGAAGTGCTATAGAAATCAATTGGTTTTAGAAATCACTTTTAAAGGTGTCTAAAAGTAGGCAATAAAGAATAAAAAAAGCTGAAATTCCCATAGACTTAATGCGAATGAAGACGTTTCCATTTTTTATTGCATACTTTCAAAATAAAACAATTGGATTGTTAACAAATTTATCTAAACTTTATTGTTAACTATTTAAAGTAAATGCATTTTTTAAATGGTTTACTAATTCATATAAATGAAAATAATGCATTTTCATTAGATTTTCAATGTTTTCGTCTTGGGGTACACTTTTACTGGCCTTTTTTTTCCCAATTCCACATCTTAACTTAAATCTCTATTATTTCTGTTTGCTTTCAGAACTCAAAGTCTCAGTCAATTAGCAATGACGGCTCAGTGAGCAGCTGAGAACGAGGTTTTTGGCCAGGCCATCGAGTAAGGAGCTCAATTCCGGCGACGACGGAAATGGCTGCTTAAGTGGTGCGCATCCGAACCGGAACCACCGGCAGCCGAGCACACAACCGCCACTCAACCCATTAGCCGGGCCCACAAAGATGGCCAACTTGAGCTGGATGAGCACTTCCAGCAGCAGCATCACGAGCACCACCACCCAGATTCCCCTGGCCAGTCCGACCAACTGGAGCCTGACTCCGCCGGGAACCACTAGCTCGGCCATCCTGGCGGATGTGGCCGCTGCTGCAGCTGCTGCGGCGGCGGCGGCAGCGGAGGAGGACCGGAGCGGCGGGATCATCGGCAACCAGTTCGTGCAGATCTTCTTCTACGTCCTGTACGCCACCGTCTTCGTGCTGGGCGTCTTCGGCAACGTGCTGGTCTGCTACGTGGTGCTGCGCAACCGGGCCATGCAGACGGTGACGAACATATTCATCACGAACCTGGCCCTCTCGGACATCCTGCTGTGCGTGCTGGCGGTGCCGTTCACGCCGCTCTACACGTTCATGGGCCGCTGGGCCTTCGGCCGCAGCCTGTGCCACCTGGTTTCCTTTGCCCAGGGCTGCAGCATCTACATATCCACGCTGACACTGACCTCCATCGCCATCGACAGGTACTTCGTGATCATCTACCCCTTCCACCCGCGCATGAAGCTCTCCACGTGCATCGGGATCATCGTGAGCATCTGGGTGATAGCCCTGCTGGCCACCGTGCCCTACGGCATGTACATGAAGATGACCAACGAGGTGGTCAACGGCACGCAGCTGGCCAACGAGACCCTGGTCCAGGCCACGCTGATGCTGAACGGCAGCTCGGGGTACGTGGAGGAGCCGGACGCCACATCGGCGGCCCAGGCCTACATGCAGGTGATGACAGCGGGGCGGAGCGGGGGCGCAGATGCCTTACGTGCGGGTGTACTGCGAGGAGAACTGGCCGTCGGAGCAGTACCGGAAGGTGTTCGGGGCCATCACCACCACGCTGCAGTTCGTGCTGCCCTTCTTCATCATCTCCATCTGCTACGTGTGGATCTCGGTGAAGCTGAACCAGCGGGCCAGGGCCAAGCCGGGCTCGAAGTCGTCGCGGCGGGAGGAGGCGGACCGGGATCGCAAGAAGCGCACCAACCGCATGCTCATCGCCATGGTTGGGCGTCTTCGGCCTCAGCTGGCTGCCCATCAACGTGGTGAACATATTCGAGGACTTCAACGACCGCACCATCGAGTGGCGCTTCTACATCCTGTTCTTCTTCGTGGCCCACTCGATCGCCATGAGCTCCACCTGCTACAACCCCTTCCTCTACGCCTGGCTGAACGAGAACTTCCGCAAGGAGTTCAAGCACGTGCTGCCCTGCTTCAATCCCTCGAACAACAACCTGATCAACATCACCAGGGGCTACAATCGCAGTGACCGCAACACCTGCGGTCCGCGCCTGCACCACGGCAAGGGGGATGGGGGCCTGGACGCCGACGACCAGGACGAGAACGGCATCACCCAGGAGACGTGTCTGCCCAAGGAGAAGCTGCTGATCATCCCGCGCGAGCCCACATACGGCAACGGCACCGGCGCCGTCTCGCCCATCCTCAGTGGGCGGGGCATCAACGCCGCCCTGGTCCACGGCGGCGACCACCAGATGCACCAGCTCCAGCTGCAGCCATCGCACCACCAGAGCGTGGAGCTGACGCGGAGGATACGCCGGCGCACGGACGAGACGGACGGCGACTACCTGGACTCCGGCGACGAGCAGACCGTGGAGGTGCGCTTCAGCGAGACGCCCTTCGTCAGCACGGACAACACCACCGGGATCAGCATCCTGGAGACCAGCACGAGCCACTGCCAGGCCTCCGACGTGATGGTCGAGCTGGGCGAGGGAACCGGCGCAGGCGGAGGGCAGCTCGGGCGGCGGCTCAACTGAGACAGGGTGAGTAACTGCGGGGAGTGTTTGGTTTAATGGGAGTTGCAAGGTATCATGATTCGCACAAATGGGATGGACACATCATAAATATTTCTATGAGGATCACATTCATGGCATTGTTAGATTAGGTCGCAGGCTTATCATGAAAAGATCACATTTCGTAATTTTCAAGAAAATTCATTGGCAAATTATTAATCAAATCTCAACCCTTTGACCTAATAGAAAATCCGTGTTTCGGTCATAACTTTTATTGAATAGGATATTTTGTATCTTGTTAAACTTGTTTTAAAATTCCCAATCGATTGGCATTCAAAGATGTGTTTGGAAAATTTTCGCCTAAAGGTAATAAATAACCTTTTTTTATATTAAAGAACTTTCAATAAATAATATTTACTTTATTTAACTCAGTCGGTAGATTAAAATTAGCAAGTTACTTATCTACAAGTTTAAAAAACCACAATCCAATTTATTTTTATATTTATTGACCGAGTCAAAACAGCCAAAAAGTTTATTTTTAGACCAATTTGAGTTATAAGTTTAAAACATTCTTTCGAAGTTAACTGAAAGTTTGCTCATATCAAGCCAACAACAGCAGCAGCAGCAGCTACATTGATCCCTATCACAAAAGAATCCGCCCAAATTCCATATCCTTTTAGTGACAAGGAGAGAGTCGAGTGGATTGCAAGCTCATGGCTTGATTGCGATTGTGCCGCAACGAAAATTGCTTGCCGAATCACAGAGAATTTTGATGAAGGAATCATCCATGCTTTTTCTTCCCGGACAAAGAGCAGCCCATTAGTGGGAGCGAAAACGTAGCAAGCCTGCATGGGTTTTATAAAATTTGCAGTAAAAGCAGGGCGAACTTGCAGCATTCCCACATTCGACCCCCGGCCACAAAGGCCAGCATCTGGCAGCAGGATTTTCCAGTTTTGCCAGTGCTCGGGCCAAATTTCGTTTGTCGAGCTGCAGTCTGGGAAAAACACTTACCTGCATAGCATTACTCGTACCCCGTTGAGCAGTAAATCAACTGCCATGAGTCAGCCAAAAGTTGCTTCCTGTCAGCGCACAAATCTCGACCTCCAGAAGTTTCGCTCCTCGAGGAGGTAATAAAAAGTATATATTTAGTATATTTTTGGAGGGGAACGACTGGTTAGCAGGCGAAAATTTCTGACAGTTTGATACTCTATTGAAATTGATGGAAAAACAAACACCATAATTGCATTTTAAGCAGATGAAAAACAACAATCAAGAATGTTAAGGATTCAGCACAATTTCCCAATTTTAAAGGAATTTGTGAAGGTCAGAAAAAGAAACAAATATAAATACAACACTTGGCTCTATAATAAAAAAAAAAAAAAACAGTTTTAATGGCGTCAGTTTAGTCAGAATCAATCAAAACGAAACATAATCCATATAGAAAATACCTAAAGCTTCATGCTGCACAAATTTTCCTAAGAATTTTGTATTCATTTAAATTGGACCTGAGTTTCGTTCCCATTGAGGAAACATACACATATAATTTTCAAGAGCATTTCTGCTTCGACATAAGCTGCTTAGAAAGCAGCAGAAATCGTTGCGCATAAAGTTTCTTATTCCAATGGCCAGCAGAAGAACTTTTGAAGTCCGCCGGAGGCTGTGAGTCCGTGACTGATGGCCAGGACTTGGTAATGGATTGCAGAAATATGAAAAACGTGCCGACAATAAAGCGACCCTTTAACGTCTCCGCCTTAATTTCTTAGCCAAGATTGGTTGGGTGCACTAGCACAAATATACGTTCCTAATATATGTACACAAATTACCAACTAAATTGGGCCCAATGCTAATTTATAGTCTTTGGATCCAATGTTATACAGATGTCTAGCCAACGAAAGGGGCCATAAAGTTTATAAATACTTTTAGTGCGATTAAAGCGAAGAGTTGACGCCAGCAAGTATATTGGAAAGATCTAGTTGTTTAATTTAAAATTGTTTAAAACAACACGAATTCTACTAGAGATTATAATTTGTTTTTTTTTTTCGAAATTGAATGAAATATTTGTTTTGTTATTTATACAATACTTCTGTAGTTTGACGCAGGTTTTTTTGCCACTCACATGCAATCTCCTAATAGTTTTACCCTCAATCCTATAAGAGTGAAAAACAAATTCATTTGCTGGATAAGCCGCAAGCAAAAAGTATATTTGCTAAGTATTATTAATGCAGTTTGCAACACTCGACCAAATCTCTGAAAACCGGCTATCTTTGAGAGTTAATAAAGTGGAAAAATATAGTAAATGGATGAGATATCACATGGCGCCTAAAGCACTATAATATGTGTGTACATTTTAGTGGCTTTCCTCAATCTGGCACAAAGTATGCACTCAGTGAAATATCAACTAGCCAGAGGATGTGCTTGTTTGCATTTGGGTTATGTTTGCGGTGGGTTTTCGAAAGCACCGACACAGCCAGATGCCCAACGAGACCAGGATGTGTGAGTGGCGAAGGACCCCCGGCTAATGAATTATTCAGGCGGGTCGTTAGCAGAGCACAATCCCCACGACTCTGCCTAATTACCCTGCCTGCCTGGGAGACTGAGAGGCTGGCTGGACAGTGAATAAGCGCAGCTCCTGTGGCCAGGACCACTGGCATCGAGTGGCAGAATGGGTCTCAACGTATGAATGAATGAATGAATGAATGAATCAACGAAGAATGCCCGGCATATCTCAAATAGGTATCTCTGCAAGCTGAGACCGACTCCAATCTCCTCACCGAGATAGTTGCATGTCCGCCTATCTGCATTATGCATGAGGTTCACTGCTCCGCATTTAGAACAGTCTGCGCCGGACTCCGAGACTCGTTCTGTAAGCAAGTGAGAAACTTTATTTAACAACTTGATTTTTTTCTGTATATGACCACACTAACAAAAAATTAAGAGGGAATTTCTATATTTTGTTGTAATACTGAGTACAGATTTCTAATTAGAACAATATGACAAGAAATAGTTTTAAAATGAGAAAACGCGTCGTTTAGAGCCTACTTTTAATTTACCCTTAAAACAAGAAAATGTCATAATAACGTATTATTTTAAATAGTTATACTATCATGTTGTTTATTAAATTAAAAAGAAAGAAAAACCCCTTTCTGAATTTTCAAAAAATTGTGTCAGAAATAACTGGAATTTGAAATAAGAGGACGCCTTTCGAAATAAATGTAGACCAGACCTAAATTTTATTGTTGCATACTTTTACACACCATTTAATTAGATTCAAAAGACTACAGACGTGTTTGGCACCCCCAACCAAAGATTATTTAGTACTGAGTACTGAAGCAATCATTTTTAGAAGCTAATGGTGCATTTTCATTCTCCAACTGATTTTTCTCAGTGCAGACAGCTGCATGTCTGCTAATGGCAAATGGCTGCAAAAAGTTCTTGTGACTTCGATTGAGAACAATGTAAGCCGGACAGCAACTGATAACTGCTGGAAAGTTTTCAGACTAAAAGTGTTGGGTAGAAAGTTTTCTGCTTGTATTTAGATTAAATTTGCAACAATTTGAAACACTCACCGCAGTAAGTTTTCTGCCGCCACCACACGGCAGCAAATGAAAATGTTGTGGCACTGGCACAGAGCTGCAAATGGTTAAGTGCAGACCAATTTTTCGCACGTTTTATCTATGAGGTAACTAAATGTATTTGTTCATGAATTTGATAACTTAAAAATTCAATTATTTTTAAATTGTATATTTGTTAAAAATCAAAGTTGTTTGTCAATATAAAAGATTGGCAAGCAAACGTGAGAGTGCATTTAAGTGGCCTAATATTTTTGGCTTGGAGTAGATTCATATCTATGGAAATGAAAATTTTGAAATGGGCTAAATTGATAACTATCTTCGGTATATTGCAACAGATATTTCTCTTAAATAAAACAGCAAATATAATTAAACTCCTCTATTTTTCGGAATGCCGTTTGCCATTGGGCTTTATTGCTACTCGTTAACCTTTTATTTACTTTGTTTTATTCTCCAATCGAATTTGAATTCGCAATCCGCATTTAGACCGAACAGCAATGCATTTCCCATTTTCCAGGCCCCTCAATCAATCACACTAAAAGTGCATAATGGTGTTGTAAAATCAAAGAGTCTGATTAAACCGATACTAAAGCGATACCAAGGGCATAAATATCGAGAGTTTGGCAAACATGCCACGCCCCCATCCATTCAGGGGGGGGTTGGAGAAATGTACATGTGTGTGTGGGTGTGTGTGTGTGAGGGTGTGGATTTAACGGCTACAATAACAAGGACTTTGGCTGCTTATCAGACAGACACCCACACTCCCGCATAAAGAGGAATAACATTATTTCAATATGTACTTACACTCGATGCGAAATGTTTTTGGCATTGGCTGGCAATAAAAAAAATATTGCCTGGCATTAACTTGTTCACGCGATCGTCGCAGTCCTCGAAAACGGGGATTTAAAGTGTTATGAAGCATGTGTTCCCTTGGGCAATATCACGAGAAGTTGACGCTTGATGTATAAGTATAAAGTTAAGGCGGGGGTTAATGCAATGTCTGAGCAAGGTTCTTCTGAAGAATCATAGTTACGTCTTAAGACAAATACTTAAATTTTCCTTAAAATATATTTTTTTAATTTAATTCTCTTAAAAGAACCATTCCTTTATATATGACTTCTCATATAATCACTATGTCTGAGTGAGGTTACATATTTAAAAAATCTATAATATTAAATAATAAAATATAAAAGTCAAGTTTAAGATAATTGTTGAATTTGTTGAAGTTTTAAAAAAATATTTCTATTTTGTCTTTAGTTTTTATAAAGATTTTCCCTTAGATCAACACCTCTGGCTGGCAAAATAAAATATCCAAGCCCCCGGGCTTGGGCACTTAAGGATTGGTACATAAAATCGTATTTATTCTGTCGGCAGATGCTGAATAAACCATCTCGAATGACAGACAGATATTTGACGTGAATGTCTGTTTGTGCGGAAATAAATACGTTTAATGAAGTTCCCTTTGGCCAAATGACACAACAGGAAGTCTCTAATTGATGCCTGAAATGTATCCTTGTTCGCCGCCTCTTCATCTTCATCTGCCTCACAGATTTGCCACAGATTTTGCATTTATCTGATTGGCTTAAGATAGAAAAAAAAGGCAAATTTAAGAGAGAGATTTTGCTGAGATGTTTGCAATTGATATTCAGTTCGAAACACCATTAAAGCCTTTTAACAAATTTAAAGCAATTTAAAGCTTTTAAATCGTTTAAAATGATTTACTGCTGCTTTAATGATATTTACAATAAGAAGACAATTTATTAGATTTATATACAATTAAACAATGGTTTTATTCATTTTCTACCTGTCTTTTTAAAGTAATAACAACAACCATTATTAAAAACATTATTAAATATAAAATTGTAGAATTTTGTTCTTTTTGAAAAGGATACCAACATTTATTTTGCAATTATTTTAACATGGCGGTCATACATGGATCACTTGATAAGGGTCGTGATCTTATTTAATTCCCTTTAAAAACGATTTCAATTCCTTTTTTAATTTTAAGGAGAATATTTCTTAGACTGTATTGCCTTATTTGGCCGATACCATGATGAAACTTATCTGACCATTGCAATTTCGCCTACGCTTTTGCACTCAACTCAAAGTGTTTGGGCGGAAATCCAGCCATATATGGATGGCCTTTGTTTGGCCGTTGGAGTGCTGGAACCCACATGGTCATCGGCTAAAAACAAACAACAAACACGACCATTAGAGCGGTGGGCGGATAAAAGAAAGGGCCCTGGACTCGGACTTGGCCAATTAAGCAATTACGCTAACAAGCTTTATTATGTTGGGCCAGCAGGGCTGAAACCAACAATGGCCACTGACCCACCCACCCAGGAAACTAGCCAAGGTGTTGAGCAAACAATTAAAACGGAAAGCGCAAAGGACAACAGAAGGATGGCGCCCCGATTCCGGTTCTAGTTGGAGTCTAATTGGAGTCTGGGCCAAGACAAGTCGGAATTTAAAGTGGGCCAGATTAGGTGCTAAGAACAGCCTGCGGAAAATTTATGAGAGAACAGTTTATTTCTCCTGCTCGCCCGTCGGCATAAATTATAGAAAACAAGGGACCTTCCGGCGAACCCCTAAGGAGTTGCCTGTCCGCAAAGGAAAAACAGGAAAAGACGGGAAACTTTCGACACATTGAAATTGATGGCCATAAATTTTATTGACTTGTTGTCGGGCTGCTAGAGTGGCTGCTCAGTAAAATGCTCTATGAATATGTATATGTACGAGTATATGGCAGTTGCCATCAGTTTGTTGCCGCTTTTTATGTGGCAAACGATTATGAGGCACCCAGACATGTTGAACTAGGCTTAGTTAAACAGTCCCAGCGTTTAACTCACTCATCCAAAGTGACCCCCGACAATTACGACTGGCCAAAGGGGTTGTGTATATAGATGTACTATATACACAAAGTCATGTCCGGCACGTAGAGTTTTCCCCAGCAGAAGCATCCGCTGGAATTTCTGTCTGACTTGGCAGCCGTTCGGTTTACACTGGCTGGAGCGGGTTTGATCAAATTAAAAGACTTTCAATATTCATATTTCAATTTAAACGCAGCGAGTGGCCGACGAAAACGATTGGCGAACAAGTGAAAAGGAAAACAATTTTATTAGAACACTTATTTAACTTGGGGAAATTCAATAAGAGATTGTTTAGACTTATTGCCTGCCGGGTTTCTGGAAATCACAAAAATTAAATTGACTTATACACTCCGCATTTGCCATTGAATTATGTTGATTTGAATTAATTGTTTCTTAATCTATTCTTAGCGAAATTGTTATTAGACACCAATCAATTAATATAACTCAAGACATAATTTGTATTTCTTAAGCTATTTGATTCCAATGTTATTTGCACACTTATTAATTATTCAAGTAAAAATGATTAAGTCCAACTAAACTTTGTAAGAAATTTCCTATTCAATTAAATTTTCTTTAACAAAGCTATATTTTGTCCAATTTTTGACAGAGGCTTTTCATTCTTAATACAAAAAACCAGTTTTTTGAAATTAATTTAAAATAAAGCAATGTGAAACATTTTTTCTTTACTTTCACATTGAATTATTGTGAGAGAATTAACGCAGATAGAGGCTAAAAGAAAATAATTTTCTGACTGAATTCATTGATTTATAAAATTAAGCTCTTTAAGGGCATTTATCCAATTAATCAAGTTAATTTCGTCCAGTGTCCTGCCTAATCGAAGGGAAGTGCGTCAGAGTGTGTGACGGCTTAATGTCTGCCTGCATTCTGTCTTTGTTATTGATGAAAATTGTCTATAAAAGCGAGCCAAGTTTATGCTCCATTTAATGCCATAAAAGGCGTTTGCCATGACTTATATGGGAGGGACGTGGCAGCCAGTGGTCAGGTTGTGCTGCTTTAACAGAAGCAAACGTACTATATATATTATATACATCTAATTTATGCTTGAAGTTTTCCTTTTGATCCCTGACTCTTTGTTGGAATGTCGGAGGGTCCTGTCCCTGCCCCATTCACTTTATTTGCCCGTGTTGACAGCGGAGCTTAGCGCCACTTAATATGAGCCAAAGGCAATATTAACTTGGCAGTGGCTCATCCAACTGGGAAATCGGGACGGGTGTGTCCTCCGGAGCTGTCTTCATTAGCTACTTTATTAACAGTTAATTAAATTTTGTGTTTAATGATTGGCGAGACAAAAGTCGAGGGGGCGGGGCGTAAAGCTAATATTAAAAATGCTTGCGGCTTGGCATTTATTAAAGTGCCCAAAAAGGCAATTTCGGCTAGGAAAGCGGAATGCGTTGCCAAGCCGGCAATTACGAGTTTAATGAAACGAGAAATGCCTTTTATAATAATTGGCCAAGCAAAAACACCAAAACACAAGCCAACAAACAGTTTCGGCACGAGTAATTTTCGGGATAATAGAGCAGGAAATTGTTTCGATGGGCATGGGCCTGCGATGTAGCTGACCCCTTGGTTTCTGCTCAACACTGTCAAGACATGTCCCTTAAAATCCCTTTCAAAACATCTGAATTCTAATTACACATTCTGAACAGCACAGAGTTTCTCGCATGTTCCCGGATTGGAATTCACTCTTACATTCCTCACGAGGAGTGGGCTCATGCTTTTCAAAAGGCTGAAATACATAATTATGCAGCTCAGAATCTCGAATGACAACCGTGTAAAAACATGTAGCCCCAGTGGAAAAAAAAAAAACAGGGAAAACAGGTCGACAAGCAAACAGGCAAACAAACCGAGCGCAGTCAGCCAGGCGTGGTAATTGGGTCGGAGTCGGGGAGTTGAGCCCAAGGAGTACCTGGCGGATCCTGCGAACAGCCGGGAGTGTCTAGGAGCACTCCTCCTGTCAGCAGGTGGCGTTGCCAGGGACTTAAAGGGCGTCAAGAAAAAGTTTGCTTGGCCTGAGAGCCTGTCATCAGCGGGCAACAGACAAGGGCATTTTTTCAGCCATTTCTTAATTTATGTGCCGGCGAAGGCAAACAAAATTTTGAATGCTAAAAAATAAACAATGCAGGTGGGCCGCACCGAAATGTTTTCTCAGCAAGAATTTGTACTTTAATGTTTTAGCAGAGCAAAAAAAAAAACGCACGTACTTGAAACCCCTCCTTGGAAAAAGTAGTAAAAGCCTCGAAAAACTTTCATGTGAGAGAAAAAAAGGAACCAAACAAAAAAACGAAAAAAGCGTAAAAGAAAAGAAAATCCTCGCAAGAGAATTACAAAAGACGGCTAAAATATTATCATAAATGTGAGCGCATCCTTCTTGCTATTCTTTCAAGCATGCGGCTTTTTGATGCTCTGGTAAAAATATTAAAAAATTAAAGTTTAATGAGTATAACTATTATAAGATGTAGAAAAACATAATTATTTTTGAATGTGTAATTATATTTCTGTTTAGTGGCATGGGGTTATCCCAGACAAGAGATCTATAAAAAAATTAATGTGTCGCCAGCAATGCGTAAAATGATTAAGACGGTCAACATAAAAGAAAGAAGATTGGAGTGCGGGAAATATGTCACAACATAAATAATGTTTAGAATAGTATAATTTGAGCTTATCATATTGCCAGCATTGTGCCATATTTCTGACCCAGCCCGCAGCTTGTTATGGTCCAAACCTGTCTGCAAGAGACAAAAATCCTGACAAATTTCTGCCTCATAATTCATGGAGCACAGGTAAAAACAGAAACCTGCCACAAGGCATACAAATTCCAGAAAAAAAACATGTCACCAGAAAAGCTTGGCTTCGAAAATGTTCTATTTTTTCCATCGATTTTTTTTTTGTAAGGCCAACGAATAGAGAATCTACCGAAAACTGTGTGTTTCGCAACACAGTTTCGGGTCATTAACGGCTTTTTTCCAGGGAAAACAATAATTAAAGCCATTGGCCAAAATCAATCACATTAAACCAACAGACGTGCGAAGCAAATCAAGCCGGAAAAAAATATATGAATAGCCGAGATGAAAAGAGAAAGGAAAAAACATGCACATTAACATTATTTTAATCAAGGGAGCTGCACCTTGTGTTGCGATTCAGATTGCTATCGCTCCCAGACAAACTCCCACTCGTGCCACAAAAGCTGGATTTTTTCTTGTTCTTTTCTGAGACAACATGGGGACGACCTGCATGTCATTAAGCCACAGGCATCTCGTCCTTACAAGTGACAGGAAAAATCATCATTCATCATTTCGTCCGGGCTTCCGTCAATGACAATCAAGCTGAGTGGGCTGATGGTATCCAAATCAATCGCTGCGCGGCCAGTTTGAGCAAAGGCGGGTTTTAAATCAGATTTAGTTCAGTACCTTAAAGCGAGACAGATGATTATGTGGCAGCTTTGATGGATTACTGGGGTTTAATTAGGAAACGGTACTGAAAAAGGTTTGACAACTTTTTGTTTTACAATATGCCAGTGCTTTAAATAACCAAAGTACATTTATTAATTTGTCGTACATTGTTTTGAAAGGTTTTAAACAATTTTTTGGGAAAAATATTAAGGATTTTTGTTTTGAAAATTGTTTCCGTATTTTTATTTACATAGGAACGATAAAAAATATGAATTGCTCTGAATTAAGTTATTCTCATTAGTTTTCAATAAACAATACACTACAAATATGCAAGTATTTAAAGAATTTTGTTAGCTGGGCCTGGAATAATTTAAAGAAAATCCGACTGACAAACTGTTATTCATTCGCATGTAAATTTTCTTTTGAAATTTGAATGTAATTTGCCACGAAATGTTAGTCTAAGGCGTAAACAAACAATCATATATTTTCTAAATTTCCATAAAACAATTGCCCAGACAAATTCCAATTATTTGTTATCGTGAGTTCTATTCTATTTATTCAATTGCTGCGAGTATTTACTGAACTTGACTTTCCCCCATTTTTCCGCATCCAGACCGGCATGTCGTTCTGTTTTGATTCGCGTGTCCGACAGCCATAACAATCACCACCCTACGTGCCCAGCATATCAATAAAATATATGTATTTATTGAACCTCTAAACCAGAAAGCGACTGTCGTTTGACAATTTCCGACTGTCCCAACTAATACATTATTTAAACGGCGAAAGTGAATTAAAATTAAATTTTCTGTTTGTCTCCCCGCGCGTGTATCACTCCTCCTCAAAAAGCCTGCCACAGGCAAATTACTTTTATAAACTCGATGACAAACCACAGAAAGCCAAAGTCCTTCACAATTCCCTCGGGGCACCGCAATGGCTATTGCGTAAGGGCCAAAAAATTTGAAAAATTTAATTTTGTCTAAAATGCGGCAAGCAGACAATGCAAATGTGTAAAAGTTCTCCTCCCTCAAATTTCTTTCTCCTCTTATTGCTCTCATAATATTGTCTAAGTTCAAGTTAATATGTTGAATAATGCCACATCGTTTGGCCGTCTAAGTGAGTCCCCACTCGCCGGATATTTATGACTACAGATAGATCAGCGCCAACAGCAGACATTGTAGACTCCGCAGCACGTTTTCAAGAGCCCTTTGAAATGGTTCCTCATTTCTCTTGGCCTTAAGTCGCGCCTTTTGTCCATTATTGTTAGCAATGTGGCGTGAAAAACACCCAAAACAAGTTGCAAAATCAGGGTCACAAATGGGTGTTTGACAACTTTTTCAGCAAGAAAGTAAAAGGGGTTTTAAAATAAAAAGTAAATTTAAAGGTGGTTTACATGGCAAAGAGAAACAAACCAAAATATTATTTTAGTTTACTAAAATATTTGAAACATCGCAATGGCTAAAAATTTGAAACAAAAACAATCACATTTATTAAACATACTGCCTAAATATGCATATTTCTCTCGAAAAATATTAATTTACTCATTATTCAGAAATAATTTCTAAGCGGGATTACCCCGAAATAGAATTATATTAAAAGTGCGATGCCCTAGGTGGAATATTATAATAAGCCGACGGCTCAATTGCTCAGACCTCACTTAACCCGGCGACTTGTAGACGCGGCATAAGTTCACTGTCCATGCCTCTGATTTGAGTAAGCAGAATTTCCAGCCAGATTTGCATGGACTTAACCGGTATTGAACTCTGTCGACCCGGCCTTAAAGGAAGGGCCTCTTCCTGACGGCAGCAAATATTTGCATGCGAGCTGTCCACACATTCACTTGAGAATCCCTTTTTCGGGGCTGGGATTTTCCACCCGCTTTCGGAAGGAAGGCAGCTCTTTTTTTCTTTCGGTCGCTCTTGTAATGTAAATCTATTTTAATGTATGCAGCAATTAAAAATACATCAGTTTACTTTCGGGCCCACTTGACATCACCCACTTTCTGGATATGATCCTGATGCTGTCATTTAATGCGCCATTTTGGGCTCATTAAATTTCATTGCGTTAAATGTTCCCATGACATGCATACATTGAGTAATTTTTTGTAATATTTAAAGCACTTTTCGTCTCTCGGCATAATTTAAACATCAAATAAAAGTAATGAGGTGTCGAGAGGCTCCGCCTCGAAGTTGATAACATTCCATTAAACGGTGATGTCAGTGCGACACCTTCATTTACATAAAGACCAACACGTGTCGGCGACTGTCATTGAACTGTCACCCGATCCCGATTTGAGTCCTTGTCCCTCCCCCCTTCCATCTCGGGCACTTCCTGTTTTGCCTAATTACTGCCTGTGCAAAATTCATTAAATGCCACGACACCCCAATCAGCCGGCTGTCTCGCTGTTTGTCTCTATCTGAGGGCTAAATGTAGTCCGCATCGCAATTCATTAAAAAGAACATCCTCCTCGTCGAGTTGTTGAGCTGAGTCCTTGGAATCTGTGTAGTTGTCTGACTGTGTGGTGCCCATGGCATCCACTCCACCTACTTGACATATGTACTGGAGCCGCAGAGTTTGTTTTCTGCCGCCATCCAATTGCGGCCAACTTAAAATCCACTCGAGGCATGAGAAGTCCTAAGGGACAAGTGCATGTGGCTGCAGTTACAAGATATGAGCAGCTCATGTATAAAGTTCTCAGGCGTTGTCAACTACTATTATGAAGCAAATGGCTATTAGCTGACAAAAGAAAATAGGGATTTAAATTATCGATTTAATTGGTTTTTGTTTTAAATAGTCATTATGTTAATTAACTAAATGGCGCCCACTTTAAAATCTGAATAATTAATACCGCTATCAAATCAATTTTGTGTTAGATTCTGCAAAAGGTAAAAACTTCAATTAATTAATAATTTTTTAATATTACTTTAATACATTTTCCCATTTTTTAAACAAATTCATAATTGTTCTTATATTTTGGTGTCATTTGCAGTGGCTTTTCTCTTATTGATTTTTTTTTTTTGCTTTGTTTTGCTAGTTGTCTGCTTTTAGTAGTCACAACATTAATAAATTAAAATTGTATTCATAATAAATAAATAAGTGACTGATTATTTTTCTGAATAATGGATAGCACCAGCAAATTGTTTTTGTTTTTAGTTTCTGTAAATTGGAAAACCTTAATTTTTAATTTTCATAAATAATGTGAATTCCAAATCATTTTTTTTACTTTTTTTTTTTACTTGCAGTACCATTTCTCTTATTGATTTTTTTATTGCTTTGTTTTGCTCAACATATTATTGCCATTCCGTATTTATTTTGATTAAGGAACTTTTTGAAACTAGGCGAAAAAAAAACAACACAAAAAAACTAACTTATCTCAGTACCAATAAGAACAATAGCAAAGCAATAAAAGAAAACTTTTGTTTTTGGGGGACACTTTTCGGGAACATCTAAAGTACAATCATTAAAATTAATTACACAAACATTAATGTGCCGCTGGCAATTAGGGTCCCAAGCGACTGAGGTAAACCTCGGCTCACCCGAGATTCTACAGTTTCCGCCATCTTCCTTTCAAGGACTCCCATTGGCAGACCACAACCAAGTAGTTCCCTAACGCACCCCAAACACTCACAGAAAAGGCTTCACAAAGTGCTACATTTTAAACTGTGTGTCTTTTTAAAGTTTTAATAACATTTGTGTATTTATTTGAAATACCTTAATTTATGAGGAGGAAATTAAAGGACTTATAGTAATGTGTTATGAGTCAAAGCTATTTGCTGGGTCTAGAGCACTTATTAGAGTAGAAACAAATGACACTGGACAACAGTGTAACCGGGCTAAGAGCATTAAATAATGTTAGTCGAGAGTAACCGAAGCTCCTTTTTCTCAATTTCCTTTTACGCTTAACATTAAAGAGCTTAGATGCCTTTTCTTTGACTTTAATTTCAACTTTTAATATACTTTGACCAAAACAAATGTGATTTAGTTGACGTGTTCACCTCTACTCCTAAGGCATTTGACGTGGTGAGCAGGCTTTTAAGAGTGCAAAGAATAATGTGTGAATTTGATTATTTAGCATGCGTGAAGATGGACCCGTTTTGCTATCTCTTAATAGATTACCCACTTTCGAAAATATCTTAAATCAAAACATTAAATTTTATAAGTTTGTAAAATTTAAAAAAGCCCAAATCGCCATTCATTTTTAAAAATTCTTAAAATGACCTGTGTGCGAGCTTTGATTTTTTTGTCTCTGTGCACTTACTCACACAATGATGCCCGCAGAACGCCCACAAGACACACACAATCACAGTCGACAATAATGAATACTTAATAAAGCGGCGTTCAAGGTGGTCGGTCTCTCGGTCGACGACAAACAAAGGCGACCAGCAGGCCAAAGACCATGGCTAAGGCTGCGGGCAAAGTTTACCTTTGTTGGGACCTACTTGTCCACCTTCAGCCCTTCTGCTCCTGCGTTCCCGTTCTGCCACTTTTTAGCTGTTTTTGTTATTTTTCTCCTTGTTAGGCGGCAAGTTTTATTTCAATTATCAACAGCCAAGCGGGCGGTATTAGGATTCAAGTTGATTTAATTTGTCGGCAGCAAACCTGTCGTTAAAGGCACACAAATCAGATGGGTCAGGTTATTTGTTCTCATTCGACATGGACTACATACTTATAAAACCAGCAGAATACCTTAATGGATGAAACCTCAGCAAATCGAAGTGGTTAAAATCGTTTAAAACCGTTTACTTTACAGTATTATTACAGGAATGTATATACAGCTTAAAAAATGAAGGGGGTTTCTATAGCAAAACAATATGTAATTCATTTCATAAAAATATAATACAATATCCAGGACTATAAAAACATAATAGAGGTAATCTAAAAAATAAAAGTCATTCATAAGCCCACTGCGAAATTCGACTTTTAAATTAAATAATTCTTTACGCACGTACTTCTCCCACGCACAGAGTGCAAAATGATAGCCTCATCACAATAATAAATCGATACTCTCACTATGTGGGTCGACAACCGCAGTTTGTTTGTTGTTTTTGTGGAATATTTTCCAGAGTTTTGATTGTAATATTAATTAAAATTTACAAATGTCAAAGGGGCTATGGAAGCGGAAGTCAAAAAGTCAAAATATTAAAATACTTAGTAGGCAATTACAAAATAAACGCATACGAGTAAAACAAACAATATGCAGTTTGCGGAAAAGTTATAAGAATGGTGGGCATTCAATTAGGAATTATTTTTTAATTGGATTTAATATCCCTCTGTTCCGCAGACAAAAATTAGAGCATATTGTAAACGAAGGGATTAATAAACTGTTTCTCTCACACATTATAATTGAATTGATTAAATAATAAAGAAAATATGAATACTGCCAAACCTGTAAACCGCAAATCGTCACCGCTGCGTATACGTAATGCATCATACTGTGAAGAGGTAAACGAGAAAATAAGGGGGCGTTAGTGCTTGTGCAACAAGTGGTTAATGCTAATTAGGACTTCCCGGGGTGGGTAATACCCATTGGGTATAATACAAGGATATGCCCATGACGACAACAATAAGGAAGTCGATGCCGATGTCAACAAGCCTGGACAAACAATAACGAAAGCAGAATCAACTTGCAATCCGATGCTCGTTTAATTGGGCAGACGACTGGAGCCTGCTGACGATGACTACGGCATCTGGGCGAGCAGTTCTTGCTATACAGGAGTTACCGATTACACTCATTTGTATACCCTTGCAGAGGGTATTATAATTTCAGTCAGAAGTTTCCAACGCAGTGAGGGATGACATGTCCGACCCTATAAAGTATATATATTCTTGATCAGCATCACTAGGAGAGTGCATCTAGCCATTTCCATCTGTCCGTTCTTCCGTCCGTTTCTACGCAAACTAGTCTTTCAGTTTAAAAGCCAACTGCATCTCAAAACTGTTGCAGGTAATACATAAGTCGGAACGAGCCGGATTAATAGGAACAATCGAAAAATGAATGAAAAAAATTATAACTTTGCTGTTTTTATATTTTTTTTCAGTTACTGCAAGTACCTTGTACATTAGCTAAGCCCAAAAAAAAAGAAAATTTTAGTTTTAATAAGTGTGTATTGAAATTATACTACAGACAGAAAACAAGAATAAGTTCTAAATAACATTACACCTATACTTTTTAGTTTTATTTCTAGACCGAAAAGTCTAAAACTGTAGTCTATCTTATTGAGAAATTGTGAATACCCAATGCATACAATTTGTGTAACAACCTTGTATTTGCTAGGACAATTTTTTTTTGTGCGTTGGTACAAAAACCTAGTAGCTTTCTTAGCACTGAATAGATTATGCTACACTTTCCAGAAACAATTCCTAACAACAATCAATTTCTCTAGTAAGCTTTTTCAAAACCTGGGAATTTGGGAACAATACCTTACCACATTCGAACTCTGCTGTTTTTATTTGCAATTCAAAGGCGATTTGTAGAGGCAAGATGGCAAACAAATTGGCATAAGCTGCTTGCACGCGAAGAGGTATTTCGACATTCGTACGGGCTTGTTAAACGTGGGCGACATATACGCACTAAGTATTAAAAAAGCATAAACTTGACAATTTTACGAATCTAAATATGCCTCATTGTATTTCTATGTGTGACAGTCAATCAATCTGTTCGACTTTGGCCCAATTTTAACTCTTTTCTCTTTGTGTTTTTGCAGATTTTCGAAACGCATTTCTAAGCATCTTCTTGGACGGATTTCTATTGAATTGTGCCAGTAATTCAAGCCAAAATAATGCAGGGAAATGTCAGCTGGATCTCGGAGGTCCTTTTGTAAGAAACACTCCTCCACATGGATGAGTAGAGAAATGCTGATAAATGGCAAATCAAGTGACAACGATGTGAAAAGTGATGGCGAGGGGAGTGGTTGTCTAGCAATTGGCTGAAACAGCTACACAAGTCATTGATATCAGAGGTGTGTGTGTGTGTGTGTGTGTGTGTGGTGTATATATTTTATGGGTGTGACTGGGTGGGGTAATGGCGTGTGTGTGGGGTGTGACTGGGCCCAAAGGCAGAACGGCCTCTTTATAAAGCTATTTTTTCCCGAATTTTTCGTTGCCATTCAAGTCGCGACAATTGCCGGGCCATTTCGCATATTTACAATGCCTCGAAGGGTGATTTCAGCCGCTCTCCGAAGAACAGTTTGCCTTTGTCGCTTTCAATTTGTACCTAACAACTGTCAGACATTTGTCGTTTTGGTTTGGCTTTCGCCAGTCACACGGAATTAAATTTCGAGCGACGCTTTTTGGCCCAATTGTGTGGAAATATGTCAACGCAAGGCCTCCCCCTCGAACTCGTTGTTTGCCCTGCAGAACAGAAGAAAAATAATTTTCTCGACTTCAAAAAGCAAACATTTCCACGGCTGATGGAGCAACTATAAGGCCAAAAAAAAAAGCCATGTGTAAGCTGACATTGATGAGATTTGCAGGGCCAACAGAACCGGATCGGTGAAATCACGAGTATTGAGGCTGACTGACAGTTGGCATTGGCCAAAACACCGGCAGCAGGCATTCAACTGGAATTTAACTCGCATGAATCGCATTAAAGTCCCTTCCTGATAGGATTCTTTTTGTATTACATTCTTAGTGCAGTATCGCAATGGATTGCCAATATTTTACATTTGTACAATATTAATATTTAATACATAGAAAACATTTCTGAGTTCATATGCTTAAATATAAAAAAACGTCCTTAAGCTTATCCCCCTTTTCACTAAAGTTCCAGCAATATCAGTGCGTTTATAGGTAAATGGCAACGTGAAAATGCATTTTGTGTGTGAGCCTAATAAATAACAAGCTGGCAGTCGTGCACATAACAGTAAAACTATTTTATCACGAAATTTTCATAGCTAATAAAATGTGTCAGGTCTAAGACAGCCACGAAGGCATTTTCTTATGTGTAAGCTGCTCGACAAGCTTGTAAAGTGTTTTCGAGCATAGACATACTATATAGAATATATAAAGTATATATCTAGGCACTAAACTGTAGGAATGTCGGTTAATCGCATCAAATGCTAAAAATAAATTGTGTAAGGAAATGGGATGACAAAAGTGTAGGGCCAAAACCAAAATTACGCAAAATTGTGATGACCATGAGCCCCGCTTTTGAAAGTTTAAGTCTGGCTTGAATTAGGCTTTCAAAAACATGTCACATGCTTTGGTGTACTTTTGGTTTTCTCTACTTTGATCACAAGTTTCCACTGCGTATACGTAATTATTGATAGTGGTAGTCAGCAATTGTAACGCTAATAAGTTAGACAGCGAAGAATGTTTTAATTGCTGAAGTGCATGGGAATACTCATTGATTAATAAACTAAAGGTAATTAAGAATGGCATTAAAGTACGAAAGGGTCTCATCAAAGGATTAAGAAATTTTAATAAGGAATAAAATTATATAAATAAATTAATTTAGGATAATTTTATGAACTCTTAGCTACAATTGAATGTTGGCTGTTGTATCAATGTATTACGAACGATTAAGATAAGTTATGGAAACTTGGAAAGGCATTTTTATAAGTAAGTAAAAGGTTATTATATCTGTAGGCTAATGAAAATTTAAAACTATTTTAGGCAACATCATACCAAAAACTGAATTGTAAACGTGAAACTCACTATAAGATATGTTTTAAGAAGTTCAACAAAGCGAAATCGAAATTTAAAACAGGCGTAAGTTAAGAAAAATGTTGTTGTTTCAACTTACCACTAGTTAAGGGTTGTGTTTGTAGCAAACAAAAGTTAATTTGTTAAAAATGCACAATTGGAAATAACAAATACAAAAATTATGTATAAATAGCAAAAATGTAAACAAATCATTGTGAAAATTAACAAAAATATTGAAGCTACCTACAGTTAAAATGCATGTTAACCAGAAAAAAGTGGATTAAATTTAATATCACCAATTAGACACAGCTGAGTATTAAACATTAAATAAAAACTATTCGCAAGTAGTCGAAAAGGATGTTTTAAAATAAACATTACCTACACACGAATAAATAATGGATGTTGAAACAAAGATGCAGGCTGTTTAAATGTGTGGAGTATCAAGTATTTCCATAATAAACCAATTTCACTATGAAAGGGATGGCTCCATCTTGTCAGCATGTGACAAAGTAGCCTGTCCTGCTGGCATGCTTTGGTCAAATAAACAAACAGATGACAAATAGGGACGAATGTGCGGACAGGCGATTTGTCACTAGGTAATTTATGTACCCAGTTGAGCGTCTTTGTGTGGGCGGGTGAATTAACCCTCAACTGGGTCAACAACACCCGACAGGCCAACATGCATCCCACTCCGCAGGTCAGTGCATCAACAGCTATATTGGATTGCGAGGTGAGTTCCATCGGGCTTCAATTAAATTGCTGGCATGCGAAAAGTTCGACGAGAAAGTTCATAACCGGATCGAACAGTTCAGAACAAGAAGACAATATGAAGGCAAACTTTTCTTTTTCCCCCCAAAAAGTTATGCCTGCGCAAGGTATTGCAAATAACTTTGCGATAAGTTCCTGTATAAATACTCAAGAATCTTCTGAGAGCATATTGTGAGCATTTAAATGCGTAAAGTAAGTAATATATGCACAAAACATATATAGTTAAGGGTTTATAAAAACATTATTCCACCCTTAAAAAGTTATTTTTATTATCAGCCTCACTTTATAATTAAAAAAAGCAAAAGTCATTGACAACCATTTAAAGTTTAATTTGCGTTAATGCTTATGCTTGTGCATTTATTGCGCAATTATCAACTGAATGGCCCCTTGATTTTGATGACTACTGTTTGGCATTCGTACTTTAAGCCCTGGTAAACCACAGCCACCATGGCGGCACCATAATTTTACAAATATTGCCGATGGGCAGCCACAAGGCAATTGAAATCATGATAAGTCAAGGTAGGTGGTAGTTAACACAACGCTAAAATTAAAATAGGCAATGGACCAAATTGATTACATTGCTAATCGAATTATCTGCCATAGCACCGCATAACGAATTTCCATTATGTGAATTAAGGTATTTAAATAGAACAGGAGCATATACGTTAAATTTATATTTTTCTTAGCCTTTTCGTTCTGAACTACACATAAGTCTTCAGGGCAATCCGATGCCAATTGTGACCTGTCATACTCAAAATAAGATTGTTACATTTTCCTGACATCTTGTGGCGACTTACCGGGACCCATTTCAAAGTAGCTTTTAAGGAAGCAAACTAATAAACCGTCCGGACCAAAGCACTTCATCAAGCCGGGGGGCCCTGTCAAGGCGGTCCTACCTGGCCTGCAATTTAATCGTTACGAATGTGCGGTCGTAAGTCATAGTCCTCCGACTTACCGCTCATACCCAGGAAGTTAAAGGACCCCAAAGCAGTGGAAGCATTGAATTAAGTGACATTATTTGGTTACCCATCCCAGCTACCGACTTTTGGCTGATGCCTACGCAATTATTTTATAGAAACTTATTAAGGGAAACCAACAAAACTAATTGGTTTATTTGTTTGCTTTATTTAAATTTATAAATAATTTAAATAAATGCAATTAATTAAAAGTAATTGCCCTGTTATTAATACAAGTTATCAAAATAAACTTTTCAGTTGTCTTAAGCACATGAAAATAATATAAACATAACTATTTAAAATTAAAGCTAGCAAAAACAATTCAATAAAGAATACAATACATACTCAATTCAAAAACCTCCTTCAGCAAACTAGTTTGTAAAATTCTCTTATCTCCACCTGTGCCAGAATTTCGACTACATAAATTGTCATTATGTATTTGCGTTGTGGGATAGAAAAGCAGATTTGTTATTTGCTGTTCACTGGTTTCGTTGTACAGCAGTGTGTGTCCTGGTCTTTTTGAAATGGTCAAGTACTGGAAACTATTTGTGGCTCTGGCCACTGGCAAGCAAAAGTTATTTGTTGTGGGGTTTCTTTTCGTTCTTTTTCACTGTAATAAAATTTTTGTGTGACATGAATTATATGGGACTAAACGGAGGAGCGGAGGGAAAAACCCCAAAAGCAGAACGATACAGCAAATGAAACGTCAGCCGAGAATAGTTTACAAATTGCAGTTTTATGGCAAGCTGAGGATGATGGAATAGCAAACTAGTTAGGGCAACTGCTAAACAGGTTTAAATAGAGTTCTTGAAATGCTTGAGATGTGAAGACGGTCAAAAGCAAACTTCGGCAAGAATGAAAAACTTAAATAAAGTGTAACCAGAAAGCAAATAAATTCAATTAAAATTGAGCGACATTGTGACACATGTAAGCAGGCACTTTAGTTTTGGTCTAGGCAAGGGGGCCTAAACCACTTTCCAACACATTCCGACCTCGGAAAACAATGGAAACATCCCGCAGAGGCCCGAAAGTTTCCTTTGTCAATGTGTCTGGCGGTTTCGAAAACTTTCAGCGTGAAATGTGTCACTCAAGAGCAGCAGCACAATAACAACAGAACTTGTGCCAAGTCAAACAGTCGAGTTTCGCGGGCTCCGCGTGCTAGACAACATTTAATCAACGGACAAATAGAGAATTAACTGATGGTTGATATTTTTTGGATGAGTTATTTTAATCGAAAAGAAATTGGTGACCCATAATTACGGTAAGTTTTAATTATTATCTTTTAAGATTATTATTTGTTCTTTTGAATTTAGAATGATTATCTCAAGACCAATCGATAGATGCTTCTGCTATGGTACACAGGTTAACATTTTATTATTTTTTGTTTTTAAGTTAAAATACTATAAGTACTTAGGTTACATTTTTACATAACTGAAAACCATAAAAATAATCAAATTTAAAATGTATTAAAACATTACGTTTATTCTAAATATTTGTAGCAAATATTTTTTAACATTTTAAATTTTTACGGTAATTTATGTAGAAAACTTATGACATTTTATAAATTTATTTTAAAGTTTTAGTCTAACAATTTAATTATATAAATAGAACGACTTTTAGATTTACCCGTAAAATACAAGTTTTCAGTTTGTTTTTTTATCAAGAAATAGCTGAATAGTCATAGGTCTGTCTACGTTAAAACACTATTAAATAAACGACAACTGCTGCAAGAAATGCAGGTAATGAGTAGCTTAAGTACTTACAAAGTAATTCAGCCGAATTCCCGTGCGCAACGAACTTGCAAGCCAATTGCCGACGCCTCGAGGAAATGTAATGAAATTGTCTCCGGCACGGTTGCAAAACACTCGCCGAACAAATGGCAAATTAAGTTTCGAAAATGGTTTCCACTTACGGCCATGGCCATGGCAGGTTGTTGCTGCTGCAGTAGCTGTTACCAAACCGACGCGTCGGTCTGGGAAAAAAAGCAAGGCTAAATGGCTGACAAGTGCATGCCAGTCAAGCCGTTTGACTGTTGTGCCCGAGATCTGTTGTCGGGGCTGTGTCCCTGCAGAGAGTTTGGTCCTGGCACTCCCAAATGGCTCTCAAACTAGTTAAACTGGCAAAAGCTGCCAGTGAACCGCTCAGCAAATGTTGCAGCTTGCAATAGAGGACCATGATTGCCAATGTCGTGTGTTCCCCGGAAAGTGCGCTACTAAAAACTTCACCCTCAATTGAATTAAATTCTTTGGCTTCCTGTTTCCGCGTATTCGCTTTTTTTTTTGTAACATCTCAAAAGCACTGATTTCAACGTTAACTGCAGATAGTATTCGATGTTAATTAACTGACAGGGTCGTCATATATTAAGAGTGAAATAATATATTTTATGAAATGAGAAATGCATTAGCAAATTAACTTGCGAGCAAGAAGATAAAAAGTAAGCAGAAGAGCAGGGACAACATAATAACTTTAAAACATCTTAGGCTTCAACCATTTTAATTTTACCCTGTAATAGCATTATAATATACGTGTGCCTTCAAACATCGGCCATAATATTTTGAATGCAGAAAGTTTTTTATTCAAGAATATGGTATGCCATTGCTAATAAATATCAACAGTTTTCTAAACAAATCCCAGACAGAGTGTTCACATAAAGTGTCCAGAGGAAGCGCATTCAGCAAAATCGCCATAGGGAAATTCCCTCGCGTGGCGCTCTGGCTTGAACCCACAACTCTGCCACTTCTCCAACTTTTCCGGGGTCTGCTGGCGGCCAGCCCTGTGTTTACATTTGCAGTATCTAATGACTTTTGGCTGGAGGCTGCCGCTGTCTCTGTCTCTGTCAAGGGAACAAAGAGTTCCAGCACTTAAGTGCAATGCAATGACTGTCCCCAAAAGGGCGAAACAAACAGCACAAAAAAATCATCCGGAAAGCAGCTCGTCTTTCAGGTACCCAGTTCTCATTTTTAAATTGCATAGAATTGATAAAATTATTATAAATAAAAACTCTTGACTGAAGGCCATCTAGTGAAAAAATTCGTCCAACTTTAACTTTTGGGTTTGGCAGTCCGAATTTTTCACTGATTTGTGGGACAACAAACCCTTGAAAGATTTGCCTTTCGAAACAATTAATATAATTTTGTGAAAGAAAAGTTATGTTTCCCTTTTAAAATCCTATCTTGAAACTGAGAAATCGCCCCTGAATCATATTGTTTGTTTTAAGTACAATTGGCCAATCTTGGAAAGTTAATTGGACTGTTTGTTATTGCGAGTCAAACTAGATCAATTTAATTTAATTTAATCTTTAAAGAATGGCCTTTTCTTGTTTACTAAAAATATTTACGAATATATGTAGCCCTTGCAATTTATATGACTGGGTATAAAAAGCGGCCAACAGTTGGTACTCATATTTGACGTTTTGGCCGAGCCAAAAGCTGTGTGCATACCCAAAAAGAGACAGAAAAAGCGATGGAATGGAATGAAGAGAAATGGGGGAAGCACAGAGGCAACCAGAGACCAACACATAAGTAATTGCATTTCTCCCGTATAAAACACTTCCGGTTCATTAAACTGGCTCGTCCAAGGCAACGTGCAATGGTCTTCTGGTAGATGCCCATGCATAAACATTTGGACCCGTTCTAATGACCCTCCGCTGACTTCGTGTTTTTCTAGGAACAGCTTTAATGCGTTTGCTTCTTCAGTTTTGGCATTGTTAAAAAACGTAGTACTAAATGTAAATGTGTTAAGCCCTATTTAAGTCGCAAAGTTCCAGTTTTTTAATGTCATTAAAGAATTATTACACCTAACCTGAACAATACATTTATAAGTGCCGACTTATGTATGCAGTTTGCTAAATACGAAAAAATGTTTATGATTTTATAAAAAAAAAAAATATAATCACAAATTGGTTTTGTTTATAATTAAATTGTTTATTTAAAATATTTATCTTTTGCATTACAATAAAGACAAATTTAAGGTCATTTGAACCCTTAGGAACGTTTTATAATGCTTGCCGCATCAATTCCTTTAGGGATACCCTTAAAGCTAAGCAACTGCGGCAAATATTTGCATAGACAGTCAGAAACAATAAGAGGGACTTGCCGGAAGGAGACGACGACTGGAACTTCCTGTTCCTCCGCTTCTAACTAACTTCGGTTAGTTTGTGTTTATAGCTACGCAGCATGAGCAGAATTGACTTAAATAAAGAAACTTTTAAATTGTATAAGCTGCTGGGTAATTAGTAAAACTTAATGCACAAGTCGAGAGCAAAGTTTTGCTTTGAGTTTACACTTTCGCAATCGCTGCCAGCCGGGACAGATAAATGTAAAAACATCTTTTTTACTCGGCCAACTTTTCCACCCATTTAGTCCCTAGTTTCGGAATCAGATTCAGAAGCTGAGCTAAGTTGGTGCACATTTTTCCAACGCCAAGTGCCAACTCATTGCCATATGGAAATTTAAGCGATTTGTTTAACACGAACATATGTTAAATGTTGATTTTTCATTTGCCATTGCCGAAGGATGCGCGAAGGGATGGAAATCCGAGGGAGATCAGATGGAAATCCGAGGAAAATGCGACGGGGACAATACGAAGGACAATGGAAAAGGCAGCCACGACAGCGAAACCAGAGAAATGGCAGAACAAGCAAATCAAATGAAACCCTTCATCAAGTGCAAAACATTTTTGGGTGCGACGAGTGTCACAAAAGGAAGACATGTGCCCAAAAAAAAAATCTGATTTGATAAACGAACGGGAAACGTGCAGAGGATTTCTCTTTTTTCCTCTGTGTGTAACTGCTAACTTGGCTACTGGTTTTACAACAAGAAAAGGCTAAAAACAAATCCCCTCTGCCATTGATTGGCGTCCATTTGCGGGCTGCTCTGCGGTTTGTGTTTTGCGTTCTTTTTCTGGCTTACTTATATCCCAGTCTCTGAATCTGTCACAAAAACAAAAAACGGAGGCTAAGCATAAGGCCAGGAGACATCTGGGCTAATCTTAAAGCTCGCTGAACTCCAATCCTGACCTGTTGATGGCTTTAGCTTAGGTGCCCGGGTTCCTTGGGGCAGTTGCTCCTGCCATCCCTCACTTGCTCAGTCAACCAAGTTGTCTATATCGAGTATGCTTCATTGAATTTGACTGCTTCACTTTCAACTCAAAAAGCAGCCTGTCAATCCAGGTGACAGACAAGTCCGGACTTTTCAATACTTTTTCTGAGGAACATTTACATAAAGACAATTTAAATATTGTATCTTATATATAGCATTGTCGTTGATCTATCAAAATATATACTAGCAATTTGTATACAATATAAAATTTTAGATTTAATTTTGACTAATGAATTTATGTAAAAGGAACACAAATTACACTGTGCTAAATTTCCGGCAATACAGAGACTCAGACCCAAAGTATTTTCGGTATTTTCCATAGCGAAACGAGTTTCGATCGCGGCAAAATTTCAAATCTAAGTGTGTGACCCATGGTGCAACTATACAAGGTGGTCCCATCACCTCTGCCGAGGACGATACATTTTTCAGAGAAAAAGGGCTAGAAAGGGACTAGCAATCGTTTTCTTTCGCACGTTTGACAAACGACCGGTACAAATAACGTCCTCAAAAGAGAGCAGCTAGTGCGTTATGACCACCTTGTACAGTGGCACCATGGAGCCACACTCGACGGTTATGCTGTTCCCCGAAAGAGATAGCAACACCGTCTCGCTCTCAAGAGAGAACTAATACTTGGAATTCGGAACCTTCTTAAAATTGGTTGCCTTCAAAGAATATTTTCATTTTCTTCGATAGCCGCCAAATAAGTTAACGGTTTCCGGAATTATAATAATTCCGATTACTGCGACATGTATGTAATTTTCACCGCTTTAACTTCTAAACCTAAGCCTAAGCCTTGGATGCAATCCCCTTTCTTTAAGCAATGCCTTTCGATTGCTTCGAATGTTCAAATTTAAAGTGTACAACTTCATCCTCTGAGAATGCTATCCTAAAAATAATGCATATTCTTGAGCTTCCGTTTTGCTGGTTTCCTAACCGAAATGAACATGGACAGCAGTGAAACAGTCCAAAAATGGCAATGGTTAGTGGCAGTTTCTGATATTGATTGCATTTTGCAATTGCGGGCAGGCACTGGCTGTCACTCCGAATGTTTGGCTCCCGATGATGGAGAGCCGTGACACTTTTGCACACAGTAAAGAAAGAGGAAAAGTACGGAAAATGTTATTTTCATGAAATTAAGATGCGGGTTCGTGACAAGTCAGATCGAACAATGTTTTCAGTAAATGAAAATTAAGCATAGAACGAAAATGTATGAGACACATTACGCATACGCCGAGTAAACATATTAATTATACGCTCTCGACATTGGCTGGCTGTAAATTGTGCGGAAATTCCTGGGAAGACAATAAATCAAAATATTTATTTACGATGACTGACTATAGAAAAGGCGTTAGCAAAGGCTGGCCCACTTCGCCATCCCGCTTTCCATATGCGTGGTTCCCTTCGCAATATTCATAAGCATCGTGGCTGTTTGAGTTTGAGTACTTTCGGTTGGTTGGGTGTTTTGCAGGCTGGGTTACTGGGTAACTGGGTGGTGCGAATTCCCACCCACCCGCATGCCGCATAAGCAAATATTTATATTTGTGGAAATGGGGATGGCGGTGTCGGTGGCGTTGGCGTTGGCGTTGGCGTTGGCTCTGGTGTTGCCATGGCCTTCGCATTTCTCTGCCGCTGTCATTGTTGTTGGTTTGCGGATGCCTCTTGTTTTGTGGCTTGTGCTGTGGCAAATAACCAAACTACTGCCGCCAGCTTCAGACTTTATGATACCTAAGCAAATGTTTTCGAAACTCTGAAAGCTTGGTTTGTGATTTCGGGTGAAGGTCGTCAAAAGAGAACACCATGTAAGCATTGCTTATCAAGCTTGCAATAACATTCTCTATTGGCGGTGTTCCAGTTAAAATTAATTAAAAACAATTTATTTTGTTGTTAAATGCTTGCTTACATCTGCGAAGTTCATATATTACGAATGTACGAAAATGTTTTAGGTTAAAAAAACAATACTTTCTTTATGTGCAAATATAAACAGACATTCTTGAAACAAAACGCTTTCGATTTTTTATTCGTAATTAAAAAAATCATATTGTCTCTTTAAGTTTTTTATTTTATTTTATTTATTTAAATATTAACCTTTAAGTATAACTCCCAATGAATTACATTTGATGCCACACAAACAATACAAATTCCTAGTTTGTAAGGACTGACTATAAAATTATTATTTATATATATGTGTTCTCATATACCCCCATCGCCCCTTGGCTGCCGACTGAAGAAATATTTTGTCATAAAATGCATAAATTACAAATTCAATTTCGCAAGAGACGATGACCGCATTTTTAAATAATTTTTTCCTCTTGAGCCACGAGTAAAAAAGAAAACTACGGAAAGCGGAATTGATCTGCTTAAATTGTTGAACTTTAATTGAGATTAACACGGACTGCGGCAATCTAATTAAACGCCAGATACTGCGACGAACAATGCGAAAATGAATTCATCCATACATGTATTTGCGTGAAAATGAGGATGGGAAACTGATTACCTGTCGAAATGAAATTAACACCTGATTGCACAAACCAGAGTTCGATTAACATTCTAATAATGTTGATTTCAAATAAAATCCAGCAACTGAGTAGACGGTAATGTCCCGACTTTAAGTTGTTGTACAAGTCAAACTCAACTGAGACTTTACATTTCACCAGCAAATTTAATCTGACACTTGTGGCCAAATTCGGCACTCTGCAATTTTCTTCTGCCTTGAACTTTTCGCTTTTGGCCAGTGCCAAAGTTATTCAATACTGGCGACGAACCGTCAACAGTAAATGCATTTGCCATTTACAATCTATGTTTTGTATAAATATTATTCAGACGCCTGTCTGTGCTGGACATCGACCATTGGCCCATTCCACTGTCTGTCACCTTTGACCCGGCCCACCCACACCCCCATTTACTTCCCCTATTCACTTCGTTTTACGCTTCAATAATTTATATTTCAATTTTCAAAATTGACTTTTCAATGCACGGATGCCGAAGCAGCGAAGAGAGTGACTTGAAGAAAGTGGAAAATAAAAACGCTGCCTACTTTTCTGCGCATAATTACTTTGGAGATGTTGGACTTTTTTTTCTTTTAGAAATTCGTTGAAATTTGTTGAAATTTAAAACCAATTTGTTTGAGTTTCTCCCTTATTGCCAAAAGCTGTTGGCAGTCGCTAGCCTTTTTGTGCTAATTAAGCAAAGGGAAAAGAAAGTCAAGCCGAATTTACTTAAAAGGACGAAGGCAAAATTTGGCATAATAAAATTCTAAACTCGAAAGGGAAATACCTCCAAACAGGGAAAAACCAGGAAAATGATAATTGAATCGATTTTACACTTTATTCACTTGTAAGTTGCGTAAATGTAACAAAATGTGTTCAAGTAATTTAAAATGGATTCACCCCAGATGTAGTACAAACCCATTTTCATTAAAATATGTAGGGATAACCTCGTTTTTGGAAATCGACAGTGAAAAAGTTTGGCAAACTTTTGGGACCGACATGGTTCAATACTTAACTGATCTTCCGGTTTGGTTTTATTTGATGTTCCGCTCAGTTTGGGATGGTGGCCAAATGGAAAAGTAAATCAAGGGGATTACCATTTAACACTAGATCAAGGCCGAAACTTATTAATTACTCGGACAATTTCGTTAAAATTCCTGCTGAACAGAACAAAGCTTTAAATGTCAAAATACGAAATGAAATTGTAACCATTATTGAAAGGAAAAAAATACCCAAGGCTAAAGCCAAAGTTAAGCAATTGAGAGAGGCAGCCATAAAAGGGCTAAAAACAACGAAATAAAGCAGAAATGTTTCATTAAAAAGTTTTGACACAATTTTTAATTAAAAATGTTTAATAGTTTTGTTGCCGACAGTTGACAGGGACAGCCGCAATTCATCATGACAATCTGACTGTGGGAAAAAATGGGAAAAATATAGCAGTCGCCTTCCCCGTCGCAAATGAAATCGAAACCGCTTCAATCAAAAGGTTACAAATTTTAAAAACAGGAGTTAAATAAATTTATAAAATATCATATTCAATTAAGCAGCCAAACGACTTTATTACTATATATTAGCTACATATTAGTAATTAAGCCTTAATAATGATTTTTTACTTTCCACAAGACTTATTTTGAGTATAATTACAATTAAAATTGTTTAATCAAATTTTTAAATATACTTTTGTTCCATTTTATGTTCCATTTATTAATATATCAGCATGAAGCCGTGACAGTTGGGTTACTAGTATTTTCTTGTGCTGTCGTATTCGTAATATTCGAGTGTTTTTTCATGCGAGTGCCCAAATAAACAGAAAGCTTGCGATATTTATGTGCCCGCACGATTATAGAGGGCGAAAGGGGAGGGCGGGGAAGTGCAACACGATATGCACCTGGCCATTAATGGCACACAGTGCCGCCTGCATTCCGATTGCCGAGCAAACGGAAACGGAAGCCGAAAACTGACGCCCCAGCGCCATTTTGGCGCAAAGCTTCGCCGCCTGCCAACAAACACGTACAAGCCAGAAGCATTTGCAGCTCCCTCGATTTGGCCATAAAAACACCAGCCAACAACCCGCCAGCATCCTTAAGTGCAGCTTTGTCGGTCTGTGGATGAATGAAAGACATGACTATATATCTAAATGGATTTCCTGTGCGACAGCCACTTCGCTCGGCGTTCGCCGCTTTTGCGTCGAGCGATGACATTAATTGCATAAGTGCAATCAATGCCACAGTGGCTAGGAAAAATGTCATAAATGCATGGCAGGCAGGCAACTTCAAGGGGAATTCCTACTCCCCAAAGTAGAAGTCAGTGGCCCGTCTGCAATTTCCAATTCACAATGTCCTCAGCTTCAATTAAAGGACATTATAAATTTATGTTGTATTCTTCTGAAGATGACAGCTTGAGTTATTTGATATAAATAAAAGAAATATCTAAAGGTTCTTTCCAGTTGTCTTAAAGCAAAAGCAGTAAGTAAGTTAATGTTTCTCTTTGGTAGTTTCCTGAAGACAGATAGAAAAGATTTAATTTTACTACCAAAATAGGTATATTTTTAACTCTAAAAGACAGACAGTTCTTAATTTAAAAAGGTTAGGTTTTTTTAGATCCCCTCAGCAGAAATTTCTCCCCTTCCACAGTCTCTTTGGAGACGGTACAAGTCAAAGGGTTGTTAGGCTCTAATTTTCTCTCCGAATGGCTTAACACGTTTGGCTACGTTTGTACATTCATAATCGCTTGCTGTTGCAACCACAAAACCGAATCGTGAACTCAATTGCTTCACCTTCAAAAGCATTCCCGCGACGTCTAACACTTCCTTGTCTCTATACACACCGTACACGTAGAGTAATTAAAATTAAATGCCAACAAAAGCACATAATGCTTCAGGGAAAATATAATTACACCAACAGAAAAATTTGGGTTGCGTTTTCCCGTTAATGTTTTCATTTATTAGTATTTTAACGAAACAACAATTCTGAGCTTAGCTATTGTTTATTAAAATAAAATTGTTGTTTTTTTAGCTACACACTTTAGTACATAGATACACTTAACAAGAATATTAGGAAGTCGTAATCACATTAATGTTTTCTGTTTAGAATTTGTCGTTTTGCTTGGCTTGAAAATCTTTATTTTTGGGGGTTACCTTTTCATACTAAACTATTATAAAATTGTTCTGAAGTTTTTAAAGCAGTGATCAGCATGACAAGTTGTAGCCCTAAGTTATGTTTTCGTTGTGCTTAGAACCGATCCCATGCGATTTTTCCAATATTGATTGACTGTGTACTAAGCTGTCATATGTTTTTTATACGGACCATACGGTTCAATGCCGATTTTGGCGGAGAACTACAGTGGTATAAAACATAGATTCGTGAAACTTTTCAAATTGTTTTTTCTCAAATGTTCACTGTTACACCATGTTACAAAAATCTGGCCGATCGGACGACTATACTACAGCTGGTTGGTTATTTGCTTGGTTGTATTCTAAGAATTATATATATTTTGTTTTTTTTTTTTGCCAGACTGCAAGGCTATTAAAACTTCGGATTGCCGAAGTCAGTTTCCGTTCTCGTTTTTGATAAAGTAAAAGTTCAACTGTAATCATCTTTTGATATAATTTTTCTCAGTGCATCCTCAACATTCTTGGGCGGAGAGCGACTCCAACTGCTGTCTTGTGTGCTGTGTTGTGCCAAACACCACATGAACGTGGTACTTTGTTGGCTTAGTCCTCGCTGTTTGTTCTATACCGCTAATATTGCCGAGCCGTTGGATGTGACTCCACATTCAATATTGGCGTTGTGGGCTGGGCTGGCTGGTTGGCTGCTTTTGTATGGCTGAAAATGTCAAGGGGCCTTGGCCGGATGGCAGCTTGCACTTAATTGCCGGGCGAACAAGAGCACAGCATTTCAATATATCTCCGCAGACATCGAAATGTTATTAAGGCAATGCATATTACAATGCAGCATTTGGCTCATCGCAGGCAGACCCCATTTCCCGCCTTTCACAATTAGTGAGACATGCTGATGCACTTGGCGTTCAGTACACGTGCCTCTTAACTGGCGTCTAATTCGTGATAGGTACTAGATATGCAAATGCCAAGTAGATATTAATGCTATCAAATTACATGTGCTAAGCCAAAAAATTACAATTTGAACAGGCTAAATTTTGCATTAATAAAATAAAATTAAATTTATTTAAATAAATTAATTTAAAAGGATGCCCTTGGATTTGAAAAAGGGAGTTTAAAATTCCGTTAAAGGCATTTGAAGTCACATATATCGATCGAGCCGATAAATTAACTTAATTGCCGAGCGAATAGCAAAATTGAGAGATTAAATTAAATAGAACTGCATATAAATAATCAAACTTCTAGTGTAAAATATTTTTAGCATTATTCATTACACAAAATCAGAGTGTTCGGCAATGCTTTTTGACCCTGTTACGTTTCATTTAACTTAGTTCAGAACTACAAACCGCAAATATAAACATTTCTAATAAAACAAACACATCTAAATCAGCGGGGCTTATTTTTAAATTGTGGCAAAAAAAAACTTTTTGGTGCGCTGGCCATTATTTAGTGTTCTACATTTTATTTCCCCAAGGAGTATAGGATCCGTATATATGTATAAACTTCTCGGTGTGCTGTATCACATGCGACATGCGTCAATATTAAATTAAAGCGATAACAAATTGTAATTACGCAGCATGTGGCGCAGCGCGAAAGCACTTGCTGCCCCATTCTCGACCCGAATCCGTGGAGGTTGGGGCTAATGGAGTTTCCGCTGCGACCGCAGTGCGGCACATAAATATCCAAATTGACATAAATTAGTCGAGATTGAAAAAATTGCTGCGGAGCGCCGCGTACCGAGGATGTGCCATCCGCCAAGTGGCCATTGCCTTTCCCTTTGTCTTTGTCGCGGTTATAAATGTCGGTTTCGTGGCCCTGGCCCATTGGAGTCGTGTAAAGCTGTCGTCCAGCATTAAATACTCGTATCCCTGTGCTCACACACGTCCTGTGTCCTGTGTCCTTTGTCCTGCGGCATAAATAAGGAGCCAAATAAGGTCAACCGATAAATTTCAATTTGATTGCCCCGAGGCACGTCAGGTGGCTGCAAAGCACAACCAGTTGCTTCTGCATCATGGCAAGGATTGGAAGAAGAGTTACTTTGCCCGAGCTGGATAATTTAAACGGTAGGTAAGAATAAGATGGACTGATTGTGCTACCCGCAAATTCGTTTCACATACTTATGAGAAGCTTAAAAACATATTCTTATCATCCACCGTTTGAATTTTTCGTAATAAACAGATTGAACAGGTCTGAAACTTATATTGATATTCTTTTATACAGTAAGCAGCTTAAAACAATTCTTATTACCCAATCGAATTTTTCATAATAAACTATAATCAGTTTTCCCATAAGGGATCTCAAAACTTTTCTTTCTATAGTATACTGTCTCAATAAAAATAAATATCTTTGGAATCTTATATTTATATTTTGCCTTAAACCTATTTCGACTCGAATAACTAAGCTGAATAAATTGAACAGGGCTGCAACTTAAGGATGCTTTTATTAAGGGTCGCATCGGTAAGATTAAGATGGACTGATACGCACTAATACTTTTAGTAGCTAAGGAACATATTACTTAATAGTTACCAATCGATTTTTTACAATAAACAACAAATGGTTATTTCTGCCTCATGAGACTTTAACTACCAGCTTTGATAACTATAACTGTATTTAGTCACTCAAAATAAGTACTTTGGTGTGTTTATATTTATATTATGCTGCCTTTAGCTGTTTGGTTTTTCAATTCTGGATTCTCAGCTACTGACATGTGTTGTGGATTTATGGCTTAGCGTTGAAATGGGGCGTGTGCTCATGAGTTTTGTAAGCTATGCAAATGAGTCTAGGGCCAGGAGTTGGGATCTGGACCCGGTCTTGACAAGTCGCTTAAGGCATATTTAAATTGCAAACAAATATTTGCCCTCTAAGTGCTGTTTTTGGCCCGGGATTTGGACGTGGAAGTGGCTTTGGTCCGGCCGTCAAAGTGCTGATAACATTTTAACAAGCTCAAAATGTTTTGTAAGTATGAAATGAAATATTTGCCAGCCAAAAGAACTTAAATTGAAAACGACTTTGTTCGGCGTGGACAAAGTTCAGGGTCTCCTGTGCCCAGTTCTAAAAAAACTGAAACATCGTCAACAAATCGAATTTCATTTACGTCCTGCCATTGCCAAGGTGTTTCCAATTATTTATGGCTCTGCGTAAAGATTGTCAATGTCCTTAGAATTAGCTATATTTTTCAGTCTTTAATTTAGGAAAGTCATACTATTTCTAACTATACTCGATTAAAAAATATTTTATAAATCGTAAATTTAATCTTAGTCTTTTTTTTAACTTGTTAGTTTTGTAAGTAAAACAAATATTTTGAGCATGCTTTTTGAATTGGTACCTTGTGTTTATTTTATAATTCTCATTAATTAACTTTGATTCGATGGATTAAGTTACCGAAAATTGTTCGACTATGCCATGAACCGATATCGATGGGAATGTTTGTTTGTTCATTATACAGCCATCATTGAAGCCTCCACCTGACGGGCATTCAGCGTGAAAACACATTTTGCCGCTTTTCCCCTGTCTTTCCTCCTCACGATGAAACGACCAAATAATTTTTCCGCCCAATACACCAACACCATCTGTTGATTAAGCACCTCTGTGTGTGTGTGTGTGTTTTGCATTTCAAATGATTGATTGCAATTTGATTTTAGATACTGCAAATTGCTTTTTAGCCGTGGAAAAGGGAGAAATGCTGAGTAGAACTAGTTGGCAATCCAATACCTATTCAAACTAATTTCAAAATCAAAATCAGGACGCGGAATATGTGCTGATAGTTAACGAGACATGTTTTTCCATTAAATCTTAAATAAAGAGCAATAACTTTACGAGTAGGCTAACAATAAAATCGAAATTTAATCCCTATCATCAACAGTAAAAGGCATTATAATAAATATGGGCCATTAGTCGTCATGCTGAATTTAGAAACCAGAAATTCCACTAAAAGGTGAGAAAAAACAAAACCATCACCTGACTAAAGCAATTTGTCAGCGATAAGCCCAAGAAATCCAAAGAGTTACTTCCTAATGAATATCAAAACAAGGGAGTGGGTGAATATAACATAAAAGAAGGAAATATAACCCTTTTTATCTCTACCCTTCCGTGTTGGCCATTTGTTTTTAGCCTAAGGTTTTTTCTGACCAACAACTTTGTTGCCTGACAAATGCCTTGAATTAAAATGCCTTAACTCCAAAGTTGCTACGCCCATTTAGAAAATCTCTCATAAAATTGCGTTCTTCCCTGCCAACAAAAAAACACAAAAAAAAAGGAAAAGTGTCATTAGCATGCTAGGCATCATTTGCACAAGAAAATTTTAACAGAAAAAGAATACCCAAATGAGAAAATAACGAAGCATGAACAAGTAACTAATTGAATAGTTTTCAATGAAAGAAAAAATATAGGAATTGAGCTTCGTCACCGTAGACAACTGCTTACTTATGCAGTTAAAAAAGCCATAAAATGCATTAAAAACTTTATAAAGTATTTTGCGAAAGTGGAGCACAATAATAAAGCAAAAAGGATACCGACTCAGACCCACACAAAAAAGGAACAAACAAAGAGCTGATGCAGCAGAATAATAAGCCAAATGCTGGACAGGACATAACCGACAGGATGCTGAAAGTTTTGCATAGAACATCACCAATAGATGGCAAATTTATTGGGAGGAAAATGTTTTTTCTCTTACTCTAAGCATAGAATTGGAATGCTTAAGCCAACGCATTGGAGCCCAGAAAGCAATAACATTTCCTTTAAAGTCAGCTTAATTTCTCAGTCAAGAACGAAATGACAAAAACAACAGGACTATGACAGCCCTCTCTTTTATTATTGTTCTTTTTTTTACTGTGATAAATGTTTAGGTACTGAACCGCAGCAGTTTTACATTTTTCAAGATTAACTATCCATTGAGCTTGCTTTGTGGGATCTCTTTTGACGAAGTTTAAAACTAAGACCAAAACCATTTTAACTGAGTCGCACAATTTGTACATTTACTATTTAGTTATATACAAACATAAATATTATGGTACCTTATCTTAAAATTAACTTATAATAAGAAAAAAATTGTTGTTTCATAATTTATAATTTTAATTTAAGATACAAATAAACACATTGCGCTTTAATAGTGTTGTTTTCCGCAACAACAGCACTCAAGCCAATGCACTAAATTATTTTAAGCCCCTGAAAAAATATAACAGGGAGAAGATAAAACAAAAGGGATACATTTAATTAATTTAATGGGCCACCAATCAAGTGGGCAGTTATTAATGTGCATTAAACTGTGAGTTCCAAATGACAACAGTAAATAATAAATATGACAGGAAGGTTTTTTAATATTAACAATGCGAATTAAGTACCAGCCATCGGCGTTTAAACAAACTTTAAATTTAAGGTAAACGACAAATCACGAAATCCCCAACTGGCTTCAAGTCCTCGGGCTAATCAGCTCGAAAAGTGTGAAAGATCCGTGGCAGAGAATCATTTTGGCCTCTTTGGGCTGAACTCTTTTCGCATAAATCACGGACGGGAATCCGGGAATCTGCGCCGAAGGGGATACCGTCACCGGATACCCGCCACAAGAAATGTCAAATTAATTTAGCAGGCCTCTAACTTTACCTCTACCACTCGAGCCCGTCGCTTTTGCCTTTTTCAATCAAGGTAGACGCTGTGGAATCATTTTGCATTTCTTGTCACGTTTTATGAATTTGCTGCGGCACACAAATGCCGTGCCATCCTCAGAGAAAGTGGCTGGGACCGAGAAAACAAGCCGCTTACACTCAGAAAAATTACACCTCAAAAATTTGTAAACAATAAAACAATCACAGATAGTTTATTTCCAAGAGGTACAAATTATTTTTAAAAAGCAAAACTGAATTTTAAAATAAAATCTTTTACAGTTACACGCAAATAAAAAGATGTCATATTGTTACATAAAATTTAAACTATTGGGTATGAAAAATTTCTTTATAAGATTATTAAAACAATGAAAATAAAGCCTATATGGTTTAAAAAAAGGCCTTAGGACTATTATTAATTAGTAGTGAAATAATAATTATACTTCAAAACTGTTTGTAGATTACTTACAACACACCCTTATAGCAGCTGAACTTTCAGTTTTTTTTGAGGTAGCTCAGTTCACAACTAGTTTTCTAATACAAAAATTTATTCTGGGAATGTGTTCAATAGTAAAATATTATGGGTATGCTTACAGCATTGGATATATATTTGTAAAGCTTAATAATATATTTTGAGAACGCAAGGCTATTTACGCTGCGTGTACACAATATCCAGCTGACTGGTGAAAATGTCCTCGGCATTCGGCATAGATAACGCGAGGGCAGGCTTAAATGGCTTTCGCAGGGGGTCGCAGTCTTCGGGGCTCCAAGGCAGAAATGCAAAGGGTCTTCCCTTGGCTCCGGTGGCGGATGCGTAACGACAAACACGCATAAATTACTCAATTAGTAGGCGGGATGCGAAGCGATGCGAGGCGGCCTAACAAGACAGCCGGAAGTGGTGAGCCGTGCGCCCCACTTGACTGCTCTTCCCCCGAATTGTATTGAGTAATCAGATGACGGGATATTAGCCGCGCGTTCCTTGTCTTGGCTCATAAACCCATAAATCAGAGCGTCGGGGTTCCCTGGCCATGAATTCCACGGATTTCTAATTACAAAAGCCGGACCAGCGCAGATTGGAATCTGATAGAGTAGAATAGGTGTGAGGGTAAATGTCAATCGGAACTCAAGAAGGACTCGCCGAATTTAGGCATTAAATTGTAGACCATATAAATTCTTTGAAAAAATATATTTTAAGAAGAAACTTTAATTTTAAAGTTAAAAGAATGCACTGCCTTTGACATAAGAAATTAATTATGTTATTTTTAAACTATTTGTTAATGAGTTTGATGCGAAACTTGATTCAGTATTTCACGATGATTTTTTAATTATACCAAATTAATATAATAAACTATTAATAAACCATTTTTTTTCAGTGTTATAAGGACTTTTAGCTGCTTTTATTTGCATCAATTGGTTATGCTTCTTATTAAATGATTTCAATCATTTTAATTTTTGATTTATTCGTTTATTTAATAGGATTTTCCCGGACAATAGCTTAATGTTGCCAAACCCCAAAATAAAAATATAAATTAATAAATTAATTTAATTGGACTTAAAAGGCTTTTTGTGTTGTTATTATTTATTATTATTTTAAGGCTTTTTGTATTTCTATTATCTGGACATTATATATTAAATTTCCTTAAAAAATCTCGTCAGAGCCTTAAAGATACCGGAGTATCGTTTCTATTTTCGCTCTGTCACTTCTTGACTTTCACTTTTGTGTTCGTGCTCTCGTTGATAATTACCAACATAATTTGTTTGCTTGTGGCCTTTGTCAAACCCCACTGGCCGTGTTGACGTGTCCGAATTGCGATAATGTGGCTATTTGCTTTGTTGGCATTGTCCTTAGCCGTCTGTCGTTTCAGCAAGCAATTAGAAAGTGCGCACAGTTATTATTAGAAACGTCGACGCAATTTGCCCCGGGCACTGTCCAACGGCCCAGCCCACACACCTGATGATGGCTATCAGCTTACGAGGACTTATTAACTTGATGAAAGCGGGCAATGCCTGCTGGATAAACACGTCGAGGTGTCCGAGAATTAGATACTAAAAGCTGCCATCACATGCATCAATTATTCAGGCTCAAGTAAAACATTATTTAAAGCTAACTATTACAAAGCTTACGGCTTGCAATTCACGAATTCCTATTTTTTTTTAAGAACAAACAAACTTATCATTCGTTCATTCAGTCTAAAAGGTCATGTCAGTTTTTAACATTTGTGGTACTAAGTAAATTGTGACAATGGTGCAATTAAATTATTTTGCATTTAAAATAAAAATAGTTGAGTAGCATAAAATGTACAAAATGCATGGTCTCTTGGAGCAGAAAGAATTCGCATAACTCTGTCATGTGTTCATCCAGAGAATAAGTAATTAATTGCACTACTATATGGTGCGTGCGTTGGGCGTGGGTTACTCCGAAATCAAGGTCACTTCGGCTGCCATTAATCAAAGCATAAAATAACAAAGTGGCAACAGGCAAATGGCCATAATCCACACCCCAAAGCAAACCGAACCAGGATCCAAGTCCAAGTCCAGATCCAGCCCCATCCCTCAGGGCAATGTCAGAGGAGTCCACAGCAAAGAGATTGGAGTGAAAGGCCGGCCTCAAGTCACGTCAAGTCGCAAGACGGGGACGCGATGTACGAAGTGTACAACGGTGCGTATGATTGATGTTGTTCAATGCGCTTCTGACAGCACCATTATCTGAGGTGTGTGTGTTTGGACTTGTGTTTTAGTTTGTGTGTGTATGCAACTCGCACGTGACAAAAAACATCAACAGCAACAACAGTCACCCACAAACAGTGTTGAGCACATAGCCATTTTCTTTACCAAATGGCCCTTTTCTAAGCCAATTCTTAGTGAGAAAAAAAATGTTTAAAATATAAGATATGCACTTTAAAAATAGTTTAAGTTCAAATTTTAATTGATCTGAGCTAAATATATTTGCTTTAAAGAGTGTAGGCAATAAATGTACCATAGAAAACAATTTCAAACAGTTAAAGGCAAACGGCATCGATAAACAAACATGTTTTTAAATATTTTTGACCTTTAACAATAAAACTATTAATTATTATTTTTTTTTTTAGGAAAAGTCATTTTAAAGTAAATATGAAAGGCCATGAAAATTTACAAAATGTAACTTGGGAAAAATCTTAAGCAGACAATCTGATTTAAATAAAGTGATCCAAACCTATATTGTTATTTAAAAAACTGCAGTATACAGTTAAATGATAACAAACAATTTTAAATTAAAACCATTTTTCCAATATTTACTAATATTTGTACCATATCTAGCTTCCATTTGATCACCTTTGATTGACACCACTATCAAGCAACACAAGGAGTCACTGAGTGCCCTCGGTTTGGCAATAAAAACAAAGACGAGAATGCGGGGCGTTCCTGCTGGAGAGAAACCCGAAGGAACTTGTGCTCCGGACCCTTTCATCCTTCTTCCTGACGGCCATCTGGGTCCTTGTTTCAATTCCCCCTGACTTTGACAGGTGTCCGACCAAAGTTGAGCAACGCCCACCAAACAGGAAAAAAGGAGAGGCCAAAGCAAAAAGGTATAAAAGGTACCAGGACTGCAGGTCGCCATGCACCACGGCTGCCAAGCTGGCTTAATTAAGCTGCCAAGCTGTTTCCAAAAGCCAGGTCGAAAGTTTAATGCCCTTTAGGACTTTCATTTAATAAAATACACTCCTGTATTTTCTTTGCGATGAACAATATTTGTCAGCTGTCGGTAAATAGCCTTTCTTTTATTTTAAAAGAAGTTTCTTCTTTGGTTTACTGCAATGATTAAACAGATTTACGCAACAGCACTTTAAATTTTGGATTACATATTTAATATTGGTCATTTTCAAACAGTCAATGTGTATTCCACCTCATTTTAATACTTAATGATAATACTTTTTACATAATTAATATAAACTAGTGTAGTATTTTAATCGGCTTGCAAATTTTAAACTGTATATTAAAGATCATATCTCAACCGTCCGAAATTTACGTTTGTTTCCCAACTATTATTTATTTACATGGATTCCGCATACAATTTGGACACACCATAAAAATAACTCATGGTGGAGGCACTGTTTGCAGAATAAAATGATCAAAAATTAATCATGTCTGGGACTGTGGGAAATTAACTATCATTTCGCCATTATTATGCAATTATGGGAGCTGAGATAGGATGCCATCCAGATTGGGAGTCCGGTGGAGGTGGAATCCGGACTCGGAACACGTGCTCATCCACGGCATTCCCGTTTTAATCAGCCAAAGCCCGCGATAATTGCTGCCGGCGAACACGTGCCGGCAGCCCACAAATATAATTGCACCTATCGATGGCCAGGACCTTCCCAGGACCCACATGGTAATGCAATGCAAATTGAACGGCTCGCCTTGTTCGTGCTGTGCCTTTGGCCTGCCTGAGTTTCCACAATGCCCCAACTGTTTTCCACTTCATTACAAAAGCATTCGATGGAAACAGCCATTATGTATTGTTATATAATAGTCCAGCGGACTATTGTGTTTGCCGTGGTGGTTTTTAAGCTCATGCGCTTGCAGGTCCGTAAAAACAATAAAGGCAAACAAATTTGAATAAAAATGGACCGGGGCAATGCCAAAAGCTGTAAAAGCGGGTCACAACTTGGATAAATATTTTTATTTCATAAAAACAGCAAACTGTTTATTTCGAATTGCCTCAAATATAATATGCAATCTGAAGTACTTAAGTGAAATTGAATTTTTCTTCTTTGCCTATGTAAATGATTGCGTTATTTGTTATGGTTGTTACATATATTTCGTTTATAACAATGAAAGTAAAAATTTGTAAAGTCGAAGTCAGAGGGGCTTTTTTTTTCTAACATATTTTAGGTACATTTTTGACAACAAACCAGTTTGTTTTTTATTCACATTTGTAGCTAAACATTGTTTTTTTCTGTTGCAAACATTTAAGTTAGTTTTCCCTGCTCACTTCGAGTGAAATTTTCGAGAATTCTAGTCGCAGTTGCTCCAAGTTGGCCTTCATAAAATAAATATGCTTGCAGCTGCAGCACTGAATTATTGAATTAAAGCCATATTAGCCACAAAGGCAGTGAAGGCAGGGAAAAGTCTGTGCCAGAGAAGTGCAAAATAAATTGAAACGTGGAAATCGCCTCTTTAAGCCAAAAGCTGATCAAAGCAACAAGTTGCAAGCCGCCAGGCAGCTTGCCACTTGAGCAGAGCGAATTCCCTGGAAAAGCCAAGAAAAAAGGAAGATAAATCCGCGTGGGTGGCCAGAGTAGAAATCCTCCTTGACCAGTTTTTGGCCCTTGGCAAAAGAGCTGATCAAACAAAATCCTTTGCAATCGCCCGGCCAAAGCCAAGGCACAACAATGATTGAAAATATTCCTTTTTTTTATACAAATTAAAACAAATAGATGTTGGGCAAGCAGTTTAATGTCTGCATATTTTAACAAACCGCAATCACATCTCTGTTACTTTAATGAGAACGAGAACATGCAACAGGTATGCCAGATAACGAAATATCTCAAAAATTTTCAAGGCTGTGGTTCCCAAAAAACGGAGTCGAAATGAACGCATGCGCCCATTAAGCTCACTCAAAATTTGGATCCGAACTCCATTAATGAGTGAGCTTCAGATTTTGCTGCAATTTTGGCACAGATATTGGTTTCCGCCCCATTAAATAACCAAAACGGACCCAAAAAGTTGACCAAAAGATGGTCACTTGGCATGTTTCGTTTGATTTTTATTTCTTTTATATTTCCGCAGGAAATTAAATTAATCTGCCTTGTAATATGATTGCAATTGAGCCGAACAATCGGATGCGACTGGCAAACTGCAGGAAGTGGTCCATAAAAGGACACCATTCGACTGCTCCTTTTCTCCGGTTTGGCTGCCGGTGGCGTCCAGGAAGCGGAAGCATTAGCCCAGGACCTACTTCTCTGGTTTGCAAAGTATTGTACATACTCCCCCTTAATTTCCAATACATCGGCCATTGTCAAGGCAGCCAGGAGTGTTGCGTATTGATAGTTGCGCCATTTAAGCGACATGACCAAGTGAAGATGACGTCTAGTACGACTCGCTTTGCGCTTTTCATTGTAAGTGACTTTCTTAACTTCATGTTCTATCTGAATGCTTTAATTGTCCACTGTGATCACAAATTAAAGCAATAATAGTTTAAATGTCAATCCACGTAGAAATCGTTTAGAGTAATCAGTTATGTTTTTTTAGAGATGCGTCAAGTTAGGAAAACAAAGTATTCATTTCGTACTAAGAAGCCTACATTCCGTAAGTATCCAAAAATTTAAATACATCTAATTATAAAAAAATAATATCTATAAACAGTGTTTTTCATTTAAAACAAGAATAAGAATTTAAATAATTTTGAATATACAATTGATTTATCTTTACGAAAAAAAATAAAAAGAGTGCATATGTGAAGATGTATATTAAAATGTTAAATTCCATTGGCTCTAAACAATCTAAATTAAACTCTTTTAAATAAAATAAAAAACAATATTTAATGTAGAATTTTTCTTACCCTTAAATTGACTTTTCTATGCAGAGTATTTTGTTTGGTGCTGCTGCTCTTAGCCGGATTTCATTGTTTTTCTGCCACTGGAATTGTGCATTGTTTGCTGTTGTTTGCTTTCATTCCTCTCCCCCTCGAACCCCTCTAGAATATTGCTCGAGTGTCAAGCGATGTCGCGACGACATTTCAAGCTCAAGCACCCGCAAGGCGAACAATCAAAGGTGAACCCCCACAGATGCGCAGTGTGTGCGATTCTTCTCAGATGCACTGCCAAGCCATTAATATAAATACGAATTTGTCGATTCAGTCAACGGAGCAGCAGCTTTTATTTCATTTACGTACGCGATTTAAAATTTCCCCACTCAAATAAATAAATTAATTCCAATACTGGGCACAAGCACAAAGACTGCAAAGTGCTTAATACTAATTTTCGGAACATTACCGGCACTAACAGCTAAAAAGGTATTCAACGGAATAGGTAACCTTTTATAATATTAATGACAGAATAATTAAAAAATTAATTTCTTCACCTAAATCAATACAAAATGGGCATTTTCGAATACTTACTAATTGTAAGAAAAGGGGCTTAACTAAACAAAAACTTGGAGTTTGTCAAAAATAATCAAATAAAAATAAATTAAGGACTCTTTATGTTTTTTTCAACAAAGTAATTGCAAATATGTGTTCTACCTATATATTTTAATGATTCTCTTGCATCTTTAGTTTATTTTTGAGTTGCCCATTATAAATGCCAATCACAGAGTATAAAGTGAAAGAATAATATTTTTACTTATCATAAGGGGTTTATATTTACAGTTAAAATTTAAAAAAATATATGTTTTTTATTTTCTAAATAGTATAAAATCCAAACCCAGTAGGATTAATTGTGTACTAGTTATGTTAAGGACTATACTCTTCAGTTTTGAACATAAAGTAAACAAATTTTAAAAACGTTTCAAAGTGCTTTTTTTTTGACATTTACATTTTTTCAAAAAGTTTTATTTAGCTTATTTCTTTGATTAATTACCTAGAAATCTGCTTGGTTTTTTAATTTCAAAGGATCCAGATCAGAGATATAGTGGTCACCGCAAAACGGCTTTTATGGGAGTTGCAGCTTCTTTTCAAATAAATATTATAATTTTTACTAATTAATAGTAATAAAATGGGAATAAATTTTTAGAATTCTGGAAAAATTCTCTTTTTCTTTGCCATCTAACAGTATATAAGTCTTTAAGATTCACCGTGCGTGAGCTTCGAACCTTTCCGTCTCTATTAGAGTTCCCAAGTCCCTATTTTTTCCAGGTGTGTAACCTCATCCTGTAATTCCGAGTGGAAGAGGATGCCAACATGCCACCCCAAAATGCTTCCTTGCCCCGGCAGTTAATTGCAAGACAAATTACTTCTGTACATGTGGCTGGAGCTTTCATATTTTTTAATTGCTTAGTGCCATGTGAGGGGGCGAAATTGTAAAGACATATATTTAAGTCTTAAGTTGAAGTTAAAGTAGGATTTAGTCCTTTAAAAAATGCAAAAATGTTTCATTTTCAGGAAACATTCAAAATGCAAATTCGATTCCCCAGAATTGTTTCCTCATCTTTTACACATATTTATTGTGCCCAGATTGGAATTAAGAAATCAACAATTTTATGACTGCATAACATATTAAATATCTGGAAATTGTAGGGTAAAATATGTTTGTTGTTATCAAATACATAACTAAATAAAACTCAAGTAAATATCTTTATAATGTCATAAATGATTGTTATAATTTACTAGTGTAAATAAGACAAAGGATTTAATGGTATAAGATTTTACCAGCTTTTAGTACTTAATATCATCATTTGACCATGTTGACGGCTGGCAATCCACAGACAACCGGAACATTTTATACAGCTTAAACCTCTTGAACTGCATTCCAAACTGAATTCCAATTTCTTGTTAAAGCAAATAAAACGAGGGCGTCACATAAACGCTCATAAAATTATTATAAAACATATTCAGCACACAACAGAAAAAGATTCAGAAGCCAACGGTCCATAAAAATAAATTCGCATAAAATGAGATCGCAAGGGCATGCAGCCATATGAAGCATCAATATACAGAAAGCAATAAAGCGAAATGGCCACTGGGGGGGCGGTGGGGTTAAAGGGGTGGAAGGGGGGTGTGAGGGCGGATGGCGGAGTGGGCGGGGCTGAGTGCTGCAATAATGCTGCACTTGCCAGAAGTTAAGGGCGCCATCAACGAGTTCCGTATAAAAACAAGGATACTTCACTGAAATCACTTACAAGTTTTATTAAGCGATTATTGTTTTTTAGTCTCTATTTTCGAAGCTAACACTTTCTCTAAGTTGCATTGGTATTTTAAATATATTTTGCGAAAAGACTTTTCTTTAAGTTATAAAACAAAATAATATACAAGATAAATTACGAATTTGAGACATGGTAATGCTTCAGGAAAGCGTTAAATTAAAGTATTTTGTAGTTAATCAGGGTAAAAAATCATTATATGAAATTTTTATTTTTAAAAGCCTACTGAGAATTTTTTTTGGTTGATTTTTATACCATTTTTGGCCAGGAATAACTTTATAACGCAAGCAAAAAAATAATTTAATAATTTTGTATCACGTTAATTTTTAATAGGTGTTTTATACATTTAATGTTTTGTAAAGGCGAAAGTGCTTTCATTCACATTTATTAAAAATTTTCGTCTTTTTTCGTCTCATTTTTCTCTAATTTACTTTAATCATGGTGTTCATCAATTTGGTTGATTTTACTTTTTTTTTAACAAGAATGGCTAATGTTTTGATTGATTATCTATTTGTAAAATTTTTGTGGACAAATATAAAAATTGTTTTATTTGTGACGTTTACAAATCAAAGCAATGGTCATTTGTAAACAAACGTATTAAAGAACTATTATTTTAGACAGATTTATAAGTTATTTTTAAACCCAATTACGATATTGTTTAAAACGAAGAGCTCTGTTTTTAAAATATTACTTTGCCATTGTTTGCTGTGTGAAATTGAGACCCGCTGGGTCAGTAAACAGCACATCAACCATATCAGCGGGGCTTCAGTTGAGCTCCTGTTATGAACATTGGGCTTGTCAGCCAGTCAGTCCATCAGCTCATCAGTCCATCAGTCAGCCGGGAATTCAAGCCAGGTGGGTGGCACCCGCTTCGCACGAAATTCCGGTTGCAGCAAACGGAAATTGCATTTACACGGTTGCCTACCAACGCCATGCCCATGCTTTTGGCCAGAACCCGGGGCTCCCATTGATTCGGGGGCGAACTTCGATCACAATGCACTCACGAACTTCAAATATACATGCGCACTGTACAAACAAGGAGGTAGATTGTGGTCATACCCTCAAATGGACTCAGTCAACCTGCCCCAAGTGCTGATAGCCCTAATCACCTGGTCGGAAGGACGTGATGTGAAAGCCAAGCCACGGAAGGGATATGATTGCGAAACTATCGCACTGATTTTATTGCAAGACAGCCACATTAAGGAAATTAAAGCTCCATTTGTTTTCCAAATCTCATGAGCTAGAGGCCTCTTTAAACATTCTGATTTCTTATTTGAGATTTTGACATTTGAGATCACGTCAGCCAGTTTAATTGTATGATTATTGTATGTTTTAGCTGAAATTCACAAAAATCTGAAAAAATACAAATTTATGAAATTATTTAATTTGTAATTGCCTGAACGCTTGTAATAGTATAATAACTTTAAAATATATATTTCTTCTTTTTGAAAATGTTTAAACTATGCAAGGATATTTTTTCTCATCAAACCTGTTTCAGGTTCACATTAGGTTGTGTTACAAGTTACGGACTTCAATATTTACTCGGACCCTTAAAATAGAACCCACACACCCAACTTTGATTTGACCAGGGGCGCAAAAATAAAACTCAAATCGAAAAGTAAAACAAACACTGGCGAAAATTGGAGAAAATCCGGACACATTATCAAAGCAAACTATAAAAGCTTGTAAGTGTTCTGAAAACTGAAAACAAACAAGGCGACCAGCAAAGACAAGTCCCAAACTCGGATACTCGGGTACTCGGATACCCCAAAGATTAATCGGCGGGAATTCAAGTGGATCGGGGGAGGTAAATTCAAATAATTTGCGGCAAACTGAACAAACAGACCAGACAAACCGCCGGCTAAGATAATGCAAGTGGGCGGAGCACCGAAACTTTCTTCGAAAAAGTTTTGCTCAAAAATTCCCTAAATAGTCGTGGACAGGGGTGTAGGAGGGGGCAATAAAACAAATCATAGCATACATCAAAGCGCAAACGAAGCGTGTGATGACACCGAGGGATCGGATCGGAAGACAGGAAAACAGGAAAACAGGAAGACAGGAGGACAGGAGGACAGGAAGGCAGGAGGACGGCCAACAGCTGTCGGCTTGTTTGATGGCCAAAGTTTGGCAACAAGTTCAATTACTTTTCACCTGCCCCAAAAAAAAACAAGCAGTTCGCAATTTGACTAAAACCCGACACGTGGTTTCCTTTCCCTGGCTGAATCCTTCGGCTGTTGTGGTGAAATTTCTTTGTAACTTATATAGTTCTTAAGCGATTTGATCTGGTCCTTGTACATTGAAGGAACAGGTCGGCTATTAAGTTGTTTCTGTAAATTTAGCATGCGGTTTGTCTCCATTGATGTGGGAAAGTGTAACATCATTCAAATACACATGGGAAAAGGTAAGGTGCTAGGTTCAAAGGTTCTATTTGACCACTAAAGGCCACTAAAAACATTTTTTTTTGGTGAATTTGTAAGTTTAGATTTTTGTTTAAACTAATCACCTCTGCTACATATTAAAAATGTTGTTTAGTACATTAGCCATGATTATTAAAAACATGTAGGTTTTTATTTAGGATTAAATGCTTGCCACATTTTTTATGTTGCAGTTATTTGCATCTTCTCCCATTTAAATTAATAAAGGTTTTCCAATCTCACTTTTCCCGCGAATTAACTGCTCAACGGGAAATCCTACTCTGTAATTTATTCGCAAGCTCTGAGTAAATAGAATTTACCATATTTACTAAAGTCCCGACAGGTGCGAAAGCTGCAAAAGAATCGATTTACGAGCCAAATCGGGAACAACTGCAGTATCGAAAATAATCCACCGGTGTCATTTGGAAATTAGGCCAAGCTAAGTGAAATGTCACACATTAAAATAAAAAATTGCTCTACGAAACGTTTTTGGTAAATTAAGGCCCACAATCCAGCGATAACAGAATCGAGAGCATTCGAAGCCACCAACAAGGACGCGAGTGGGCCAAAAAGGAAATTGAATTGCATTCCAAATGCATTTGTCGCAGTCGCAGATGTCGGAGTTCAGCTGCAGCTTAGACCCGATGTAGCCCCGAGTTTATGGATTTTCCAGGGATTTATGACAGCTTAAAGTGAAACGGGAGAAATGTACGCGAATGTATATGTATCAGTGAGTTGGAATCGATATTTTTTCTACAAAAATTCAAGGTGCAGTTGAAAAGAAAGGAGGTAAAAATAATCAACAAATGTTATTAAGCTTTACTGTGGAAATAATTGGTTAAATACATAACATTGTTCTACATTTGTCTATAAATTACTGTTTTTTATTTTAACAATAATAAAGGAAAACGTAATATTAAATGCCGAAATCTTTTTTGCTTGTTAGTACTAAAAAATATGTGTATTCATTTATTCATTGACTGCAAGCCCTCGTTTACACTATTTTTCTGGCCCATTCCAAGTTAATAGTGTACCTTAAGTAAAGCTGCATAATCAGGTCCAACTTAATCGCCTCGGTCGACGTTTATGGCCAGATGCAACGGCTCGCCAACGGGCCAAGAGCCAACCAAGTCAACACAAACAATCTAGGGCAAAGAAAGTTAGTGAAGTTGTAGGATGCACAAATTACACGGGAAAAAATGGGCACAGCTTTTTAAAGAACTATCCGACTGTACGGCATACTTCTGTATTAATTTTTCAAATTTAACTAAAACTAAAAATATTATTACCTGGGTTTTCCGATTCAAAATTAATCCTTTTTAAAATTTTGGAATTCAAAATATCTTTAATCAAACTTGGACCGGAACTTTTTCAGTGCAAGATGCAGGCGCAGGCCATCAAGTGAAAAGGCAAAGTGTTGTGCATAAAAATGTTGTTTTTCCTGCTGTAAGTTTGCGCCGCTCTGTTTATCCGGAGACGTAAAGTGAAGGTGAAGGTGGTCGGAGGATGATGTGGCATCCGGATGCTGCCCGCTTTGCATATTAAAAACGCTGCCGGCGCAATTTTGCGGCTGGACTGCTCGGTTCGCGGGAGTTGCTCCGATAATCCGCAGTTATTCTATGTAAATTGGGTTTTCTTTGTCGATGCAACAATGAGCCGGAGGATCCTGAACCCGAACCCAAGGCGTGGCCCAAAGGGCGGGCGTTGGCGCTGCAAGTCTGAGGCGTAGATAAAACACCAGCTGAATCCAATCAGGCAGGACTTGAGCCAGGCCGCAGGCAATCAAGTGGCAAACTGCTTCGTGGGGTTCATTAAATCGCTAATGTGGTTGAGGTTTTTCGCCCAGAGTTCCTAGAGTGGAGGAAGCCCATCCAGTCCAATTGAGCTAGCAGAAATTAAACAGTGCCGAGCCATGAAATGAAACGAATCCGTGAGTGAAAGTAGGTAGGAATGGCAATTGAGCTGTTCAGGGTTTGAAAAATAAACAATTTTATCCAACAACTGGCAATAATACTTAATAAACAAGAAATTTAGCTTATTATCATTAGAAGGTTAGACATTTTTAGCGTTATGAAGATTAATATGTTAACATTTCTATAAATGCTTTGTCTTCTTTATCAGATTGGTCAGGAAATTACTCACTCAGTTAAAGGACATTAAATTTCGTTTTATTGATATTTTCAGTGTACCCAACTGCAAAGTAATAGCGTATCGGAAATTTACAATAGATGTCAGCGATTGGCAGACAACAAACCACAGACATATGTACGTCTTTGGATGTCCTGATCGATATCCTTTGGGGACCGTGTGCATGCGGAGGATAATTGAATTTGAAGTGAAGCTGCTCCTTGTGGCAGTTATGAAATTTCTGGCCCGGCTTCCGCTGCCAGGGAACGGAAAGGAAACAAAAGCGAGGCAAAATGAAGTTACAAGTTACAGGCGAGTGTGAGATGTGTGGTGCCAGTTGGGAGGTGGAGCACGGAATCAGGATGCGATGAGGCAAATCATCGCGGCACACATCAGAGGTGCTGAGAGACTATTTTACAAGCCGAAATGGCTTGCTTTGATTGCAGGAAACAATTGGCCTGATACCAGCTAAGAACATTTATTCATAATAAATAAAAAAATATTTGGTTTGAAGATTTTCGGCATTCTTAACATTGGTCTTTAGATCATATGTATAACTTATGATATGTTTATAAGTAAAATTTCTTCAAATCCTTAGAAGATACAATTTTTGAAAATAATCGTGTTTAATGTGGTGCCATCATAACTTCTTAGATAATGGTCTGATCTTGTAATAAACAGACTTTGGCGATTTGTGGGCGTTAGAGGTGGCGTGGTTATATTTGAAACAAACTTTGGCTTTACTAGAATCTAAGTTTAAGCCCCAAAGCTTTTTTAGTTTCCAAGATCACGACGCTCATACGGACACACGGACATGGCTAGATTTTTGATACTGATCAAGAATATATAATCTTTATAGGGTGGAAAACGCTCCCATTTACGGGTATAGCGGGTATACAAATTAAGAAGGGAAAATGGTAAGTACAAAAATCAAAAAGTACAAAGTTCGTATCGTTCCGAGGAAAAATTAATTAATTAAATTAAATTGCTTTAGAAAGGACAAACTGACAGCACTGGCACCCTTGTTCCCATGTCTTGCAACCTCGGCAATGAATTCGCGTTTTCGCCTCGCTGCCTTCGCCATCATGGTTAACCGCGTCGTTGATTTAAGGGCGTGCCGTGCGTGGGGCTGCTGTATTCCGCTCCTTCGTCCTTTTGAAGCGAGCGACACAATTAAAAATGTGCAGTCCAATTCATTTGATTGGCACGATGGACGAATCAAGATAAGCTTCATCCGTTGCCTGCAAGAGAGACATCTTCATTAATCTGCAATGTATATAATCTGATTTGGTTCCATTCGGCGGATATGGAAAAGAAATGGTAAAGGAAATATTTCAAATATTTATTTAATTTAGATATAGATCAAAAATATTAAATATATATTTTATATTTTTTCGGGAACCATGTTAATGTTTTACCACAAGCTTTAAAGACATTTCTTCTAATCTAATCTACTTAAAACAAGATCGGAAGAAAACTTCGGCAAGCCAAAGTTAATGTATTTAACCTTGCATCTGAAGTCCGACTTTTATAAAACTAAAACAGTAATTCTGAAATATTTAACAATTACTATATCTCAAAGAATGATAATAAAAAGTTGTGGTCATACATTTTTTTGTTTAATATTCCGATTGTTCTTATGGGAGCTATATGATATAACAGCAAAGTTATATATTTTTTAATTTTTTTTTCCCTATTGTTCCTATTGGAGCTTCATGATATAGTCGTCCAATTCGACTCGTTCCAACTTACAGACAACCTGCAACAGAAAGTCAGCTTTTGGGATAGTTTTATGCAGATTCCTTTAAATTAGACTAGTTTGCGTAGAAAATTAAATGCAAAGTCAAAACCCTCAAGGATTTCTGTGTTTCTGTGAATTTAGCTTTACAAACCAAAATCAATTTTAATAGTAAACTCCAAAGAAGCTTTAACCAAAAATATATACAACGAGTAAAAGGATATGTGTCAGACGCCTGCAGCACTTAGGACTGCTGTTTTTGGTAGTTATTTTATAAATTAATAATTTTACTTTTCTTTATCAAACTGTTATTAGAAACAATACAAAAGAAGAAGTTGTAGACTGCTGATTATTACGGGCACCATCATTTATCCCCAGAGTTTGTTTTTTATTTTAGAAACAGCTAAGGTTTTTTTGCAATCAAAAAAAGAATTTTGCACATCTTTTTATAATTAATTAAATTTATTAAAAAATATAAATAACATCTAGAATATATATACTTTATAGGGTTGCAAATGTCTCCTTCAGTGCGTTGCAAACTTCTGAGTGAAATTTTAATAATCTCTGGAAGGGTATACAAATATAGTGCCCTAATGGATATTTTGTTTTGGAAGCCTTATTTTGTTTGTATAAATTAAAACAACAATTTTTATTTGGGGATTGTTATACAAATTATTTAAGGCTTTTTAAAGTTCTAAATATAAAATAAATATAATAGGAAATATATAAATTATAAATATGAAAGATGTTTTTGTTGTAGAGGCTTGGAATATCCCTATTAAAACGGTGTTTCATATTTTGCGCCTAATATTTTTGTTATTTCTACACCTACGAAGTCGGTCACATTTGCACTAAAGATGGAGCAACAGAAATGATTATCGATGATTCTTGGACAATAAAAAAATGTATCGATGAATTTTAAAATATTTCTACGAATGACGTCCATTTAAAAAAATAATTATAATTGTCTGAATGCATTTATTTAATCTTCCAATTGACTTTCATTACTTTTGTACGTGTACATTAACATAACAACCTCGAACACAACATGAGAAGCATCGATGTATCGATATCAACTCGAAGTTTCTCCCATCTCTAACATAATAACTTGCATAAAGAACAATTGCATTTAGAATGGATTACGTTCACTCGGTTTGGAGCTACTTTGCCTCGATCTGCAACTGCTGGCAATGCACCGAGGACACGGGTGCCCAGGTAACCCATAGATCCTACTTTGCCCGAGAACCGATTACAGTATTGCGTCTTACCTGCAGCCCAACGAGCCGAACGAGAGGACACACCTTCTGGTGGACCCCGTGAACCACAGTCCTGCCCTTCGGAGAAGCAATTCCGATGGCCTCAGCAACGACTATGCCCACTCCCTACCCAAGAAGGATGACCAAACTGCACTCTCCAGATTGGTGCAGAACACTGCGATGTATGTCACCCGCATGGGCGTGTTTTGATATGGTCTTTTATCGTCCTACCCAGATTAATAGGAGGCAATAGAAGGTGCTATCAATTTTGTTTAGTCCAATAACATGAGTACTACCTATGCTATCAGGACAGAGAACATGAATTTTTACATGATGTTAGTTATGGCATCCCATCCTAAGTACTAAAGACCTTTTATCCTACACATATCCAATTGTCTGTCTGTATTATCCTTTAAAGTTGAATTCTTATAGGGCACCTTATAGTGAGTCACATCTGGAACAATATGAACCTTCCATTTTACCAATTACCGAATGTCTGTCTGCACTAAGAGTGTAGTCAAATTTCGAAAAGTTTATGTATCAGTTTTTTTCTAAATCTCTTAAAACAATATAGACCTTGCTTGTATAATCCGCAATTTTATGAAAATTGCATAGGTATATGTTAATATGTAGTTGTGACATTAATGAAGAAATTTAATAGGCAGACGATAACATTTTTAAATGCATCATGGCCTTGGTTAACGAACATCTGGAAACCGGGGGTCCCTTACTGATAACAAAACGGGTAAACTCATGCTTTCACTCTTTCGATTTCCAGAAACATGATAAACGTTGGGGCCATGGACTGCCATAGTTTGGAGCACCAGGAGTACGCCGACAGAATTAGACTGTACTCGCAGCGGTTGCATCAGCAGTGGAACAACGTGCAGCACCCCAGTATCTCACTAAAAGGTTTAGTTTAAAAAACAATATGATTGTTTCATTAGTTACTAATATTTGTTTACTACAGGGCTCCTTAAAGATGTGCCCAGTCATCAATTCTATTTGTCTAAGCCAATTTCGCCTGAGGACACTGCTCAAGTAAGTATCACAATATTGCAAACAATTTAAAAATGTTGTCTTAATAGTATACTGAATGCAATCACTGACCTTTTAAAAAGAAACAAAACTATCAGTTTTGGCCTAATCGTAAAATATATTAATTTCTGCGAAAAATCTTTTGATTCAAAAAAATAAACGATGCTGTAACAATTTTTTTATTTTTGTATTCAAAAAGACGAAGAACATTGGTTAATTTATATTAAATTTATTGTCAAATAATACATTTTCTCTACTTTCAGATGAAACTCTTCACTGAGAAAGCGCACATCAGCGTTTCGCACATACAAATCGACCACAAAGAGGCTGTGGTTGTACCTTTCAGGATTCCCTGATTACCTTGCCATAAGTGAAATACAGTGATAAATTTATATAAAATCAAAAACTATATTGGTACTAAGTAACCCTTGAAAAATAAGGTAGTCGACCTATTTTTATTTAGTGTACAGAAACAAATAAATACAGTGTATATTCTTAACGTGCCCCATTTTTTTTTATTTTGCAAGCCAAACGTTAAGATAAAATCCATAATGTCTTTTGATTTAAATCATAAATTTTGGGTGTCCACACGAAAGGAAATTGGGCAACTAATCAAAAAACAGAACCGCTTAAAGAAGATAGAGCCTCCCCAGGAAAAAGCAGTATCATTTAAAATTTTCGCAGAGCTCTACGTTCTATATGTAGAGTTAGTAGAAAAGTTAGGTTTCATTTACCACAATACCTTCCAAGTCCAAAAGCGGGCCTTAGTTCGTGTTTTGGTAGAAAGTGCGACTCAGCAGCTGATGAAACTCAAGGAGGAGTTAAAGGATTTGGAAATGAGCGAGTATATATATATAGATAAAGCACTGATCGCCAGAAAGCTAACTCCCCGGGACTTGGTCATATGGAGATCGCCACAGTTTCTGTACCGCCGTCCCCTTGATATTCAAAATATCATAGCCGACAATCGTCTGTACATGAACGAGGAGGAAAAGGAGGAGAAGGCGGCACAGGATTGGGTTCCTGTCAGTGAGGCCGTGAAGCTCATCCAAGCTCATGAGAGGGCACGCCAAGCGCGGGTATACAAGTCGAACATAAAGTATGACAAGAAGAAGTTCCTCAAGGTCCATCAAAGAAAAAAAATCAATTATAAATTTACGTTTAAACCTGATCAGGCGATGAGTATACCCGTTAAGAGAACCATGTTTGCAGCTGATTTCTTGAAACCTGATGAGTCCTGTGAAAACCTTCGAAAAAAGGACGATGTTGCGGAGACAGCAGAGGATGGTAAATACTAAAAAACGTTTAAATAAAATGTTTATGTGCAGTTGGGTATCAAATATCAAATGATACATCCATTAAAGTCGATCTTCACAAAACACTCGTTTTGTTAAATAAAATTGCATTTGCTTAAAAAAGACAACTGGTAATGTATATAATGAAAATCATTTTAGATGAAGATGCCATTAATAGAATACGAAATAATGCTGCTTGTAAAATCCAATGCTGGTGGCGAGGTTACAGAACACGGAAAATAGTTAAAATAAGGAAAAGGTTTAAGGAAGAATTGTACGGTATGAAGAAAATAAGAAAACTGAAGCGACCAAACCAGAATGCAAACTCAATTATGGAAATGTACAAAAAGGAAATGCTTAAAAAAAAGCTGGATGAAGACTTCATTAACCTGATTAATGATGAACGCACTAGGCTATTGCAAGTCCGAAGCCCATGGATGATGGAAGATATATCCGACCACATTCGGGATTGGTTCAAAGAATTGTAAGTAACCTTTAAAAAAAAAAAAAAAAAAAAAAACCTAAAAGTAACACATACTTTCACAGTTACGAAAAAACGGAAAACTTTCATCCATATCCTGATCCTGTGAAAAAGGGCACGGTATTAGTAGTGATCGATGAAACAATGACCCCAATGGAATTTCAGCAGACGTTAGGTAAAAAGCCGATGACAAAAGAAGAGAAAAAGAAACTTCGAGACAAGGAAAAAAAAGAAAAAAAGAAAAAGAAGGAAAAGCTTAAATTAATAAAAATGAAGGAAGCCAAACGCCGAAAAAAGCTAAGAGATGCCGGAATCATAGATATTGGCTATGAGCTAACTGCAAGCCAGCCTATAGGTAAGCTGTTAAACGAATTCGATTTGAGATATTAAGCTATTACCTTTCCAAATGCTAACAACTTTTAGAAAAAATCGAAGAAACAATGAAGACATATGCTAAGGACTGGAGGAATGTTGATGAATATCTTAACAAAAATCATGATCCTATAAAAGAGTGGGTGACAGAAGATGAACTTGTAAAGATACATCAGGAAGTTAGAGGCCTAGTCGACGAATACATGAGGTTAAGTCAATCTCTTGTTAATAATAATCTCTAAGAATGATTTCAAACAGTTTAAATGTTAATTTTTTAGGGTAGAGTACGAATTGCTTCGGGAGGCCTTAGCAAAGGATAACAATGAGAAATATAAGGCTCTGAAAGTAAAGTATCCAAAAAAGAAGAAAAATAGGAAGAAGAAAAAGCCAAAGGATATGACAGGCGATAGAACTCTTGAATCCTTGTATCACGAACTAAAGGATGGAGGAATAATAGAGGAAGTTTCTCATAAAGATTTCGATGAATTTATTGCGGACTTTAACTTTGTGGCAGACGACACTAGGAATGAAGATGACTTGACGTATGTAGTTTCAATTATTTAAAGTGTATTGTACAAGATCAAATCGCATCAATCTAATTTTATTTTTAATGTTTTTTTGGGTTTTAAATTGTTTTAATTTCAGAACATGGGGTCCAGCCAAAGGTGATATTAAAATGGTTATTCAAGAGTCAATGCTAGGAATGGGCGAATTCAATATTCCAAAACCGAAGTCTCTTTTACTTATTGGACCTCTAAATTCCGGAAAGAAATTGTTGTGTCAAATAATTGCATCAGAACTAGGTAGCTATATACAAATATTAGTTATACCTGTTTGTGGCTTTAAATCACTATTTATAATTCAGACGCAGTTTTTATGAATCTAAGTCCTGAAAAGACTTATAAGTACGCCGATGACTTGAAGTACTTTTTACATGTTGTTGTAAAAGTGGCGCGGGCGTTTCAGCCCACCATAATGTTTTTCGATGAAGCTCATCGATTATTTTGGAAGAAGATACCCCCTGAGGCAGTAAATATAAAACCAAGACTTCTCGGACCTTCCATAGCCAGTAAAATTTTGAAGCCTCTCAAGAAAAATGATAAAATTGTCGTCGTCGGCACAAGTTCTATGCCCTGGGCGGCCAAGGGGGGCATCAAAAGAGCGTTCCAAAAAGTCCTTCTAATCCCGAAGTGCGATTACGGCACTAGTTTCCTGCTTTGGTTAGAGCTTATGACCGAAAACGCGCCGGATGATATGCCGGAGTACGCATACTCTGCACTGGCAAGAGTCTTGCAAGCTTATAACTCCGGCGATATCAATGACAACATAAATCAGACCTTAAGTATCGACCGAAAAATGCGGCTTAAAAATGAGGCATTGGATCCCAATGAGTTCTTAGAATATTTTATCAGCAAGAATGAACCTCCAATTTTGCCTCCAGAGGAAAAGGTATAAAGACATACAGGTTTATCCGAAATAATAATGATTTAAAGTATTTTATTTTCAGCTGATGGTAAAGTTCAACAAATGGTTTGGCAAGTCAAACAAGCTGCAAAAATTGAGAAATAGTTATATAGCCCAAAAGTTGGCGAAAGCAAGCAAAAGAAAATAGAGAGCGCAACTTTTTTCAGGAATCGCTTTTACAAAATTAATATACACTGTCATAATTTAATAATATAATAAGTAATAAATAAGTAAGTGGAAACTTACCTTAAAACTACACGAATCACCTTTGTTTACGTATTTAAAGACACGAATATGTTTATGTATTTTTTATTGAAAATATATAACCAAAGTCTTTCCTATGGAAAATAGTATCTAACGAAATCAAATAATTTGTGTAAAATGTAGTTCTTATATATTTAGCATGTCATTTAATTGTTTGTTTGTTGTTGTGGTAAAAACTCTTCCAACTCAGAATCTTCAATTTCACACAGTCGAACAGAAATATTACTGTTGGAACCAATTTCTCCGCCAGCGCATGGAAATAGATATGCCTCCTCTGAATTTTCTGCAAAAAATACAGACTTGTAATATTTGTAAAGTGTGCAAAAATATTATTTGTGTGCCTACCACTTATCGTCCTTCTGGTCTTAATTTCCTTCCTTGAAATCGGCCCATCGGTCATAGAGCTTTCCCCATCCGTTTCACTTGGAAAATGCATCGTGGGTAAATACGAATCAGGATGTCTTAAATATACTTTGCCTGTTGATTGAATCAAATAAGCATTCGTTTTATTTTAAAACATTTATATTATAGTTTTAAATATTTTATGTTGTTATACTTTTAGACTATCCTAAAAAAGGCGTTCGTCAAACATATATATGTATATATTTCAGTTTTAATTATTTTATATTATTACTTATACATAATAAATTTTAACTTAATCCAGACTATACTTTAGCAAAATAATGAAACTATTTAAAAAATTGATGGGAAGTGTTATTTCCCCGGTAATAGTTTTTTAAAATGTAGCTTAGCAAAGGAAACAAATTGAGTATTGATAAGAAAATTTGGTTGTTTCTTATGTTTGATCAAAAACTTACACAAATGACTAACTTTCGACGGTAAAGGCACTGATTGCATGAAATGAAGTAGTTAAATAGATTAGTAAACATAGATGTTATGTTAGTGCTAAATAGTTCAAGAAAGTAACAAGTGGTAGGGCTATGAAATGTAGGAAATAAAATAATAAATAGCTGCGCTAAGTAATTAGAGCTATATAAATTATATGAAAAAAACTTTTTAAAATAAATAAATTATGATTTTTAAACTTCCAGTTAGTTAAATCCCTTAAAATAAAGTTGAAAACCATGGATGATGATGTGCTTTCTAGTCCCTTTAACCAAGGATCAAAGTTTTCTTATAAAACACAGAGGGTGCTTGATTTCAATAGAACTCAATTTACATTACCTGTATTTGATTTATAGTCTTCATTCTCGATATTATTAAAAGAACTCAGTCTTGAAAGTGGCTGATTACTTGATCTCGGCAACATAAACGGCTCCAAACAGCTCTCCGCCTCCGAATCCAAATATTCCGAACCGATATCCTCGTTCAGTGCAGCTATATCCCTAGTCGGATCGACATCTCCGTCTTCTCCTTAGTGGTTAAGTAAATATTTGATTATACTTAAACTTGAGCATATCTCAATAAAACTACACTCACTGTGAACGAAAAAGGCCTTCTTCGACTTGGACTCGTTGCTATCATTGCTGTGTAAGCTCGACGAGTCGGCTATTTCTGCTCCAGGAACTTCGGTTATGTCTGGCAAGGGATTATGGCTTTTGCGAACCCAGTCGGAGCAGTCCCAATGGTACTGACCATTGGCAAGAGCTGAATAATCAACGAAATTCGCACTGGAGGAGTGGCACACGTTCGGCATTTCAACTTGGATTAGTTTGCCAGTTGAAAAGCGACTAACTGAGGGTCCGAAATCACGTTTAAGTTCTGAAATGAAGGCAGGAAGAATTTATCATTATTTGAACATAATCTAAAAGTTTACACAAGACTACTAACCATTGTTCAGTTTGTTTTCACTGAAGGTTCTTAAATGCATTTGCTCGCACCACTCTTGTTTGTAGGCATTATCTGCATCGGCGGAATGGCAGGTGTTTATGTTAACATGCTGTTTGTTTCGATTCACCTTCTGGTACTCAAATGGCACATTTTCCAGTTCATCGCCAGCCGAACCATAGCTTCGCAGTATATCCAAATTGTTGACGAAATTCCTGTTGCTCATGAACAGGTTATCATTGGGGGCAGCGGTGTAGCTAATGGGTCGCTGGTTCACCTCCAAGTTACTCAACTTAACGTTCGGCTTGCAGTAGTTGTCCTTGTCGACCAGCGAGTTTAGGTTCGCCTCCTTGTAGGACGGCTTGTTCTTGTCCTTTTCAAGTCGGTTCCTTCGCTTCGAGGACGAATTCCTCCGAATGACCACACAGCACAGGACGCAACTAATGATCACAAGCACCACGGCTACTCCCGATATGATGCCACTAATGTGCTCTATGGAAAAGTTCTTCAGCTTTGTGGAAATCGAGTTCGAGTACAGGGGATCTCCGCAGCTGGCGCCTGTGAGGTACGAGGGACAAATGCACCGGAAGCTGCCGGGCTCGTTGATGCAGGTCGCTCCATTTCCACACGGCTGGTTCTCGCACTCGTCCACATCGATCTCACAGGTGGGACCTGTGTAGCCCCGGCACATGCAGTGCGATATGCCATCGCCCTCCTCGCAAATCCCGCCGTTCTTGCACGGATTCGGGGTGCAGAACTTGCCGTACTCGCACCTGCGACCGGACAAGTGGATCGGACACGTGCAGCTGTAGTTGTTGGGTCCGTGGTAGTCGCACCGTCCGCCGAACAAACAAGGTCCCGACGAGCACGGATCGAGATCGATCTCGCAGTGCCTGCCCGAATATCGCGGCTGGCAGGCACACTCAAATGCGTCAGCACCGAGTTCCTTGCAGATGCCACTATTGGCACAAGGCTGCGATCCGCAAATGCCCAGGCGCACCAGCACATTCGACGGATCGCACTTGAACTCCACGTTCGTGAACCGCTTCAGGGCAGCAATGGTGCTGCCGCCGGAAATGTACAGGGGCAGCGACTCCTTGGCTATTTTAATGTTCGCCATGCAGCCGATGAAGCCGCGCTGAATGTCCTCGTAGCCGATGATCGATGGATGCGGTCGCACTTCGGCGCCCACAAAGATGTCGTTCGACTGGATGTTCAGGATCCCATTCACACCCGGCGCACTGCCGTGTGAGACGTGCTTGTTGTCCACCATCAGCTTGGCACTGTTGAGCGATCGCTCCAGACTGATCAGGTGCCATTCCCCATCCGAGATGTTGATGCTCGAAACGCTTATGACTCCCTCACCGGAGCCCAGGTCGAATCGGTACTGCACGGCTCCGTTTATGATCTCCAGAATGTTGTAGTCCACCTTGCCGCTGGCGTATAACAGGGTGCCAGTTTGCTGCACAGTTCTTATCTGCAGCGAATACGAGAATTCATTTTCCAGCGTGAACTTGGCCTTGATTTTGTTGATCTTGTAGTGGGCATAGCTCTTTCCGCCGAACGAAACCGCAGTGAACAGACCAATGTCACAGGATTCATTGCTGCACTTCGACGACTTTCTCTCGCAGTACGTTCCCGAAAAGCCCTTGGGACACACGCATTGGTAGCCCAGCACCGATCCCGATGGCATGCAGATCCTCTGCGGCGAGCAGGGATCCGTCGAGCAAGCATTTACCGTCTCGTTACAGTGCTTTCCATCGAAGCCTGGCCTGCAGACGCATCTGTTCACCCGATTGTACGATGGCGCAGCGAAACTTATCACATCCGTAAAGGTGGTCGTGACATTGTTCTTCTGGATCCGCAAGATCTGCTTGCACTCCCCGTGAACACAGGAGTTTTGACTGCTCTGGCAGGTGGAGGGCAGTATCTCCTCCACAACCAAGTTGGTTTCGTTCTCGATCTCGTTCTTCTTGTCGATCAGCGTTTGTCGAATCTCGTCGCTGGTGAAGAACTCATCGGAGTCGGGAATAATTTGCTGCTTTCGCACTGCAAACACCACATTCAAATTGGAGTCAATCGATCTGGCATGTCGAGTGGCCACAGAGTGATGCGGTGCTTCCGTTTGCAAGGTGATCAGGATCACATCCTTTTGGCGACAGCGCATGATGTTGCGAATGGAGCGCATGAACGTTTTCCTGTGACTGAGCAGGAACTCCGATGGTGAAATCCTGCTGAACCGAATCACAACCGATTCCTTGAGCATGTCGTTGGTGACCAGCTCCACATTGATCTTGACCATCGAGAAGACCTGGAATTTGCCATCCGAAACGGACACATTAAGCTTGTACAGGCCAATGTCGAGGTTGGATATGGCGTAGATCTTTCCCGTTTTATTGGAGACGTTAAACAGTTTGGAGCTCTGATACATGTCCTCGGGACCGGATACCAAACTGAAGTTCAGTTCGTCGTACTTGTCCTGATCGGAGGCGTGAAGTGTTCCAATGAAGGCGCCAGCGAAATCGTCCTCAAACGAGTTGATTGTCACCTCCAGGGGAGTGACTATTGGAGGGTATTGACTTTCCTCGATTACTTTCACCACCACCCAGGCATCGGAGTACAGTGGCGGTGTGCCGTTGTCAAACACCCGAACCTGAATCACGAACTCATCCTGAAGGTTGTGGTTGAACCGCGAGGCAGTGCTCAGCGATCCATCTTGCTCCAGGCGGAATAGTCCACCCTCGTTTCCCGACCGAATGTCGAATGTGTATGGAGTGGTATTGGGAGATTCGTCTGCGTCTGATATTTTGAATGTGAGGAATATGTAGCCCAGAGGTCGGTTTTCTTGCAGCACAACACTGTAGTTGGCGCTGGAAAAAATGGGCGCATTGTCGTTTGTGTCCAATATATTTACATTCACTGGCACACTGTTGCAGTTATTGGGAGTTCCCTGGTCGCAGGCCTGAATTTCCAGGTTATAGTGCGAAATTGTCTCCCGATCTAGGGGCCTCGACACGCTTATCGTACCGTTTTTCTGATCTATCGAGAACTGGCCTATGTGGTCACCCTTTTCGATGTTGTACGTGACAAGACCATTGATATCAGAGTCCTCATCTGTGGCCTTGACATCCAGAATCTTGGTTCCCACGGCTATATCTTCGTTAACATTAATGCGGTACAAGTTCTGCAGAAACTTGGGGCTGTTGTCATTAATGTCCTGTATGGACACGTTCACATAGGCAGTTGTTGCTGAGCGGTGGAGTGCCTCCGTCGATGGCTTGAACGGTTAGGAAGTAAAACTTAGACATTTCATAGTCCAAAGTCGCATTCAGCGACAGTTCGCCGGTCATGGAATCCATTTTGAACTTTCCCTGCTCGTTGCCACTCATGATGAAGTAGTGGATGTCCGCATTGACACCAATGTCTATGGAAGCGGCATAGACCTTGCAGACCTCGGTGCCTTGGGTGGCGTTCTCAAGGATTTGGCAGGAGTACTGCCGCATACTGAACTCAGGCGGGTTGTCGTTGATGTCCAATATGTTTACGGCCACCGTTGCTATGGAATGTAACTTGGGAATGCCGCAGTCCTCCGCTTTGACGGTCAGGTTAAACAGAGAAATAGTTTCGCGATCAAGATTTTTGTCCAGCCTTATAATACCAGTAGACTTAGAAATTTTAAAGTAATCATGATTTTCGCCCATAAGGGAGTACTTGATTTGTCTGTTAACCCCAAAGTCCTTGTCCATCGCATGCACTTTCGTGATCAGCGTATTCAGTTGAGCATCCTCGGGAACGCTCACTCTGTATTGGGCCATCGAGAAAACGGGTATGTTGTCATTTATGTCACTGACTGTTATGATTATTTCGGAGAAGCATTCCTGGGTGAAGTCCTTGCCATCCTGGACGTGAGCCACCAGTTTGTACCTTGGAGTAGTTTCCCGGTCTAGTGCATTCGCCACCTTCAAAATGCCACTTTCCTTCCCAATTGTGAAGTCGTCTGCCCCTTTGCCCGACAGATAGAAGCGAAGTTTGCTTTGCAAATCAAAGTCAACCGCCTTGATTTCAACTAGTGCAGTTCCAACCGAGATGGATTCATTAGTGGTGATATGATAGCGGGGTTTTAGGCAGTAGGGCGTATTGTCGTTTATGTCCTTTACATCTACTTCAACGTTGGCTTTGGCAGTGAATTTTCCATCAGTTGCAATTATGCTCAAGTTGTAGAACTTGATTTGTTCGCGATCCAATGGTTTGGCAATAAATAGCTCTCCGCTCTTACCGATCTGGAACTGAGCTTGCTTGTCCCCAGAGACGATGAAGAAGTCCATTTCCTGTTTCTCGATATCCGGATCAATCAAAAGCAAATTGATTAAAACTGTGCCAGGCAGTGCGTTCTCGAGAACCGAAAGTCTTTCGATAGGTAACTTAAATGCAGGTGCATTGTCATTATAGTCTACAATTTTAATAGTAACAGGTACTTTCGCATCATGCTTCGGGTGACCATTATCGGCAGCAATTACTTTGAAATTATATTCCGATTGAACTTCTCTATCCAGGGAGGTTAGTAGGGTGATCCAGCCAGAGTAGATGTCGATATCGAAAATGTTCTGGATGTTTTCGGCTTCACTTTCCAGATAGTATCGAATGTCGCCATTTGGCCCGGTGTCGGCATCAGTCGCTGATACTTTTACCAGCGAAATAACCTTTTCACTGTTTTCCGCTACACTGGCACTGTAGAACGTGTTGTCAAACTTGGGGTAGTTATCATTTTCGTCCCTGACATCGATAAAGACATCAGCGTAGGCAAACAGAACCGGAACCGTGGCGGTTTCTGCCACCACAATCAAGTTGTGCGACTCCTGTTGTTCGCGGTCTAAGGTCTGCTGAAGGATGAGTTCGCCACTGTCGGATATCATGAAATGGTCCTGATCAGCGGCTATCGAAAATTTAAACGTAAAGTTTCCAATCGTGTGCAGCTTTGTGAGCACGGTTCCCGGTGACGTTGACTCTATAATCTTAAGTTGGATTGACGACTTGTCGAAAACGGGAATGCTTGAATCTGTTTCAATTATTTCAATTGACACTGGCACTTCCGAGTGAAATTGAGGTTCACCTCGGTCAGCGGCGCGTACAAAGAACTGATACGATCCCACACCGTAGGTTAGAGCATCCCGCTTGAGGACAATATCTCCAGAGTTCTCGTTTATTTCAACCACATCTTTTGAGGACTCGTCTTTAGACTTTTGCACAATTTGGTAGTTCACCGAGCCATTGTCGTTTATATCGTCGTCCTTGGCCTTGACCTTGAAATAAATTGATTGTATGCAGTATTTTAGTTACCAAAATCTTAAGAGGCATTCAAAGAAGTGAAAAATCATTATCCTTACCGTTAAAATAGTCCTGTTCGCTTCCGTTGTTGTGCTTACAACGATTTTGTATTCTTTTAACAGGAAGTAAGGAACGTTATCGTTTACGTCATCTATTATAACCTTGAGGGATGCAAATCCAAATTTACCGCCACCATCGGATACTTTCAAGAGCACCACGTACTCGTCCCTTTTTTCACGGTCAAACGTTACTTTGGAGGTTATTACACCAGTCGTTTGATCGATGAGAAAGAATTTTTTCATTTCTTCGGAAACTATTTCGTAATAAAGGCTTGAGTACGCTCCAAAGTCTCCATCCGATGCTTTAACCTAGAATTACAAATTCTTGTTAAATAAATCCATTAAGTTTATGCAATAACATACCGTAATTATATTATGGCCGTGCAACAAATTTTCGGAAATGTTCGCCTCGTAAGAGCTTTTATCAAATTGTGGACTGTATACATTTTCCGGCAGCAAAGATATTTTCAAACGTGCATATGCCGTATGAACTCCATCCGAAACAGAAATATTCAAGACTGTGCTACTTTTGTCGGTAAAATTCAACATGTTTTGAAGGGATATCACTCCTGTTAGCTTATCAATACTATAGGTTTGCAATTCGTTTCCGTAAACAATTTTATACTCCAGCAAGTCAGTGTCAGAAATATCCTTATCGTATGCTTTAGGTAGGGCAACAAATTGTCCACGGACAGCGGCGACTGATAGTTTGGTGAAGTAGGAAGGCTCAACAAAGCATGGAGGGTTATCGTTCAGGTCTTTAACTGGAAAATAAATGTCAATTTATAGTATTTAAATACTTCTTTCCGTAACGAACAAAGTAGCTACCTGTTATAAATATGTTTGATCGGGAACTTAATGATGGCGAACCATGGTCCTTTACATTGACGACAACATGATGGTATTTTATCTGCTCATAGTCCAAGGGTGTTTTTAGATATAGATTGCCATCTGTGACATCAATGTAGAACAGTTCGGAATTGTTTTGTCCATTTATGGACTCAATGTAATAGGAAAGTTTTGCGTTTGCTCCAGAGTCTTTATCAGTTGCGTTAATTTTTAAAATCTGGGTTCCAAACGATGTATTTTCTGGAATGGTTATGTTGTAGATATCACTTTCAATCTCTGGGTAACAGTCGTTGACATCAATTATGGAAACAGATAGAACGACTTCGGCGTAAACTCCAGAAAGGCTATCGGTTGCCCGGATAGAAACGTCATGGCTATTCATTTGCTCGTAGTCCAGTTCATTTACAACGTAAATTGATCCTGAAATAAATAAATGATATACAATAAATGGCAAAGAGATAAAGAAAAACTCAAAATGAATGTACCTGTATTGTAATCAATTTCAAAGGACTGATTGTCAGAAGATATGGTGTAAATTAAACTCCTGCCCAAGGGACTTTCGGCCTCAATGGATACGGAAAGGGCCGAGTACATTTCGACGTCCTCTTTGACGCTGACAGTGTAAAACTGTTTCTCAAAAACGGGCATCGAACGGTCAATTACCTAAGATACCAATTTCCTCGTAATTAAAGTGTTTTAAATTTTGTTTTATAACAAAAACCCACCTTTACTTGCAGTGGAGCTTCTGAAGAGCAGGGTGTTATGGCCCCATCGTAAGCAGCAACCGTGAGTTCATAGTTTCGGTTGTGCCCCTCCACATGCTGCTTGATGGATAGTTCTCCCGACTTGCGATCCAATTTGAACAGTTCTCCATTTCCCTTTTTCAATTCGTACCGAACCTCACCATTTTCGCCGCTATCCAAGTCAATGGCCTTGACCTGCATTATGATAGTGCCTCTTGGATCGTCTATGGAGACAGTGGCATAATATGGCATATTGACAAATAAGGGGCAGTTATCATTAACATCCAATACGGATATATATACAGAGGTAACTGCCCTGCGCACATTAGCATTCGCTCCGTCGAACAAAACTGACTTTGCTTCCACAAAGAGTCGGTACAAATCGCGAACTTCACGATCGAAAATTTCTCCAGTAGTTTTGAGGGCACCTGAGCTGATTCCAATATCGAACAATTGGGTTGGGTTCAAGATGCGATACTCAACATTTTCGTTCAGCGAGTTTCCAACCACATTAACCAATCCAATCGTAGCCACTTTTGTGTTGTTTTCAAATGCAGAAAATCGGTACGATTCCCGTTGGAATGCGAAATTTGAGTCTATGGCTGACAAAACTTTAATCTTTACTATTAATATGGCAGAGAATATTCCGTCGGAGGCACGGACGTGCAGTGTATAGTCCTGATAATTTTCATTATTTAAAATTTCGAAATTTCTGAAAATCATTAGAGGTTTTATTGAAGCTCATTTGATAGATTGTTGAACTTACCTTGTTGTTATAATGCCTGTGTATTTTTCGATTTGAAAGCATTCATTGGTGTTGCCATCCACAATGTCGAACCGCAAAGTATCGTTATCAGCATCCTTTGCATTGACTTGTGCAACAAACACGTTTTCGAATGTTGGAAGGAACAAGGTCACATTAAGTTCTCTTTCATTAAATACTGGAGGACAATCGTTAACATTAATCACACGAATTGTCACATGTGCTGTTGTAGTGGAATGTAGTTTGGGTTTTCCCATATCACTAACCTGAAAAAGGTATTATTTGTAAGAATTGTGCTACAATTAGTTGTTGTTTTACTAACCGTAACATCGAAAGTATAGCCAGCGTTCGTTTCATAATCCAAGTGTCGTAAAAGTTCAATGGCGCCGGTGGTCGAATCTATTTTGAAAACATTTTTGGCCAGATCGTCATTTATGTGGTACTCAACCATTCCATTTACTCCGACATCAGCATCCTTTACTTGTAATGTTAAATGACTGAAGTACAAAAAGTTATTTTATGGTTAGCATTCATAATTTCCAATTTAAAACACATACTCATTCGATGAATCATGTACTTTGAGTACGTAAGATCCAATGGCGGCCGATTCAGATAAAGCTCCCACATATTCATTCTGAACGAAATATGGAATATTGTCGTTAGCATCTAGGATATGTATTATTATATTCTGGCAGGAAGACTCGGCTGCCATATTGGTTCCCTTAACCGTAAGGTTGAATACTCTAAAAAATGGATAGAAATATATTGAGCAACTACATTTTATTATATATAAATCCATTGTTACTTACTTGATTGTTTCGTAATCGATATTGCCATTGATAACAATAACTCCAGTGGAGGGGTTAATGCGGAAGCTATCGTTTATGTTGCCGGAAACAATGTTGAAGAATATGGATGAGGATGAGCGGGCGGTGACTTGAGTTACGAACGTTCCGATGCTCAGGCTTTCGAATATTTCGATGGCAATGTTGTTGGTCGAGAAATTTGGCGGATCGTTCTCGGACATGGTAACGATGATGTGCACAGGGATCTGCGAAGTCAGCGGTGGGCTGCCCAGGTCTACGGCCCTTACCTGAAGCATGTACTCCTGGATATTGTTGATGTTCAAGCTGCCCGCCAATGTGATCACACCAAAGGTGGGGTCGATCTCGAAGACACTTCCCACGTTACCCGTGATGATGGAGTACTGAATCTCGGCATTGTGGCCACTATCGCGGTCTGTGGCCCGCACCTCGGCCAACTTGGAGCCAATCGCTGCACTTTCGGGCACCTTACTTTGAATTATTTTCGCCGTAAACTCCGGATGGTGATCGTTGTGGTCATGCACGTTTACAATAATCTTGGCATAGTTTCTTTTCCCGGGCGCTCCCTGATCCTTAACGAAAACGATGAGAATGTGTTGCGCGGTCTTCTCGAAATCCAATCTCTGGGTGACAATAACATTTCCGCTAATGGAGTCGATCCGAAACAAGGCCAGTGACGAGGGATCCTGAGTGGCGTGGAGGTGATAGAACAGTTTCTTGTCCTCATCTCTGTCAGTGGCGTGAAGCTGCATGATAACAGATTCCTCGTCAATGTTCTCCGATATATTGACATGGTAGACATCTTTGGCGAATTGCGGAGGGTTGTCATTTATATCGATCACTTGAACCAAGAGGTTAGTGTACGACGTAAATGTGCCATCAGTTACACCAATGGTCAGATTATAAGACTTTTTAGTTTCATAATCCAAATATTTTGAAAGCAAAATGTTTCCGTTATCTTGGCCAATAAAGAAGGTGTTTTCATCATTGCCATCTGTGGAAACGATTCGAAAATTAAACTAAATGTAGTGCATTTGAGTGTATTTAATGAACTTACTGGAGATGTTGAACCACAGCTGATCGTTTTCATCATCGACAGCCAATATTTGAGTAACCAAAAATCCTGGCTTGTCATTCTCCGTCAGATCAACGACATTATCTAACGACTTTTTCACTATTAACGGTGCGTTTTGCGAATTAGGATTAACAGGAATTACGACTATATTAACTCTAGCAGTTTGACTTTTTTTAGGAATTCCATTGTCTTCAGCCTTGATGTGAATCTCAAACTCATTGTCGGATTCCAATGGCTTCGCTATATGTATGTGGCCCCTTTGACTATCGATGCGGAATTTGTTTTTACCCTTTCCGGACTTAATTGAATAGGTAATTCGGCCATTCTCACCACTATCGCTGTCGATGGCATGAACCTATAACAGATGACATCACATTGCAAATTGAATTAATTGAATTTTAGTTTTTTAACGATATTATCAAAGGACAACATACCTGAAAAATAGATTGATTGACAGTGGCTGAAGATGGAACTTGCACTTTGTAAACCCGTTGGTCAAACTCCGGGCTATTATCGTTAATATCTAGGACTGACACAACAATTCTCGAGGTAGAAGATAACGCTGGCGATCCATTGTCAGAAATAGCAACCTGAAAAAAGATTGTATATAAATTACAAAATAAAATTACACTAACAAGCCATAGTTTTAAGCCTATATTACCTCCAAAACGTGTTCCGCTTGATTTTCTCTGTCCAATTTGCGTTCAGTTGTTTTGATTACTCCTAAAAACATAAGCAAGTTCATGTTATTTCAAATTAAATGTAATTTTTTGAATATAATTACCTGTTTTTGAATCGATTTCGAAGTAGCCGACGAGATTTCCGGAAACGATATTGTAAGTAATAGACTGTGTGGGATCTATATCGGGATCTACTGCATTCAGGGTAATAATCTCTACGTTTTCCGCACTTGCTTCCGTTACATTGACATAGTACACGGGCTTGCCCGTCAGCGGAAAGTTATCATTTTCGTTTTCGACTTCGATGTAAACCTAATCATAAAGTGTTTTTTTTTTATTAATTAGTTTGGGTTAATCTGGAAGCACTTACTTCGACACAAATGCTGAGAGGAACTATGGCGCAATCCTGTGCACACAGTGTGAGCCAATAAAAGTTCTTCGTCTCCGCATCGAGTTGGGATAAGGAAGTTATTGAACCTGCGCGACACGTGCATTGATATTAATCCAATCGAAAATGTATTAAACAGTGATTGCAAACCTTGGTCGTTAACCGCAAAAATGCCCAGTCCATCGCCACCTGTGATGGAGTACGTGATTTTCGAGTTCAGATCGACCGTATCCATGTCCCGGGCGGTGACATTCATCACAAACGTCCCCTTCGGCTTGTTCTCCTTGATTCTTCCCTCATACACAAAGTCATCGAACTCGGGAGCGAATCGGTTCTCGTTGACATCGATGATCATTATAACGATGGGCATGTCCGATGTCAGCGACGGATCTCCGCCATCAATGGCGCTGACAACAAGATTATGCACCTGCTTGTTCTCGTAGTCCAGCTGTCCTTGCGTCCGTATGGCACCAGTGTGCTTGTCGATCCTGAACAGTTCCGCGTCCTGGGTCTCCTCTTTGAGCGAGAAGAGGATCTCGGCATTGGGCCCAATGTCTTCGTCCACTGCCTCGATTACGGCCAGCACTGTGCCCCGGGGCAGATCTTCGCGCACTTTGAATATGTACTCTTGCACTCCGAACACGGGGGCGTTATCGTTGACATCGTCGACCAGAACGTAAACCAGTGCCTCCGAGGAGAGCACGGGATTGCCCCCATCCTTGGCCGTTATGTGGAGAGCATAGTTATCCTGTTGCTCCCGATCCAGTGGCTTGCTTAGACGAATGCAGCCCGTAGTCGCATTGACTGTGAAATCACTGCACTCCACCGACAGTGAATACGTAACCTGAGCATTTTCTCCCGAATCCGCATCCGTGGCATGAATGCAGTGCACCACAGTTCCTACTCTGGCGCTTTCTGTCAATCGGAATGTGGCCAATGTCTTCTGAATAACTGGCCGATTGTCGTTCACATCGAGGATTGTTATGGGCAGCATTTTCGATGTCGATTTGGTGGGGTTACCCAGATCATAGACGGTTATATTGAGGACATATTCACTCTGACGCTCTCTATCCAAATACCCAATTATCTGCAGTTCACCACGGTCGGGATCGATCCGAAAAACAGAGTCGTAATCCCCATCGGAGATGGCAAACACCAGTTTGCCATTGTAGCCCAGGTCCCGGTCCTTAGCATCTATCCAAGCCACCGTTTCGCCCAACTGAACACTTTCATTGATGGACAGCTCCTGCGGGAAGTTCACGAACTCAGGTCGGTGCACATTTTGACCATATCGACTGGGTGTAAGCGATAGGTCGCTGAAAACCGATGGCGACACACTCCGCACGTTGTTCTTTTCGGCCAGGGCCAATGTTTCCGCCAACCTCCTGGCGACTCCGGTTTCGCGACACTCGAAAGATCCGTAGCCGTGAAGAATGCTGGCATCCCCACCCAAATCCTCTGGCATCAGGTGTACATTGACGATTAGGTCATCTGAAAAGTGGGTGCCATCCGTGGCAGACACTTTGAGGATGCGATTTGTTAGGGAGGTCTTCGTCAGGTCGCAGGAAATGGACAGGGAACCGGATGTGGGGTCCAGGTTGAAGCAACCGTCTTCGTTGCCATCGCTCAACCGATAGGAAATGATGTCGCCAGCATCGAAATCAATGGCTGACGTGACGAAAACTTCAGTACCCATCGGTGCCGACTTGGTAACTTTGCCATAGCAGTTAACCCGCTCAAACTGGGGCCTGTTATCGTTAATATCATTAACCACGATGGACAGTTTTATTTCCGTCTGCCTTCGGTACGGCAATCCCCAGTCCGATGCACGTATTATAAGTTCGTAGTTGCGCTTCATTGTTTCGAAGTCAATTTGAGATGTGGTCTTAACGATGCCGCTAAAGTGATCGATTTCGAATGGAACCGTGTTTAGATTGGCAATACTATACGATATGTACGAATTTTCACCAGAATCCCTGTCTTTGGCCGTCAGTTTAACCACAAACGATCCAGCCAAATTGTTTTCATTGATACTGATCAATTTGTTCACATTCTCGAAGATGGGATCATTGTCGTTCATATCCTGCACGCTTATTTTGACCTTGGCAGAGGATTGTTTTCGCGAGCCAACATTCGCTTGATCAATGGCGGAAACGGTTAGAGTGTAGCTTGACTTCTTTTCAGCATCGAGCTGCTTGGCTGTGTACAACATCCCGGAATCGGGATTAATGCGGAACTCGTCGCCCTCATTGCCACCCACGATTTCCAAGTAGACCAATGCGTTTTTACCCAAATCCGGATCGCTCACTTTCAGCCTTATCACGGGCATGTTGATGGGGGCTGTTTCCGGAATCGAAACTTCGTAAATTTCCTGCGTGAATATGGGTATGTTTTTGCTCTCTGGCTTTATCTGTATCGGAACGGATTTATAGGCGAATCTACGGGGAGTTCCGAGGTCCTCGGCTCGCAGAGTTAAGTTGTAAATAAAATGTTGTTGATTCAAGTGCGCAAACTTATTCAGTTCGATGTAGTACTCGTCTTTGGTCTCTGCCGCTTTCAAAAGAAAAGTGCCATCTGGATTACCATCGACTATTTCCAACCGTCCAATGTTACCATCTATCCCAGTGTCTTTGTCGTTTACGCGGACAATTCCATAAATTAGAGGATTCGACGTTGGTGTCACGCTCGAAAAGGTTTTTGTGAAAATTTCCGGAGCGTAAAAGTTAACCTGCTTCACCGAAATGCTGACCTTGGCCTTGCTCGCCTGGTGGTTCTGGTGATTGACCCAGGATCCCCGATCGTAGGCCAACACCGTAAGCTCAAAGTGTGAGTTCTCCGCATAATGTAGTTGCTGCAGTAGGGTAATTTCACCTGTGGTGGGGTGGACAGCAAAATACTCACTATCGATGAGAAGACTGTAGTAGATTTCCCCATTGATGCCCAGATCAGCATCGTCTGCTGTGACTTTCAGGATACTTTGATACTTTGGAGTGTCCTCTGGAATAACTACGGTGTACTGGGTTGGGTAAAACAGCGGACTCAGGTCGTTGCGATCCAGTACTTTAATGTGAATATTCGTCTCTGCTTCATAGCTCGATACATTTCGGTTGTGCAAGTGTATATGTGCTTTAACTCGAATTACGTATTCCTCAGTTTTTTCTCTGTTTAGCACAACGTTATTTGTTCGCGTTCGAATGGCTAAGAAGGCAAAGTCTCCAACCAATTTCTCCTCAGCTTTAAATAGCTTCTCCTTGTCGCCACTTATTATCCTATACTTAACTTCTGAGTTCAAGCCAACTCTCATGCCGGCCAGTCTTTCATGCAGTACTCCCTTAGCGTATGTCTTGCCCATACTATTTTCTGGTATGGTAACATTATATACATTATGGCTAAACCGATATAGATTCTCCAATTGATTTTCTAGTCTATGTTCGAGGGTCGCTGTGTGCTTGTCATCGGGTTTACTTTGTACAGCTGGGATTAACCAAAGACTACACAGTAGTGAAATCCATTGGAATATGTTGAAAGCTTTACTTTTTACAGGAGTTACATATTTTTTATTCTTCATAGTAAACATATACTGCTCTTATTTCACATAATATCCTGCAATAAATAGTAATCATTTTATTAGATAACGAGTACTAAAATTGTTTTAACAAATAATTAACTGAGGTCAACGATAAATTAAAGATAAACCTTCACCCAAATATATTGCCTCCTTTAAGATAATAAAGAATATTATTTTCCATTAACTGCAGTTCGAATTAATAAAGTATTTCTAATTTAAATCAGGGACACAAAAAGATGTCATCAGCCAGGAAAATACATATTCTAGGTAAGGATAAAACACGGCTATTAAAAGGAAATGCTTTTGATCTGATCTCTTCAAAAAGAACTAAAAAAAAAACTTAGAAATAGAAAAGTACGATTTTTTTAAATATTTTGATTATTTCTATGGGAGCCATATTTTGATGAAATTTAAACTGTAATTGCGTAATCTCGAAAAATTTAACAAAAATTTAAATACAGCAAAGTCATAATTTTTTTCAATTTTTTTCCGATTGTTCCTATGCTACTCGTCCGATCCGGCTCGTTCAGACTTATATTCTACCTGCAATACAAAAAAATACAACTTTTGGGAAAGATGTCTCCTTCACTGCGTTGCAAACTTCTGACTAAAATTATAATACCCTCTGTAAGGGTAAAAAGTAATATGTAAGTAGTATCTAAATAAAGTATAGGCACGAAATATCCACCAGACCAAAAATTAATTTAATTGGTGTTTTTTTAGAACAGGTTTCTCGTCTTATTTTCCCCTAGTATCAAAAAAGTTAGTCAACATTCTAATTTATAATAAACATTTATAACTATTAAAAACAATTAAATTCGGCGTATCAATCAGTCAACAATGTCACATATGCGATTATATTAGCCGTCGTCCATTTTATTTTTCAAAGAACCCACACGCACACTGAATTTTATCATTAAAATATTTGTACTCTAGGGCATATAGTACTTTATTATTTATTTACTGAAGAACATTTTGCTTTAGACTGGTCATTTCGCCAATTGGCCAATAATTTTATTTTTTTAATGGAAGGGACTATATTTGGAAGATTTTTTTTCGATGTTTTTCTTTATAACAAATTGTAAACAAAGGTTTTTTCTGAATCAAACAAATATGTATATAAATATGAATAAAAATTTATAAAAATGAATATACAAATAATAAAAAGTTAATAGAAGGTAATTGATTTGTGGAATAATTAATAACACAGTATAATGCCAAATTTAGAAGTAAAAATTTATTTTGTTTTCCCTTTAACAATTCTAATTTGTGAAATTTTCTAGTTTTTTTTTAAATTTTGTCAATGCTTATATTGTATATGTAAGTAGATGAAGATTTAAAATTGTAGCGTAAATATTGTTTAAACAAAATATTATATAACGAATTATAAATGTATGTTTTAAACACCATAAAAGTGTTGCAAGCTGTCTTGCCGAAATCGATTTGACCTAGATTTTATATTAAAGGGGCATGAAACCACCTTATCAGCCATCATATTGCTCTGTAGCTTTAAGTAATAGGTTTAATTTTTAAGTGTGCTATATGCTTTTGCATATTTTAGCAACCAAAGTCTGCTCTAACTTTTGTTCATTACTTTTCTATATGTTATTAAATATTAAGGTTTAGTTGCTTGAATAAGAAAATGTGATATTCTTTACTACTCTTTCGTTGAAAAAATGATTAAAACTGAAAGTTATAGAAGTGTTATAATAGGTGAAAGGCATGAGGGCCAGAAATAAATCTTAAATTTTTAAAAGTTTTAAATCTGTTATTTAAAAATTGATGGTATAATTATATTAATAAGTTATAAATTAATAAACATCAATTAAATTAATAAATAAAAAATAGAATTAAAAGTTTTACAAATGAACACCAAAAGAGTCCAAGTCAATAATTAAATATATAAATAATTTTAAGTGCACACATTTTTAAGGTATTAGAAATAACAGCTATTCATGAATAAACTTTAATAAATTATAAATTAATTAAAATATGCATTTATTTAATATTTTTAGTTTACAAAGTCATTAACTTGTGTTTATCATCTTTCAACAACGCACAATTTAATTGGGTATAACATTTACACAAGTTACATTGTTTTAGTCCCATTTCGTTTAAAAGGGATTTACCTATGTTTGTGTATTCCATAATTCAAAACATATAAAGGGATCCTATGGATCTCAACAAGATGAACGTTTTGTGTTAACAATTTAAACACACTAAATTTGTTGCCCAAAATCTAAATTTTCCTAATACTCGAAATTCAAATGTTCTAGCCAGTAACAATGCCTTTAGCTGACACCTTTTTAACAGATAAGAAAAACTAATAAACCAAATGTGTGAAAAACAGGGCTTCATTTTCTTTCATTATAAATTCAGAAAAAAAGAAGTGGTTGGAACGTTTTTCGTAAATTTATTATATATATTTTATTGTTGTTAGGACTTCAAAAAGCAACAAAAAAAATCAATTTAAAATTGATCTCAGGCATAAAGATTCAACTGTTGATTAATTAAAGTCACCATAATCACTTGATTGAAGAACCACTTGTTGTCAGAAGAAATTTCGAAACGATTCATGAAAATGCGAAGGTTGCGAAATTGGTGCGGCGTGTAGGTAATTATGAGTAATAAAGCCCGTAATATACAAAAAAAAAAAAGAAGTCAAAACGAGCTATGTCTGTTAGCTAGCAGAGAAAATGTGAATCAGTCGATGGACTGATCTAAATGTTAATGTTTACTTACAACTACGCCCGAGTTTTCTAAGGTGTCGCAATAATCCAAAACCTCTTTAACTTTTTTCTCACTCAGAAAATGAATCCACAAAGTCACAATTACCACCACAAACTCCACTTTTTATATAGAAATGCAGCATTTACATAGGTATGTAATGCATACATATATATTATACATCGGTGTACACAGATAACATGTGTCTCTTTTTCCGTGGGCCTAATTTTCCGATAAGGTAAATAAACACACACTCAACCACCGCGATAAAATCCGTGTAGGCAGCACTTTAGTGGTATAAAATAAATAGAAATGCACAAATCTTTTCGAAAATGTTTGGCCAACATACAAACGAAGGTACATATGTAGGTATGTGTGTATACCTTTATAATTTAAAGTTGATCCCACTGCGCAAACCACTTCCCTGGAAGTGACTAATACTCGATGTTTTCGTTGGTTGTTCGTTAATTTAGCGAAGCACACTTTCATCGGATTGTAGTTTCATTCATGACCGATTTCTGGAGCATCAATTGGAATTACACATTAACTGCACATTAATTGTATGCACGATCTCCCCCCGCTCTCTTCAATCAAACAAAATCACCTTCCCCGCTTCTAGAGGTGGAGAAACATCGATGCCAACATCGATGTTTTCAAAACCTCGGTTTCATCGATGTTTGGCGGGGCAACATCGATGGTTTTCCAACACTATTCTGCTTCTCCTCTGCCGCAGCGCTGCCCTTACATGATCTTACATAGGAATGTTAGGGAAACGACAATTTAACATTTCCGTTACAAAATCGACGATTTTGAATTTCGAACTTTAAAGAAAACTGATCAAGGCAATGGATTACGGCTACATGATCGAGGTCAGTTCGAGGGCTACACTATGAAAATATTTGTAATTTTTTCAACGCAATATTATATTGTGTTAAAATATAAATGGCCAGCTGCATGTATTCACTAAAAACTAAACAACGATCTCCCCGCCCGCTCTCTTCCATGAAATCAAACAACTCAATCCTCCTCGCTTCGCAGCACTGGTCAGGTTTCGATTATGGTCACCCTCCAATCATCGATAGCCCAAATCCGAACAAGCGATTTGATCGATAAACGGATCAGTAGCTGGGCGCGAATTACATTATATTCGAATTAAGCCCAAGTTGATAAGAGTTTTAGATGTCACAGGTATCACACAGTGTTTATTTCCCAATACACTACGATCGCACTTTGAAGCCCTATTTTACTTTGTGAAACAATCGCCCCAAAAAGAGGATAATGTTTATCAAAGAGCCACTTACTGTCAAAAACTTATACAAACAAATAAAAAAATGTCTATTTTGCCTTAAGTAAAGCACAAAATAATCAGCACATATTCTTTAAAAACATTTAAATTGCTACAACAACCAAATATTTAAGACTTCAGTTGTATCCTTACTTTGTTCAGATAAGCTAATAATTATTTAACATACATTTACTTTTATTTTTTAAAAACTGTAGGTGATGCAAATTAGCTTTGCTGTCGACCAAAAGAATAACATTTTAAAAGAGTATTAATAATTGTTTTACGGTAAGTAAAATGTTCCCATTTCCTTAAAAAGTTTCCTACAAATGTAACTGGAAGCAATTTAACAACTAGAAGAAAATCAATATTCTCTATTACTTTACATAATTATTTAAATGAATCTGTAAACAGGTTTCTATTTTTTTTGTTGTTCACTTTCATATTGCATTCAATCGATTGTTTTTTTTTGAGGCCACGAATGAGCAATTAATATTTTTTTATGTTTCTTGTTCTTTTCCAAGTTATCGGACAACTTAAGTGAAACTTATGTCTCTGAAAGCGGCTCTTTTCAATTTAAAAACTGCATTTAATAACAATGTTTTGTATCTAAGTGCACACAATTTAAAAAAAATTGTCTAAAAAAGGCTTGCAGTAATAGTAAATAGTAGCAATAGAAAAAACGTATATTGTTAGTTATCAAAGGAGGTAATGCCGATTTGTTCTAAATGAAAAAAATGGGTACTTCTAAAAAATGTTTAATAAAATATCCACATCCTCTCTCATTTGGGGGTAGAATTCCAAAATTGGCAAACGTGTTCGAATAATTTTGCTTTCAATGCGTTAAAAGTAAAACCTAAGAATGTCCCAAAAACCCCAAACCCTGCATTCCCCATAATCCGTATTGCAATGGCTTCGCAATTTAAGAAATGAATTCCATTCGATTGGGAAAGTTGCCTTATCAAGAGTGTATTTTTTGGCTTATTCCACTGACATTTGTTGGATATATTCCGTTTAATGACATCCGCTTCACCACAAGGGGTTATGCAACTCTTAATCACTGTTACACGTATTTATTAAACAATATTTGTATCGTTAAACGAACTGATGGCACACAATACGTACGTACATATTTTATCATTATACCGCTTAACATCACTAGCACTGAGAATGAGTATTGGCGTGGATATATTTGTTGAATCGCATATCGTCGCTTTCACTCGTACTCATATTAAAAGAACAGCGCGACTTTTGATTGAAACATACTGTCTTCATTCAATTGCCAGCTACCGACGCACGCAGTACACCGCGACTCAAAACCAACATAAACCGCAGTCAATGAGAACAGAAAGTCAACTGATTGGACTTTCCGCATTCGCAACTCTCCTGGCCATCGCAGGTCCTTTCATGTTCGACGACTTCCGGTTGCAACCTCGAACTGGAACCTCGAACCCACACAAAACATCCATCCCCTCCTAACGGTGGCAACACCCCTATTTTTGCTGACAACTACAGTCACACCCCTATGTTATCTCGGAAAACATCCCAACTTTTCTACAGAAGAAGGTCAGGGTCTCTGTTAGAACTAACAATGTTTCCCAATTTCCCCAGGCTTAAAACGTTTTTCTAGTAAAATGTTTTACTTTACATTTTAGCCATAAAAACAATATCGTATTGTATGTTATTAACTTTTTAATATGGTAAAGCAATGTATTAAAGATTGTCATTTTGTTTTTCACGTGGGACCTCTAATATTTTTATAAATAATCTTTTTTTCCTTTAAATTTCAATAAGCAGCAGTTTTTCGTTACAAAAAAAATTTCATTTTAAAAGCTGAAAATATTTACAAAAAAATCTTTGGCAAATTATATGCAGTGGAGAGTCCCTAGCAATCTGTCATTAAGTTGCGTCATCCTGCGACATTTTTCTGCGAATTTCCCTCGGAGAAAAAAAAGGATGAGGAAATTCTGTTTATTGATATGGTATAAAAAATGCCCACTTTAATAAAATGCTATAAAACAGGATTTCTGTTAAGGATATTGCGAAAAGGAATTATATTAGGTGACATAGACCTTAGCATTCTGTCATTAAGTGGCGCCATCTCGTGAGATTTTTCTGCGAATTTCCCACTTCACTAAAATGCTATAAAACAGCAGAAATTTCTTTAAGGATATTGTGAGTAACAATGAAAATTGAAGTGTAATTCCAACATTCAAAGCTGAATTTTCTGATACGTCGATATATGGAAATAGGTTAAGCCTGAGATCTATCGTTCTGGATCGGCATGGCCTGCTCGCTTATGGCCCAATCATATTCAAAAACTTCCATTTCGAAATCGGAATTGTGTTCAATTCTGAAATCCAGGGTCGACAAATTTTGGGATTTGTTTACTTGAAAGTTTTGAATTGGGAGTTGAATTTTTTCGCTGACGGAAGTATAAGTAGCGGTATGACCATCTGCAACAAAAGGAATAACTAAAAATTACGTGAGAAATTCAAAATTAGATATACATTATAGTGTGTTTTAAATTATTACATTATATAAGTTATTTTAACTTTTTATTTTATCATAAGATATATAGTCCTGTTATTGATATGGTGTACTTTTAGTTGCGATCTAGACTTGTCCATCTGTTTTCCATTATTTTTTTCAGCTCTAAACTAACAACTTTCCCTAACCATTTTTTTTTTATTTCAGGTAGATATAGATAGATATGTATAAGTTCGAACGGAAACGGTGGAAAATCAACATAGGTTCAAATCGAATTATAATCGTTTCCTTAATTCAAAATTTAGCCTTTGTAATAGCTGTCGATGTATTTTCCTTCGGAGTGCCGAAGTGCGCCTCTTTCCTCGTTCGACCTTAAATGGCAAGATTCTTTAGTTGGAGTAACTAACCGCTCTCCGTGAGACGATTGACTTTACGAGGGCGTGGGTTCCCTGTGAAACTGGAACTCCTCCTCCTTCTGATGACCATTGATCTGCAGCGATTCGGCCGCCTTTAGCAGGGCGGCAAGCTGATTCTGCGGAATGTGCTCCTCCTCGCAGTACTTGTAGGGGATCATGGGGCGCAGTTCCTGGTCCTTGACATCCTTGAGTATGAAAATGGGGTGCTTGTCGTACTGCTCCTGCAGCAGGGCCTGTTGGGTGTGATCTTAAAATCGCTTGAAGGCAAAGATATATACATATATATACATACATAGGTATACGCACGCAAAGTAAGGACTCAATGCCGAGGGTGCAGCGGGTCAGGAATTCGTTCTCCAGCAGATTATCGAACACGCCGGCCAATTCGGACTGTGGGCTCCAACTCAGGCAGAGCTGTTGGTCCATTTTGGCGTATTCTTCAGGATGGTGCTTTAATAATCTAAAAACTAAGGTGGGATAAGGTCGAAGATGATCAGCGATGCACGTGAGTGTCACTTTATTGAATGTGGGTCAAATTTATGTCATTTAAATGCACTTCATATCTTTAAATAAAGCATAAATATATATACATATAAAGTGTAATCCCAAACAAATCCAAAGCGAAACAATGGTCCAGTGTGACCAGGCAATAATTGAAAAATTTGCCAGTTTTGAATAAGTGCGCTTAGATTCAAATGATGGTCAAGAAAATGTGAAAAATAATCGTAAAACTTATATTATAAGTTCCATTGACACAATTTAAGAGTTAAAATTTGTTAACTAATGTAAATTGAGCTACGCAGACTTAGAACTACGAGAGAGAATTCGTTTCTTTTTTATTTTTGTTTGTATTAAATAACACTTATTCTGGATAAGTGAAGAAGACCTGTTTAAAAAAATAAAAATAGATAGAAGAAATAAATTTTCTGAAACCTCAGTTTAGTCAAATGGTTATTTGTTACGTGTCAATTCGTTTTATTTTAACTAATACAGACGATAAGTTTTTAACAGAGTTTTTATATATTGTTTCTTATTTTGAACTTTTGAAACTTTTAGCAAATCCTAATTCAAAAGTCCGAGAATTGGAAATGCTGAAAATCATCTTCAGTAAATCCTTTTATGGTTTTGGCCTGATCAGCATTTTACACGATTTGAGAGAATGTTTTTCCCCCAAGTTCCAACGACCCCAAAAAATTCAATTTTCTTCCTTCAACACAACTTTAGATCCGTAGTATTTTCCATTTAAATTGCTAAAAAGGAAAAAAATATTATGCAACTTTCTTTTGATCATTAACTCTTACAAGCCGTGTGTTTTCAGAAATCTCTTCAAATTTGTAGAACGTAGAAATTTAAGGAAAAGTCAGAATAATTACGACCTTTTTTTGATTTTTGTTGATATAATAATACGTTAGAAGGGATTTTATCGGTATGAAAAGATTTCTGAAGAACTTTTAAAATTTTCTCATACCAGTCAGTAGAATTGCCAAAAGCTGTACCCTGTTTGCAGGTTGTAATCCCAATACCCGTCAAATATCGAGTCATGACAGCTTTCGCATATAATCGCCAGCATTTCCCGAGTATGCACCAAGGCACAACAACTTGTATTGCTCATCCCTGCTTCCAATAACAAAGTGATCGTATCTGGCGAAAGCAGTAGCATCATCAAAATCAACCAGTTGGACGTATAGCTCATGCCGTCGACCTGATGTCAACTTGTGCAATTTCTCACAACCAATCCAGAACTCTCTACTCAAGTCGCCAAAACCTTCCCAAAAACTGCCAACACGTTTATTAAAGTCGACACTTCCATCGACACGGCGCTGTATGACCATCCAGTCAGGACCGGCTGAAGGGATATCCTCAAATAATGCTGCGAAGGGTTCTAAGAAATTATGAGGCGTTACGAATTTAATTGAGGAAACCTTAGTGCAGTTAAGCAGCACGTGTGGTTCACTATTTTCGTGTCCCCTTACAGTAGTTATAGAAAACATAGCAAGTTTGTCATCCTTTTCTTTCAATTTGACCTCATATGTTTTAAGTTCGGCTTCTAGCCTGGCTATTTGCTCATCTCTTTCTTGCAGATCATTTTCATACTTTTGGGTCTTCTCCTCCAGCTCCACACATTTATCATCCTTCTCTTGAACCATGCATTCCAATTTCTCAATTTTGGCATTTAACTTGTCAATTGTGATCTGATCGTTAGGTTCTATTGAGTTACTCTTTCTCAAATCGAGAGCATTTTGCAAATCTAGGATTTGATTTTGGGTTTTCTGTATGCTTAATTCTTTGGTTTGATTAACTAAATCGATTGAAAAGTGCAAGGACTTGATTAAACTGTCCTTATGATTGGACTTTTCCTTTTCACTTGCTAATTGCATTTCGGAAATTGTCAGCTTGGCAACGAGTTCATTTATTTTGGTTTTGTTCCTTTTAATTGTCTTTTTCAAGCCTTGCACGATCCTTTTTTGATCGCTTGTCCCACCACTCATATCCTCAATATCCGAACCGCTACTGACCTGCAATACAACATTTTTTTAGCATTTCTTTAAGACGAAGTGTACCTAGATAAACCCTCACCGAATTGTTTTCAGTGGTTGAGTCATCCAATGATCCTCGAGGTTTCTGCGAAAGATTGTTTAGGTTCTCAGGTTTCATGGCGATTAATTAAATGTACAATGTAAACCGACAGATTCACTTTTATGCAATGGACATAACATATGTGAATACAACTTCGACAAGTTAAGCTATAGGCTATTAAAAAATATGGAAAAATATAACAATACTATAAGGGTTCTAATCTTTAGATGCCAGTGTTACCAGATATGGATTCCACTGTTTTACTCTTCAAGCCGGTATGGATTATCAATTCATTAGGGTGACTCGTGATCCAACTTAAAGAGTTTCAAGATTTCCGAACGTTACGTTCATACAGGAATATTCTACGCCAAAAGCTAAATGTTTTTTTTTCTTTGCTTTTTACTTGCGGACAAGGGTAATTTACTGTTGTTTTCGAAGTATTATTAGCTTTCACCTTTTTTATTTTAAACAATATATTTTAAAGCTTTATTTCAAATTTAAATAAGTAAAGGAACCTACACAGTAATTATAGTAGTATAGAAGTATTGACTGCCCTTTTAACGGATGAGTGAAGATTAAAAACTATAAAATTGCTTAAATTGTATCGCTCTTACGGCAGCTGTCTGATATCGTTATCCCATTTTAATGAAATTAAAAAGCTAAATCTGAAATATGAAACCCTTACTATACTATAACTATGGCAATTCTTTAAAACTGTAAGACAAATTTTTGATGACAAACATGGCGATGCTGAAACATCCCTTCAACTGAGTTAGAAACTATGGTTCAAAAGTATATCACTACTGCACAAAACGTTTAAATGGTTTCAGTCATAGCACATAGATGGTTTCATTTGTAGAACACAAAATGGGTTTCGTTTTTTTAAGAACACGTAATGGTTTAATGATTATTTTTCACTCTTTTTTAAATTATTATTAAAATATTAAAATTTGTTTTGTAATGGTTTTGACACGCATTTCATGTATTTTCTTAATTTAGATGCACATCTTGCAAAAGAATAAACAAGACTTACCAGCATTAAGTCTATGATTGAAGACAATCTGGCTTCTTTCTAATAAAAGGGTTTGCATATCAGGCATTTTACACGATTTGAGAGAATATCTTTTTTTTTAAACTTAGCGAGAACAACATTGACCACAGAACTACACAAAATCAAAATCATCTAATCTAAATCTAGTTTTTGCCTTAAAAAAAGTTTTAACTAAATAGGTAAAAGTTATCAAAATCAAAAGTAAATAAATCCTCAGATAAATATCGGCTTTAATGACAGAACTAAATTTTCAAAGTATTTTTTTCTTAAAATTGGAAAAAAAATTATAAACTAGTCGTTTTAAAGAAGTTAAACTTTTATTTTAAGCATATTACCCTATTTATAATTATGGAAAAAAACTGTGTTTTAGTGGTGCTGTTAAAGATACTTAAAGTTGGCAGAAAATGAAAAGGGGACTTCATTTGCATAGAATTGTAATTAATATAATGCCAAATTACTACTCCTAATAAAAACCCCATTTCCCAAAACAAAATATAATTTTGAGATTTACAACATTTTCATAATCTTTTATTGTAGATAACTTTACAAACCGGCTTATGAAAATGATTGACAAAATATAGCTTTGTAGAGTTGATCTTTAATATTCCTTTAACGTCATTATCGCAAGAAACAAAAAAAGAGCACAATGGTTAAGTGTTAACAGTTTACGCATATTTATTTTTATGTATTGGGAACATCCAGAGAAATCAATATATAAAAAAAATATGATGTTTATATATGAAGCCCTTAATTTCTACTATTGAAATTTGCATTTCAACTTCAGTGGCCATCTCCAAGTATTATTCAAGGTCGTCGATACTTGCGTTTCCAGATGAACACTCTATAATTTTGGCGCCGTCCAGCTGTTGCCCCGAACTCTGACCCAATGTGATTGGCCCGTCGTTTCCCTCGGCGGCCCGGTTCCCGAACTCTTGCATTTTGACGATCAGCATCGCGAATACTTGAGCCGGAAGGGAGGATTGCAGCACCTGCAGCAGACGAGCCGGCTGGCCACACACCACGATGGCATTTGCCAAGTGCTCAACGCCACTCTCGAAGTCTCCGCGAGCGATCAGGGTCTCACCCATCTGAATTTCTTGTAGGAAGTATCTGAAAAGATTCAAAGAGATTGATTAGTTGGGGCGACTTAAATGGAAAAAAAACATGTTTATTTGACTTAATTTAAATCGAAATGCATAAAGCAGCAATGGGTTTAAGGACTGGTCCTTCTTTTAAAAATAAAAAACAACTTACTCTCTATCCAACTAATAAGATGAATTAAACTGAAGCGTTAATATTATGCAAATTTGTATTGAAAAAATAATTAACTTTAATCAGAGAAAAAGGTTTCTGAACTAAAACCAGTGCGCTTTTGAATTAAAGTTCTATTTAATGGTTCATATTATTATAAACATTTTTATTAAGTTTTTAGATGTCAAAAAATTAAAGGCAAACATTAAATGGCAAACAAATTATGACAGCTTTGTTGGGATACAGAGCGCATAAAGATGCTAATTTATTATTTTTTTTTTAATTGTAATCTTTTGATTTTTTTTTTAACGTAGCCAAATTTTTTATCACGCAGCTAAATTTTTTGTTTAAAATTTAACGTGTGAGTCATGAAAGAAAAACCTTGGGCGTTTAAAAATATGCAATAACATCTGTTTATTGCAGGGGCGACAATGCTGGACACACAAGGATTTTGGTTAAAAAAATTATACTAATTTTTAGTTAAACTTTAGCACATTTCAGTTTATGTTGTTGAACCTGTTTCACTACACCATTTAATATAAACGTAACTTAAACTTAAAGTCACGGTTTGTTTAAAACAACACTACAATATTATTATTAAAACTGAATTATTTACCAATACGACTTTAAATATGCAAGTCTATGCGGAAAACTTAATAGATTGTAATACAAGTTTTCGGTTTTATATTGGCTTAGTTAATCCGAACATATGTATGTACATACATATGTACATACATTTGGTTGGAAAAACATGGACTTGTGTGTATGAATGAAGGTGTAATGAATCGGCACAACTACACGTGCCGCATTATATAATGGATTTCGCGTCGGAGAATGGGAATCCTACCTTTCGATGGCTTCATGGTCGTTCAGGTTTGGAATTCCAGGCTTGGCAGTGCCGCTTTTCCGGTTGCGACGACGACCTGAAATGTGATGAAACGCTCAGTTTCTTTCATAATTAACTTTGCTCCCATGTAGACTCTTACGCTCACGGACTTTCTTCTTGTACTCGGGGTCATTGCGGCGCTTCTTGTCGAAGTAGATGCAGTATCCTATGAACAGAGTTCCGGCCACTCCCGCTGCAATTCCAATTGCAGTTTTGTTCATTTCAATCATATTATGAAAACTCTCTTCGCTTCAACTGTATCTTATTTTACATTCCGCATGTGCCATCGATTTACATGAAACAAAAATCGATATCATCGGATTCTATATTTGTCATGCTCAGCATTTGATTTTGACCATATTGAAACGCTGGTAATGGAACACCTTTTTTGGAATATTTTAGGTTTTGGATTTAAATTAAATTTAATTTACTTTATCTTAATGGTAATCAAGCGGTTTGGTTAAGAAAAAAAGTTCACTTAAAAATAAAACAAAATTGCCATGTTTTTGTGAATACAAGCAAACAAAAAAGGAAGGCTTTTGTGAACACAAAAAAAAAAATTGTACAATAAATAAAAAGAGTAGCTTATTTATATATTTCCAAAGAAAAAGGTATAATAATCAATGAAGTACACAATAAAAAAATCACTTAGTTTATGGGATAGGCATGAAAAATCCTTTAAAAAACTTGAAAAAACCATTTTTAAAACGTACTATGAATAACCGATAGAAACTTTTTTAAACTTATAAGCAAATTAATTGCAGAACCCTTTTTGAACATTTTATTTTGAATGCAGTCAGCTGATCTGCCTAGAATCTACAAAAACCCACTTTCAAACCATATAATTTTCAACACTGTTTCAAGACTGCGTGCATTTGGTTTTGTTTAAGATTTAATAAACTTATAAAAGTGTTGTTGTTTTCTAACGAAGTAATTATAAGAGAGATTAACTCTCTTAATACATATTTTTCAAATAACAATTCCTGCTGCTCTAATATGGAATAGGCGCCTGAAAAAGAATGCAATCTTTAAGACTTGTCAAAAATAGATAATTTTGGAATTCCCTAAACGACTCAATCTCTGAGCTGCTGAAAATATAGCAGAAATTCAGCAGAAATTATCAGCAAGAGAGAAACCGTACTGCTGAAATTTTCAAATAATCGTTTGCCCAAGCTTTGTTTGAAGAAAAGCAACAAGATGCATTTTTTGAATTTATTAATATGCAATAAACTGACATAATAAGTTGACAAGCTGCTGAAATTTTCAATTTTCCAGTTGAATTTGTATAGACCAGCTGACAATCAGCTGACCCAGTTTCATTAATTCAAATAGTTAGTTCTTTAGGGAATACCCAAAATTTTAAAATGTTAAGTTTTTCCTAAACCTACTATCATATTATTGAACAAAATTATTTTACTTTATTGTTAAATTGGTTTCTTAATTTTTTCGGCAAAGAGTATATAAAGCTATAGTTTGTTAACTTGGTTTTTCAAAACTTAAGCTTATTTTCATTTATTATAATAAACTACTTTCATTTTATTTTAAAAATAAGTACAGATTCCGTGTTGTCAATTTAGAGCTATGTGCTAGTAGAGCTTTATGAAAAATTTGAATAAGTTGTACGTTACTTTCCCCCGAGAATATGTAATTGACGCAGAACCATGATGAATTCCAAAAAATAAATTGATAAGTTCCAAATTGCGAGTGTGTGGTTGTGCCCAAGACTATGGATATGTAATATATACCCGCATACATAAGAGCCTTTATGTTTGTATTCTGTAAATATACATTTCTCTTAAATAAATAAGTGTTAGTGGCTGCTTGTTAGCCTTTCTATTGAACAATTCCTTCACTTAACCCCGGAGCACTCAGTCGATAGTAACCATGCGGAGCTTGTGGCTAAACACGTTGACCAAGCAAAGTAAGCAAACAGAATACTTTAAATTTGAAAAAAAAATACTGATAAGTGATTGTTTAAGGCCTATATCGGTTGAGCACCAAAAGGTACTCCACCAACAATGAGCCCAAGGAACCTGTGGTGAAAACTAAATCAATACCTGGCCCGAAATCAATTGAGCTTAAGAAGCAACTGGATTCTGTTCAGGTGAGTTTTATTTTATGTTATCAAGGGTACAGGTATTAAATAAATGTATTTTTAATTTTATCTGGACACCAGGCCATGTCCACTTAAAGATAACTTTTTAGACCACCCAAAGTGTCTTCTATTGTCCGTTTATTAATTAAAACGAATTGCTTTTTTATAGGCCACCGGAACAGTCCAATTTTTTGCTGATTACGAAAAGTCCATTGGAAATTACATCTACGACGTTGATGGAAATATTTTACTAGATGTCTACACTCAAATTTCCTCAGTTCCCTTAGGCTACAATCACCCGAGACTTTTCAAGGTCTTTAACAATGAGCAAAACCTGAAAAGTAAGCAGGATCGTGTAATAATTAATATAACATATAACAATAATCAATTCGTAAGTCTAGTGATTGTTTAAAAACGATTTTTTTTTTTTTACAATTTCCAGCTTTGATTAATAGACCTGCACTTGGTGTCTTCCCTGGCAAAGAATGGCCAGATAAACTACATTCAGTTCTATCGAGTATTGCTCCCAAGGGACTTAACAAAATCACAACGATGATGTGTGGTTCGTGTTCAAATGAAAATGCATATAAGAGCATCTTTATCTGGTAGGTTTTTTAATTGTATAGATATTACTTAGAGACTTTCATAGGAAATGTAAAGGATCAAAAACGATTACTTACGATTACTTTCCCCTGTAGGTACCAAAACAAACTACGCGGAAATAAGCCACTTACCGAGCAAGAGAAAACCTCCTGCATGATTAACATTCCCCCTGGAGCTCCAAAATTAAGTATTCTCTCATTCAAGGGAGCCTTCCATGGACGCACTTTGGGCGCTCTATCCACAACACATTCAAAATATATCCATAAGCTGGATGTTCCGTCGTTCGACTGGCCAATCGCCTCGTTTCCTGAATACAAATATCCTTTGGACGAAAATGTGCAGCACAACAAAAAGGAGGATGAAAAGTGCCTTAGCGAAGTGCAGGACCTCATTCAGCAGTATGCCAGCAAGAATCCTGTGGCCGGAATTGTGGTAGAGCCCATTCAAAGTGAAGGAGGTGACAACGAAGCATCGCCCGAATTCTTCAGGAGCCTGCAGGCGATTTGCAAGAAGAACGGCATCGCCCTCTTGATCGACGAAGTGCAAACTGGAGGTGGTAGCACCGGAAAATTCTGGGCCCATGAGCACTTCGGCCTGGATGGTCCCCCCGATGTGGTTACCTTCAGCAAGAAGTTGCAGTTGGGTGGCTATTTCCACAACGAAGACTTTCTACCCAACGAGCCATACAGAATCTTCAACACTTGGATGGGCGATCCGGGAAAAGTGCTTCTCCTGGAGGAGGTTGTGAAAGTCATTCAGGAGGAGAAGCTCTTGGCCAATGTCGATGTGGCCGGAAAGGTTCTGAAAAATGGTTTGCTGAGCTTGGAGAAAGAATTCCCGCATATCTTAAACTCTACTCGCGGCCGTGGAACATTCTTGGCCATCAATTGCACCAACACCAAAGTGCGAGATCAAATAATCGGCGCCCTAAAGTTGCACGGCATTCAGACTGGAGGATGTGGCGATATTTCCATTAGATTCCGCCCAGCTTTGATATTCCAGGAATATCACGCTAACATCGTCCTAGATCGCTTCCGCAAAGTTCTTCAATCTTTTTAAGAACAATATAATGAAAACCAAATACGAATGTGCTCTGAAAATTGCCACTGCATGCAGTATATATATGTTACAAAAATGAATAATAAAGTGAATTTATTTTATCCTTCCTTATTATGTTCTTTATTGGTTGGAATATAGATAAAGCACTCGCACCATTAAATGAAAGCCGATAGAGTAATCTAATCTTTAGGAGTTTCCCCCGCACAAACCGAAAATATATAGTAATGAAAATTTATTATGGGCTTAATAAATTTTGTTGACGATGAAATTGTTCGCTGAGATGAGCTTTGAATCCAGAGACAGCTGATAAAGCGTTAAATAAGTATTATTATTAATTATGTTAAATATAGAACTTCGGTTTTAAATTTATCAAAAGAAGCGCCTACTAGAAAATATGAAACAAGAAGAAATTTCGTCTTCTTCTCCTTCTCGTGTGTGGTGGCAAACTTTTAAATGCTGCAACAAAATGCTTTCGGTACTTACTTTTTATTTCCATATGTATTTTGTTAAAAAACGCTTCCTTTATGATCATTTTATTATGAAAAATTTAAAACCTCAACATGGGTGTTTTGGAACGGTCATAATAGATATTATTTAATATTATAATTTAATATTATAAGAATTGTTTATTATTAGAAAGAAATATACATAATGGCCATACTGAAACAAAACAATTTAATTCGCAATTACTCTATACACGTTTAAATGATTATTGCTTGCTTTTCAATAGTAATTAAGTTAATGAGACTGTGGATCACACTGTAATAATCGTACTATTGATGGATCACTCTTGGCTCCTTCTATGAACTCTTCCAAGCTTAATTTTCCATCTTTGTTTCGATCCATTTGCCGAAAAATCTTATCGGTTCGTTTCTCAGGAGTACTTTCGTCTTCTGGCATTTTCATCACCGACCCGACCATTTTGTATATTGCCTAAGAACATAATAACAAAGAATTTCCAAATCGTATTAATTCAACTGCTTGTAAGGAAAAAACAACAAAACTTACCGTAACAATTTCCAGCATTTCCTGCCGCGATATGTATCCGTTTCCGTCTAGATCATACATTGAGAACGCCCATTTAAGTTTTTGTTCGAGTTTTCCTCGAGATGTGACACTTAGTGCACACAAAAACTCTCTAAAGTCTATAGTGCCATCGCCGTTTGCGTCGAATGTCCGAAAAACATGTTCTGCAAACTGGAGGAGATGTAAGTTAAAATAAATTAATAATGAGAAATAAAAACTGACTATTAAAACATAAAAAATATAAAGATTTTACCTTGCTGGCATCACCATATGGGAAGAAGTTCCCATATATCTTCTTGAACTCTTCTACTGACAAATGCCCACTAGGGCAATCCTTAAGAAAGCCTTTATACCATTCTTGGATTTCGGCATCTAAAAAATATTTAGTAATTTAAGTTGATTTAACACGCAATTTATTTTTATTTGATTTAAATAAACATAAAGTGTTTAACTTACCTGTGAACTCAGTGTTTTGTTTCAGATCCTCCAAAACTTCCGGTTTTAGTTTACTATTTTGCTTTCCCATTGTTGCAGAACAATTTCATTATACAGTTATCTTAAAATGCAATATAATTATTTATAATTAACAACTGTATATTGTACAAACATAGAAAAGTTTTCATCGGGAACCGAAGTTTGAATACCCTTGCAGACCGACTATTATGAATAGCCAAATTAAGCAGATTGCCAATCGAGAATATTGTACGATCCCTCCGTTGTGAAAACCTTTATAGCCAAGTAATTCCGAAATATAAGACTTTTAAATACCACATAATAATATATGTTAATATAGCGTACTAAAAACCACATATATGGATTAACAATTCACATCCATCTCAAAGTAGCAAGATAAAACTAATTAAAGGTAGATATGTTCCTAATTATAGTTCTAATGAAACTGTGGGAGACTAAGAAAATGAGTACTACAGGAGCAGAAGAAAATCCGTATGGTTTCCATTTAATTATGACAATAAGATGACAGCTAAAAATAAGTCTAATATCTAATCAGTATAGTGTACGCTAAAGGCAAAACTATTTATTAAAGTAGTGAATACAAATAAGAAGCATAGGAAAGGTTCTTCATTTGTTTAGCCTTTTCGAAAAGCTAGTAATATTCAAATCGTCAATATGCAGCTATTTGTTAAAACACATTATTTCTTGACCAAGCTGAGGAAAAAAACTTTTGAAATAATAATGGTAAATTAAAAAATTTAATGAACAAACATCACAATGACGCAGACTTAATTTTTTTTTTAAATCTGATGATAATTTTTAATGTATTAATTTTAATGACACACTGAAAATAGTTTAATGATTTCATAGTTTTATAGTAGTTTAATTTTAGTATAAGAAATATAAATTAAATATTTATACATTTCATTACTGATTTCATCAAATACACACATATTGTAGGATATAATTGTTTATGGTGCCAACATTTTTGACAACTCCTCATCTTGCAAACATCCTTTCAAGAACTCATCTTGGGTTAATTGACCATCGTTATTTTCGTCCATTTTTGCAAATATATTTTTTGCCCTTTCTTCTGCTGAATCAGCTGGACGATTAGATGAGCACGCTCCTAGCATGTCATAAATTGCCTAGAAAGACAAACAATAAATTAATTTTCCATAATTGAAAACTTAAGATAGCCTTTTAAAACGTTTCAATGCGCAGCACTATTCAGAAACTGATTAGGTAAAATATTTAGTTCCTACCTGAACAATTTTGGTCATTTCTTGTATGTCTATGACACCGTTGCCATCGACATCATACATTCGAAAGGCCCACTTCAACTTTTCTTCCGGTGTTCCGCTTGAAGTAACATCTATTGCGAGTAAAAATTCCTGAAATCACAATTTTAAAAGAATTTAATTTTTGAGATACTTAATAATATCGTTGTTTTAGATAGATCTGTTAATTTGGTTGATTTAATATTTAAAGTAACATGCGCGAAAGGGGCCCACAAACTGACATAGCTATACAATAAATAATAACACAATATGCATTCTCATCACACATACAATATACAAGTAAGGAACACCCAAATATGTACATTGGATTAAAAAAAAATCACAAAATACCTCCAAAGTCAACTGTCAGTGAATTTTTATACACGTTTGGCTCTAAAACATGTTGCTAGCTTTTTCCTAATATTCTTTGAACAATTTCTACAGATAGTTGTACAAATGTTTAAATGACCAAGAAATTAAAATTTAATTGTAATTTGTATATCCTAACAATCCTAAACGACAGTTGGTAAATACAGAGCAACACCAACCAAACGTCAAAAGAAAACTTTCAAATTGAATTCTGTATCGGCAGAAACAAAATTATAGTTTAGGAAAAATTACCTTAAAGTCAATATATCCATTTTTGTCCATATCGAATGTACGAAAAACATGGTCGCAAAACTCTTCCGCATTTCCGGATGGAAAAAACATTTTATACATATCGACAAATTTTGCTGGCGTCAATCGGCCGTTGGGACAATCTTGCTGTACAAAAAGAGACGAACGAACCAAATTTGAGACTTTTCCTTGGTGTGGTAATATTTGTACTCACCTTAAATCCTTTATACCACTCTTTAATTGTGGCTTCGTCATATCTCGTATGCGTTTTTAAAAACTCCATGTCTTCTTTGGTTAAACGGTCTTTACTACTTAAGCACCCCATGTTTTCACTGTTTATAACTTTTTAGGAGCTAATTTGTTTCTATTTAGTTATTTTTCTTTGTTTAAATTGCTTTGCCTGGTCTGAACATTTGACTTAATGTTTATTTGTGGACAGAAAAACTCCAAATCAATAATTGTGCTTGTATAGCATTACGTTAACGATATGTATGAATTGTGGCACGAACAAATGATGATTGAACGAGCGACTTCATTTATAAATTTTTCTTGATAATAATAAGCAAAAATGTACTTGACTATTAACTTGTATATTTCAAACCTGATGTGTACTGAAGGACTAATCAAATGGTTGAGGCGCATGCGCGGAAATTGTCTCTATACATGACGATTATTGGTTAACCATATTTTCTGTACACGGTAGGACTTTTTTAAAAAAGGAAACAGGGTTGCCACGTTCACCTACAACATTTATATTGAATTACAAAAAATGCTAAATGCTAAAAAGTAAAATAGGTTGAATAAGAAAAACAAATTAATATTTTCAAATTAAGTTCCCTCTAGTTAGGCTATTTCCAGCGCTGAAGCTCTTTTTTTAATAGCAAAAAAGAAATGGACTGCTGTCCGCTCTTTAAGTTATTTGGAATAACAATCTATTGTATTTTAGGCATATTTTAATTAATATATCACTTTTTATTGATATTAAGGATTATTTATAAAAATGGACAAAAAGCGATGCAGAGCTGCAAATTATAAATTGTATCAGTCGACTCCCACGTAGAACGGTTACCTCACCCTCAAACAAACAGTCCACAAATTGCGATTCCGTCAGAAAAAGCTAAATGCCATTCTGGAGAAAGCGAAGATCAATGATCTAATAGTGCAAGCGATAAACAATGATTTAGTTTCGCACAACCACGAAACAATTACTTTCAGTTTAGAGTCTTTGTTTCATCTCTTTAATTTTTCTGTATATTTTTTACCGAAAATACAGTAGGATTAATATGTATAAACGCCGGATGTTCTACATTTACATAATTAGTTACTCCTTTCTTATAGAGAATGTTTTTATTACAACGCATTCAGATTTTTTTTTAAATTTAAAAATTATCTGCAAGGGTATTTTTTACTTTTTTTTGTATCATAATTTTATTGGTGGTTTAAATGAATCCAAATGGGTATTAAACATGATTAGTTAACACTATTGACTATTTTAAAGGTTGACACACACATTTTGGAAAGTATTTAATACAAATCGTATTTGTTTAATTGGCTGCTTAAGTATTGAGTTAGTCATGCATATTGGGCTACAATAAGGCTAGGCACGAATTTTATTGGTAGAATTTTAAATTTGTTTTATGTCAGATCTTAAACTTACATGAGATTATTTTCCGTCGACTAAGTCAAGTAGCATTATTTCCCTCATGAGGCTAATAAGCTGAAAATAGAAATAAAACAGCTGATAAATAAAATATATTTTTCGATTTCAATGATGATTTTGTTAGGAATAAAAGTACACAATATCATTATATATAACTCTCATTCGCGTTAAGCAACAGTTAAATAGCAAATGAAACCAGTTCATTTTTATTTTAAAAGTAAAAAAAAAAAAAATTTTAACAGATTTGTTTTTAAATTTTTTCGAAAATTAGGCTTTTTTTGTAAGTTCAGAATTTTGCCTCGAACAAAATTGAAGACAATTCCAGCGATTTAATATCGATTTTGAACCGATGATTTTGACCAAAATCAGCTCAAAACATGATCTTGTTTTTAAGATAATTTATCAAAGGCTTATTGATTAGGACTCAGAAATATATTACAAATCTTTAAGGTCATGGTCAATCGGAAAATAATGAGTTGATTTAAGATATTTTCTTTTGTTTCCGTTCCGCTTTCGAACACGTATTTTGAAAATTAGATTGGGGCCAAGGCTATACAGTATTAAGGTCACTTGTTAAAGCTTTGGTTTAGCTAGTTACTACTCTTTATTCCGGAATATGCGAAGCCAATACAATTTCAAAACCCCTGTCATGATGAATACGCTGAACGAAATGGAATTTTTGGCACACGCATACGCCTGCGTGTCACGTGGGGAAAACACGGCCCGCGCCTATAATTTTTCTAACCGAGGGTTTTGTGTTATGGCTTTTTTATCTGCTACATTTTCACACCAAATCGGGCTAGGCTATAGATACAAAAAATAGCACTTCCGAACCAAATTTTCCGTATAGTATAGCTTAAGCTGGTTTACTTTCGATGGCTGTGTGGTCCAATTAACTTCGCGTTCCGACTCCCAATGGGGATACTCGGTACACCGTCTTACATAAATTGACACTATTTCGCTCGAGAACTTAATGCATTAATATAACCGGCTCGGATAGTGGGGGGCTTCCAATTTAAATAAAGTAGTTTGTTGTTTGTCCATATGTATGTGCGTATGTATTGAATTTGTATGTCACATGGGCCACATGCCCTCAAAATATTCATATTAAACACAATTTACATACGCATTTTTATATCCTATATAAATTCGTCCTAAATTGTTATTTTTGATATTTATATATGTACTTGGATGCATATATACATATGTACACACAATATATGCACGCAAAATGAACAAAATGTGTATATAGTTCTGGTTACTCGGATTTTTGATGCCTTAATGGGCGGTAAGCCATTTTTACCTGAAGAAAAACTATTACACATAGATTTTAGGCACATTTCTACTGCCTGCTAAATTAAAACAGTACCACTTTTTGCAAATGCAATAAACAATCAATACAACAAATTTAGGGGTGGCTTAAATTAAGACGATATATATTGAATTAGAATTATATCGATAAATTATTGTTGTTCATGATGTTGTTGTTCTGAATATATCGATACCAAGCACGACAAACAACAACAAATTTAAGGTGGCCATTTCGAGGGTGAAACAAAAGTGTTCCACATTTTAATTTAAAAAAATAAACCAAATAATATCAGTCATAATATTATCAATTTAATTATTAAATTTATATCTGGGCGTTCCTTAAAAGTGCTTTACTTTCTTTCGTAAAACAATTTTTAGCATAAACAAATAAATTACTTACAAATCTTTTTCAATTCTCTTGTTTCTTTTTAACTTAAATTAATAACTGTGTTTAGTTCCGATTTGATATATTTGCCTTGTTGCCTCTTTGTATTTTTAAAAAAAAATTTTTGGCGCGGATGTAATCAACTTCAGAAATTCGGGCTAAGTTGTATAGAGATGTACACAGTTTTAATAAGTATAGATATGTACACAGTTTTAATAAGTTAGTTTTAGTTACAATTTTTTATACAAATCAGACTATTATATCGTTTAGTTTTCAAAGAACGATTGAAAAATCAACATCGTTGCTTTTATTGCCCAAACCAACAAAGCCCATCCGTCAACAGTCGCAAAAACTATTTTAAAACTACTTTTCTTTGCTCTTGTTATATTAGATTCTATGGAATAATGGTTTAAAAGTTATCTGAATACAGATGGCTGTTAGCCTTAAAACATACACGCAATTAACTAGAGATGTAGCCGTTTATTATTATATTTAAATATTGCCCAGTGGTTGTTCAGATGGATTGATATATAACAAAGATAGCTTAAATTAAAACAAAAAATTGAGCACCTTTTATTTAGTTTATTTTCTGGTATTGCAAACATAGTTTTTCGGTTTAAAAAAAATTACTTTCAAAGTCTTTAAGTTAAAAAAAAAATATGTATGTTTTTTAAGTAAGATGCAAAAGGTGTTTAAAAGGTGTTGTTATTTTTTAAATTGAAATTTAAGCAAGGTACCCCATATAGCTAATCGTTAGCGTACATAGGTGTTAATAGTGATTTGGCCAATTAAATTTAGTATGTGTGTATGTATGTCAAACTATGTATATAGTTTCTGCTTCTCGATATATATAGATTAGGTTTTCTAAGTGCATTTGCTTCGAGCAGCAGATCGATCAATTAGTCTTTTTTCTTTTATATCAGTATAAACACTATAGTAAAGGTATAGTCGCTTAATTTTCTAGTGAACCCAGTATCCTAGTTAGCTGGACTTGGTAATAGAAAAAAAATGAGATACCCTTGCCCATAACATGCAAATATATATTTGCCAATTAATCAATAACAAGGATTTATCTGACAAATAGTCCTTTCCAAATATATCTGTGATTTTAGTGGTTTTATATTACTTGCCTTAAAAGATAAAGCAAATCAATTTAAGCTAATTAAAATTGTTTTAAGTTCGTTGAGTGATGTAACTATTTAAATATAGATTATATGCACTAAACTATTTAAATCGACCTGAATAAAAAAGCGTCCTGAAATTGAAAAACAAAGGAAAAAATTCCCAAGGGAAATACAATACAATGTTACGCAATTATTGAAAAGGTCGCCGTCTGATGATAATGGGGAGATTATAGGTTCTTTTTATAAGTGAAGCTTCTAAGAGATTACTATACAAGAAAGATTTCGATTAAAATATTGATTTTAAGCACTTAGCGTTCAGGGATTAAAGACTACTTAGGTGTAACATTTTGCAGAAGACTTTTGACTAATAAACCCACCTCCGATCCCAGTAATATGGCAGACGAAGAAGATCCATGGGGTTTCGACGACGGCGGCGAGGCGGAGCAATCGACCCAGGCATCCAATCAGGGCACTCCGGCCGTGCCCTCCAAGGCACCTAGTGTGGCGTCCGATCACAAGGCTGACAGCGTGGTGGCTGGCACTCCGGCCAACGAGGAGGTTCCTGCCGAAGAAATCGAGGAAATCAAAGCGCCTCCACCTCCGCCAGAAGATGATGGATATAGGAAACCCGTTCAATTGTACCGACACTGGGTCAGGTTGGTATCCCACGAAATTAACGAAACGAATCCCCGTGTTCTTATGCAATTCAACATTTTCAGGCCCAAATTTCTCCAATACAAATATATGTACAACTACAGAACCAACTATTATGATGATGTAATTGACTATATTGACAAAAAACAAACTGGAGTGGCACGGGAAATACCAAGACCTCAGACGTGGGCGGAACGTGTCCTGCGCACACGAAATATCAGGTAAATGATTTATTTAAATTAATTCAAAATAAAATATTCATATTGATTTATTTCAGTGGCAGTGACATTGATTCTTATGCACCAGCAAAGAGGGACAAACAATTAATTCAAACACTGGCTGCCTCAATAAGAACTTATAATTATCATACCAAGGCATACATTAACCAGAGGTATGCTAGTGTACTTTAGTATGTGCACTTAAATAGAATAATAGAACCGTTATAAAAGATGAATACTCGTAGTTATAAAAAAGATAAACATTTTAAATGATCTATACATTATAGTCAGTCAGTAAGCGTTTGTATATCTGCGCACCTCCACACTCGGTATTGACCTTACATAATATAATGTAATGAGGTTAATAACGCTCGGTAACACTTTTCAAGAAACCAAATATATATTTTGTATATTTTCTTACAAGCGTAATTTCTGTTAATATATTTTTATATATATTTATATATATTAACACAACTTACCTCTCAATACATGGTATTTTTAAGATTATTTACTTCATTTTTAGCAAAGTAAATAAATTAAAAAACTTATTTATATTTTAAAGCTTAAAATAAAAAACTGTGCAATAAATAAAAATAAACAAAAATCGTCGTTTTATTTATGGTATTTGTATGAAAGGTTTATGGTTAACAAATCGATAAAAAATAACCATAGTTTAAATTGAAGACACCTGAGTGGAAATAGGAACATTTTCGATTGACATTTTATACAATTAGATCATCCGAAGCCGTAAATAAAACGTATACTTATTCGAATTGTTAAGTAATCAATTTCAATAGAAATCATTCGTGTTGATCTAAATTTAAAAATGTCCTAAAATTATTGGGGATTACATGTTGTAAATAAATTTTTAGGTTAATCGTTGTTATAAAAATACGATGTTTTATTTAAACTGTCCACCAGATGACACCCACTTCGATGAACTGTCCATTCGGTACTAAAAATAATAAATCAGAATAGTCCAAAGTCCGGATATATAATCCAGCGCTTATACTCATACTCACCCTAATAACTTACAGTATAGTAAATTAAGCTATTGTGTGCGTTTGATTAGTAAATATATTTAGGGTGGACAAGTCAATAACTTTTTGCTGGGTTTTTAATTTCGAATGCAAAAATTTAAATAAAACAAAAATTGAAGACAATAAATACTGAATAATTTTATATTGCGTGGTGTTTTCTTATGAAATATTTTAAGACTTCATGTTTACTTCACTGGTTCACCCTAACGAAAATTCTGTATATGGGCTACTATTTTTTTTTTCTTTTTTATTCAGACCTGAGATATAAAGCACAGCGCAATGATACAGTTTAAACCGATTAGCTGTCTTATTTTACTAGTGTTTCTTTTTGAAACTGGGTGTACAGAATTTTGGTGAGAAATATATTATTATACAAGTATAAAATAATAAGAAATAAATCAATGTTATTTCTTCAGTTTAAGAAATGATATGCACGCATTAATTTTAGCCCGCGGAGGAAGCAAAGGCATTAAGCTGAAAAACTTAGCTGAAGTTGGAGGATTGTCACTTTTGGCCCGCACAATCAAAACAATTCAAAATTCGTCTTGCTTCAAACACATTTGGGTTTCCACAGATGACAAACGAATAGCCATCGAGGCGCAGAAGTGTAAATTTAAATCTGACCACTTTGATTTTGGATTAAATAATTAATTAGTAATTAATTACTTAATTTCAACTTGCAGACGGTGCCATTGTACATCGTCGCCCTGAGAAATTCGCTAGAGATGATACCCCTTCAATTCATGCAATTACGGAATTCCTAGATGTTCATAAGAGTATTGAAGACTTTGCCTTGTTTCAGTGCACATCCGTTTTTCTAAAAACGAAATACATTCAAGAAGCTGTTCAAAAATTTGATTCTCATGACTGTGTTTTTGCTGCTAAGAGGTAGGCAATTTTATTCAGTTTTAAAGTAACTTGGAAATCGTTTGTTTAATTGCTCTTCATAATTTAGGTCGCACTATTTACGATGGAAAATAGTTGATGATATTTTGGTTCCAGCGGAATTCGATTTAAATGCTAGACCAAGACGTCAGGACTGGAAGGGTGATATTGTGGAAACAGGAATGTTTTATTTTTCAAGAAGACATCTAATAAATAGTGGTCTCTTACAGAATAACAGGTAATATTTGTTATTTGCAATCCGCGGTAAGCTAACAATATTTTGAACTTTTAGGTGCTCCATTGTGGAAATCGATGTCAAAGACGGCTTAGAAATTGACTCAAGCCATGATCTTACATTGGCCAAATATATTTTAAGTAGTGAAACCAAAACGGATTTATAAACATTAAAACTTATGTTCTTGTTTGTTGGCAGAATTACTAGTTCATTATATCCTAAGATCATTGCTTGTGGAAATCAAATAAACGTATTTGATTTAAATGTTTTGTTTAAAAAAAATTTTTATTTTTATTTTCGCATATTAGCTTTATTTCTTTAATAAAGTGCTTAAACGATTTCGGTCATCAATGACTAACTATACTAGTACGTTTACGCAAAGAATTTCAAGTGTAAATTATTTACCAGCCCCTAAATCGTGTAAATCAAAAATGTTAATAAAATCAAACAAAATCACATTCTAATGGGTATCAATTTATTGTTTGGCGTTAACGAATATTTTGAAAATAATATTTCAAGTTGTGCCTCTGTTTAATGTAGCGATTTTTTCTGATGAATAGCTAGTGATTCGCTTGGCCAAGAGACTTGGCACTAGAGCAGTGCTGGTGGGTCTCAGAATCAGGCAACTTCTTCCGAATCGAGCTATATACAATGAGGATATGGATATGGAATTCCTCTTGATATGGGCAGCACCACCAATCAATCAAATTTGTATCTTGTGTGACTTCTTGCTGATTGGTTGATTATTAAGCTTTACGGGTTGCTGCTTGTTTTCCTGTTTTGGAATCTCAGCTGGCTTCTTGCAAAATATTTCCTTTACTTCATCATCGGCTCCTTTGGTTAAATTTTGACGTCGTTTATTAAGATTTATGGGGCAGCAGACACATTGTTGTTGTTGCTGCTGCAACTGTTGCTGTTGCAATTGTTGCTGCTGCAACTGTTGCTGTTGCAACTGCGATTGATACATTTGTTGGTTGTTGAAAAACCATGGGTAATGGCAACAATATTGCTGATGGGCTTGCATCCTGAAATGCGAGCACTGGTGGCAAGTACACAATGGCTGGCAAGGGCAGCCAGAGTAAAACCCAGTGGCAATGGGAATATTTAATTGTTGGTTCTGCAGCGTAGAAGTCGAAGCTCCCATAACGGGTGGCATCATATGCTGAGTGTACTGATGAATGGAATTAGCATGGCCATCAAATGCCAAAGAAGAATGTGGTTGCAGATTCGAAAATGGACTGCACGAAGCATAGCCACTGCAGAGGCAGTTAGCATAGTTTTCCGGTTTCAGCATGCTGCAGTTGCTTCCGTGTCCCAGATTTTGAGCCTGGCTGCAACACTTAATCAGGGGCATTTGGCAGACTTGAGGTGTCCTCGGCGAACAGCAATTGCTGCAGCTGCAACAGGAACAACTCGACAAGTTGCCCGGTGCCGAACTCAGGAATTGCTGGCCAGGATACATCATAGGTCTGCCTGGTGTTGCTCCATTCTGGGTCATTGGTAAGAAACCGAAGGACATATGTGAAGAAGTGTTGCTGAAAGGCTGCTGAAGTTGCTGCTGTGACTGCTGCATTGACTGATGTTGCTGCTGTGTCACCTTATGCAGTTCCTCCTGCATTTCTATAAGCTTTTGGTTGTGCTCATTTTGTGTCTGCTCATGCAACTGAAGTTGATGTTGCTGCTGTATCTGCTCTGACAATTTCTGATGTTGCTTCTGAGAAAATGAAGTGTTGCCAGCTTTGTTCCTTGTTTCGGGAACCAATTGCGTTGATTTATTATTTAAACTATTCAGTTTTTGGCGGACCTGGGCTGCGATTTGCGTATATAGTTTTGAATGACCTAATAAAGGAAAAATGCAATAAAAACATTGTAGACTTTTAGAAAAAGCGCAGTAAATTCTAATGTTTTGTAGTCAATTCAAATATTTTTCGCTTTGCTTTTCACTCATTGCGTTTTATAGTTATTTTAAACATGATAATATTACCTTTTTTTTTTAATTTAATCATTTGACAGACGGACATGGCTAGATCGACTCGGCTATTGATCCCTGACCATATACTTATATGGTCGGAAACGCTGCCTTCTACCTGTTACATACCTTTCAACGAATGCAATATACCTTTTTACTCTACGAGTAACGGGTATAACTGGGTCAAGTAACTGGTTATCAAATGAAGATTTTACGTTACGTATGTATTCAAGAATATTTTTGACTGTCTAGATTACCTTTCTGGGTGCTATTGTTGTTGAATTCCACACTTTTTTGGGCACAATACTGATCTGTTTGAGATCCAGCGTGGGAACTAATATGTGACCGCGAAGTCTGCTGTTGGGCATGGCAGGGAACTAATTGTTCTGATCTTGGATGGCCCATATCCTGTTTGACTCGATTTCGCGCCAAAGCATCTCCGAGAACCACAAAGGAAGGCCTGTTCGCCAGGTCTTTGTTGCAAATTTTAACGAACCGTGGTAGAACTAAAGTTTTTTGCAATTCCACATTTATTTTATTCTTCCTCAGACTTTTAACTTCTTGATCATCGGCTAAGTTTGCTTGAAGATCATTGATACCATTCGCATAATCTTTCAGCACATCTATGCTAAATTTTTGATTTACAGCCTTGTCAGTCAATGTGGAATTATCACAATATTTTCCATCTTCTGGCGTATTTGCCACATTGTCTGGTTTATGAGAACTAATTTCGATGTGACCATTAGACCCTACGGTAATAACAAAACAGCATTTTGGCAGTTTTTCTTCAGTTTGTTTGACCATTTGCCCCGAAGATTCACAGTCGGGTTGAGACTCCATTTTTGACCACGAATTTTGATGTTAAACCTGGGGTTGGGCAATTGTTAAGGCAAACGTTTCAACAGCATTTTTTTTTCTTTAAAAAAAACAATATTTTATTGCAAATTTTGACAGAAATTCCTAACGAATTGTTGTTACTAGCTTTGTGTAACATTTACTGGATAGTACGCCTTGTAACTATAAAGCTTCTTATATTAATAATCTCTACAATATTTCATAGAACACACAAGTATTATTAATTTAAGTAGATAAAATAATAGCAAATAATGAAAGGTAATGTATAACTATGTCGAACATAAGGGGTTTACAGACCCAGCAATCAGTATTTTCCAGTTCAGTATTGTCAAAACTTCTAATACTATTTCTGGCTTAACATGTACAAAATTGTGATTCCCCATAGCTAACCGCTTTCGGTGGTGATAAAAGGGTTAAAATCCTAGTGTGTTTCGAGGATGTTCTGCGCAGAGAGCTGTGAGCATGGCTGCAATGGCTGCAATGCAACATCCTCGGGAAATGTGATCGCCCCTGGAAATGGATCGGCACAGGCACAGTCGGTCACAGTCACTCCGCAGCAGCAGTTCAACATGTGCTATGCTCCACTGTCGATGCAGTTCGACCAACGATTTGGGCAGCAAGTCCGAGGTGGAGCCACCGCGGGTGGGAATGTGCCTGGTCACCGAATGCCCGGAGGGTCTGAGGTAGGCTTACTGCTAGTTACCCAGATATATGCAACAAAATTTATTTCAAGTCACCACACTGTAAAATAATATTTGTAATTAGAGCCCCAGAATTTGATGTTTTGTGTAAGAAATGGCATTTTTTAAAAGAAAATAATTCAATTTTTATTTCCGTCATGTGTAGAGTAAAAAGCGTTTTCGACCCATAATGTATGTTTAAAATAATTTCCTTAATTGTTGTTTTAGGTCATGTTTTCCAAAATTTTGTATAGAAGGCTCAAATTTAAGGCCATTATTCCCAAAATTAGGTCAATTATTCCTAAAATGAAGGAAAAAAAAAAGCCAGAGATTCTAGTTGTAGACATAAGTCAAGTGTTCAAGCCCTATTCTAAAGACCACAAATCGTTAAAATTCTGTCATGTCATCCAAAAATTTTCCAAATTGAACTAATATTTTAGAAAATATTTAATAAATTGTTCGGCAGATGGCGCCACCCAATTGTTTTTTGGGGGATTTTTGCTTTGAAATTAATAAGCAGAGTAACGGGTATTTTATAGTCCTTCTTGTTTTTGATCATAATAGGGATTTAGTGGGATTATCAAAAGGTACTAGATAGAGTTTATTATAAATAGGAATACCCATTTATTCCAAATTCCAAAACTATTTATGTGACTACTCTTATTACTAGAACTAAATAGGGACCTTATGAGGGTTTGAATATTTTCTCAACAGTTCAGTAAATATATCAAATATTTCAAAAATTTCTATACATCATCTCATCTGTCATCCTTTGTAGCATTGACTGCAACGTGCCCCTGCCCAGCTCCTTTAATTTGGATGAGTACAATAAACCGATGATCTGCTCCTGCTGTTCACAGTGCAATGGGGGATGCTTGGATACCTACCGCTCGGCACAAGCGGTGACGACCTGTCCAAATCCCATTACCAATTCCAATCCAAATCCCATCCAGACGCCGCCTGCTAGCAGTTTTCAGTGCCAGTGCAGTCCTTTCGCAGGAGCTTGCCCTGGCCACGATGCGCAGTCCGCTCCCAAGGCTCAAGTATGTCCTTTGCCGAAACCACCAGGGACTAATCGACCGGAACAAGGAATGGCAATGGCTCAAACGATTTCAGCACCTGCTGCAATGCCGCAGATCTTCTGCCTTACAGGACCCACTTCGGAAGGCAGCATCCACCAGCCGGATCAGCAGCCCGTTTACTTTTGCAGCCTGATGCCAGTGGTGGTTCCGATGGCTCCATCGCAGCAGCCGCCGCAGCAGCAGCTGATGACGAGTCCTGCCCAGGACTCGCAGTTGCCGCCGCAGCAGCTGGTGCGGTACGACCTGCCCTATTCCCAGTCCAGATCCTGTTGCGAGTTCCAGCTTCAGACGCCCCTTTCCTTCCAGCTCTTTGCGCCCATGGTTAGGTTTTGCGAACCGCCAAATCCAAGTCCTGTGAAGGGGGCGCATCTACCCGGTTCACTGGCAACTCCATCGCCACCAGTAGCAACATCTTCCTCCTCCGTCAGATTGCCAAGAGCCCGTTCGGTCAGCCCGAAACGTAGCCGATCCTGCCTCCGGAGTAAGGATCTGTGGGCCAGTGGTGGCCCCACCGTCAGCGCCGCCCCCAGCCACGCCCCCTACCCCTCGCCCGCCCAGCATGGAGCGGGGAATGTGTGCATGAAGTGCGGCAACTGCTGGCACTGCCCGCGCTGCAACTGCTCAAACTGCTTCTGGCATCCGGGTTTGGGGAGAGCGCCCCCCAGAGACACTAGATAGGAACAACATATAGGTTATTTATGGGTACGAATTATATTTTCAGTCCAATTTTATTAAAACTATATGAACTAGTTGCTTTAATTCCAAGTCCCTGAGACTCCGTTTAACGATTGCTATCTATCTATCTATCAAGTTTGTACACTCAGGCAACAATGATCTCATCAAAAAAAACATTCAAGTTCATCTTATACTTGGTCCTTTTAAAAGCGAAATAATGTATTTTAGTTTCTTACAAGTAAGCGTTATAACATTTCTGCACTTCAGAATTTTATTGTCAATTTAAAAACAAAATTTAAATGCTGTTTTTCCTAATCTAAGAACAGAACGGTCTCAAATTAAAAGAACAAACGACAGCTAATAGCACTTTGTTCTTGTTTTAAAAACCAAATGCTGTCATTCATTAAACAAAGTTTTAATCGACTTAAGACCAAAAAGTTATATTTTTTTTAATTCTCTTTTAAAAATTATTTTATTTATCTAAGAGTAAGTAAGATTTTATAAATTATTAGAAGTACAAAATGAATAATTAATTAAATAAATACATTTTTTTTTTCAAACTTACGATTAACGACAGTCTTAAATATGCTATTGACTTCATAGCTGTCTTACTTCACAACAAAAGTCTATTTCCTATTGAATAAATATTGAAAAAAAAATGTTATTTAATTCATACAGTATAAGCATTCTAATGCTCTGTATTTTTTTTTTTAATAATCGACTTCATTTATAAACTAATTGTCTTAATTTAAGAAAATGGTCTTTTAAAAAAAAGAGCTTTTGAATTTCGGTCCTAGCTTTTTGTATTATTTATGTTTCTGATTGTAGAAAAACATGATGGGTACACTAGGATTCAAAAACTAAACAATTTTTTTTCTTTAAAATGAATTTACTTTATAATCACTTTATAGCAAACAACTTAACAACATAAATGTAAAATTCCTGTTGTTTGATCTAAAAGTTAAGTTTATGCACTCTCAAAGAATTTCCTCCAAAATCACAAGGAACCTCTTACAACAATTAAAAACAAGTTGTCAGTGCGATTATCTATCACCATGCATATTCATAAAGTTAGCCACAAAATTAGTCATGATAGAAGTGATTCCTATCGGTTCGTTTCTCGGGTCATGAGTTTGTGCTGCGGGTTGAATGATTTGTGTGTTATCCTGAGTGTGCATGACCTGAGCTGCAGCTGGTGGCAAAGGGGGTCTCATTTGGACAGCGTATGGATCTGACCTTGGGTCGGCAGTTGGACGACGATGCCTCACCTTTCTGGACGTTGAACTGGACTCCATTAGGATCCTGCTGTTGGACTGGCAATATGGAGGCGGTGGCGGCAGCATTAGTCTTCTCCGCATTTCAATGGCTTGATTTTGAGTCTCTGCCAGATTGAATTGCTGCTGATCGTGATAGGCTTGTATGCGCTGTTGATATGCCATCGATTCCTGATAGCCAAGTGGATATAAATAGGGTGGCGGATCGTACAGAAATGAATGTTGCTGCACATATGTGTGTGGCTCTTGGTTTGGCTGGGATTCGTGGTTGTGCGATTGATGCATAAAATGCTGTAGCTGTTGCTGAGATTGCTGTTGTACCAGCAATTGTTGTTGCTGCTGCTGCTGTTGCTGTTGCTGCTGTTGCTGCCAGGACCAGGCTAATGCCTTCTCATTCTGCTGCCGTTGCTGATCGGCAATTCGCAGCTCCAGAGTACGGAGATCCGATCTCAGTTGTCGCTGCAGCTGCTCCTTGTCCACCCGCAGTTTTTCCTCCATCTTTCTGATTTGCTCCATTTTGAGCAAAAACAATCGCTTCTCCTCCTCATGCTGGCGCTCACAGTTCAGTCGCTCGTCCAGGAGCTTCTTCAGGGATCTGCCCATCAGACGCAGTTGCTCCTCTTCCCGGCACTTAATGCGCTGATACATGGCCCTCATTTGCTGCAACTTGTCCTCGGCCTCGAGCTGATGTTGCTGGTAAATGGATTCCTTTTGCTGCTGGCTGGATGCCTGATTGTGTTGCTGGTACACATATTGCTGCTGAATGTGCAATTGCTGTTGGTGATGGAATGTCTGATCTGTGTAGGAGGGGTTCCACTGATGACTAAGCTCGTTGGCCATGGAAGTCTCTGCATGTTGGGGTTGTCTGATGTTTTGATTGACGCGATCGACGGCGTTGTTATTGCAGCTGTGGGATTGACAAATTTCCGCGTTGAGCAAATTTGGTTGGACAATGTGATGCATTAACTGCTGACGAAGTGCTGAATTTGTTGTCTGCTCGGAATCACCAGAGGGTTCTGATATTGCCGGCGTTATACTTGTATTATTAACTGACTCTTCAAAAACATGCTGGGGGACTGGATCTTCGTGGCTTGACTGAATCTGGGGAGATGGACTACTGATTGCTTGCTGTCGCTGCAACGGAGGTTCTATAGTTGATGGCTGCTCAAAATTTGCTAGTTCTTGATTATTTTCCTCTTGACTCTCCACTTGATCAAGTTCGTTTCTGCCCTCAGAGGAATCTACGTTATTCACCTCACAATAGCCCACTTGAATATCCGGCTCACTTTTGGGTTTCCATGGCTCCCAGGGTCCCATCTTAGAGTCCAGGACCTCTCGATCTGGATTGTGCCAGCATAAATAGGGATAATGCTGATGTTTTGTGCTGCTGGACATTATCACACTTTGGCGCTGACTTTGAAGGATTTTTCGGTTCTCTTCTTCGGTGGCATTGTTAGCATCGACTTCCTTTTTCACCAGATCGTATAAAGAAATGCTAATTTCTTCGTCGTCGGGAAGTGGGGGCTTCACTGCCGTTTCAGCCCTCAAATCGGGCATGCTTAGGGGCAGGTCCTTGGGATTTTGAAATCCTTCGATTGGCTCCTCAATGAACTCTTCCTGTTTGACGTTCGCAAGGAAATCGTTGGATTCAGACCCATCTTCGGGTTGATAGTTGGAGTGTGGATGACTATCCACCCGGCCTTCCTTCATTTGCTTGGCCACGAATCGGGGACGACCGGATCCCACGGGGAATCTCAACATACGCAGGTGGTATTCCCGATGCTTGGCGTATCTACTACGAGTCCTCGTCCGCTGCAGAAGCTCACTGCGAGCGAGTTCTTTGGGTATGAAGAGCAGTTCGTTGGAATACACACTGGCTCTGCGCTTTTTTGTTTCGGCTCTAGGAACATACAATTTCCCATTTAAATGCATGAAAAATGAAACATTTTTGATTAAGCTTACATGGACAGTGAGTGCCTTTCCTCTAGAACAAGAGGTCTAGTTGTGTCTTCCTTTGTGGGACTACCTTTGTCTGGTTGGTTTTTATCCAGCTCCTTTGGCTCGGCGATTTTCACTTCTTGTTTGGAGTCTTTCTGTTTATTTGGACTCTCAAGATTCAACTCTATCACCTGTTCATGTGTTACAAGCAAATTTGCCAGATTTCTTTTGGGAGGAAGATAAAATGATCAAAATACGGAATAATATACTAATTATATTTTTTAATCATACCCCACGTTGGCTTCCTGGTGCTCACTCGCCGGTTGGGTTCCAGATTCAGACAGAAACTCTGATTCTGATTCGGACACGACCATGTCGTGCCAAGAACTGCCAGCAGGCAGCTATCCGCTTCCTAATTATAAATGGAATAATGTGTATACAAAAGCCTAGTTGTTGTTAGGCTGTGCTATCGAATGCCAGGTTCAGATTGCGCGGAGTTAGCTTTTATTGACTCTGGTCAAAAATGCGGTACTGCAAATAGAAAATGGAGAGGAAAATTGAGTATAATTGGGAAAAGTTTAAGGTAAATAAAATAAAGATTTATAGTTAAAAAAATATGCCTTGAAGCATAATAAATAATCTGTTATTTTCTAATATGTTGTTTTTTTAAGAGCTCTAGACTTAGAATGCCGTAGAAATATGTTATCTTATTGTATTTGAATATTAAAGATCCATTTATTTTGATAACATTTTAATTAGCAAAAAGACCGTGGAAGATAACACAGAAAATAAAATAAATTATACCAGAAGCAGAAATGTATAATGCTGAAAAATTTATAATATTAAGTTAGACCGATTGTATATTTCTTTTAAAACTATTCCATTAACTAATTAGATGAAATCTTTAGTATATAGTAAAAGTTACACTTTTTTTCTGTGCAAGCTTACTGGGCCTCTGTCCAACCAATTGGAAATGAATCCAATTTGCAGGTATCACAGCTCAGCATAATTTAGATACATTTGTAAACAGAGATCGAATTTATCAACAGAAACAAATCGCCATTAGTCGGCAACCCCTTTCCACAGGATTTCGCGGTGGTTTCGATTTCGTGTTTAGGCTTCTCGGCGTCGCGACGAAATTTAATTCCGGCGCGGCGGAAAAGCGCGCAAGTGTTGAGTTGCACATCCGAAATGTGAATGAATGCAAATGAATTTGCTAATAATAATAAGAGAATTACATGGCCCGCAGGCCGATAAGAGCGCCAGTCCCTGGCGAGGTCCTGACCGGCAATTATGGGGCATTGAAGGGGTTTCCCCAACAGATATCGCTGGGTCCGAACCCACCCCTCGATAGTTCTGACCGGCCACATAACCTGGGTCAACCTGGTCGGACACTAAGTACACTAAGGACACGTCAGCGGCGGTCATGTGACGTGGCCACATACAATTCCCTCACCTATAATTGGAATGTTGGCTTTATTTTTATATGCCAGACTGCCTCAAATGCCAGTGCATATCGTTCAGATATGTATTGGTAGCCAAGGGAGTTGTATGATACACAGTGTGCGTTTTAATTGTCATTATAATTGCAATTGCAGTTTCAGCTTGTTGTTCCTTACCAGCTTGCAAAGCTTGGTAATAGAAAAAGACGTTAACATGTTCGTGCTGAACGTTGCCAACATTTATCCATGGAAAAGATTTTTCCTTTTGGTTAAACTTCACTTCTGAAATATATAAATTTTCTTTTGTGGCTTTCTAACATCCATTTATTACCAGCCCTTTTTTAAAGTTAAAGAGCAACTAAAAATTCTGATACCTAATGAGCCCTCTCATCACTAATTTGTTTTCAGTATTATGCTTAAAAAATATTCAGATTTGTTGTAAATTTCATTTAATTAAAATTAAAATCAATCAACTCTAATGTACCCAATCTTCTTTATTTTGATTGTTAAAGTACATTGAAGAGATTTATTAAATGATCATCGCTCATTGACCAAAACAATTTTTTTTTTTTTTTTTGAAGCATGTGCCTCGTTTTTAAATGATTTACTTTTCCTTTTCCCAATTTTTGAATTTCGAGTGTTGGCGCGTATGCTGGTTCTTTCGAACGAATGAACAAAAGAACCGGTTCCACCGATAAAATTGGCAAGAGTTATCGCCGTATGGTGTTTTTTAGTGTATTACTGGTAGCAAAAAGACGTACAAAACAAAAACAAGCGAATAAAAACATAAATTCCGGACTGAAATGGATAAACTGACGACAATTAGCGCAACGCTGTTCATGGCGGCCGATGTGTTTGCGATAGTGAGCCTGGCTCTGCCGGATTGGATCATCACGGAGTCGGGAACGGGTAAAAGGCGGAGAACACGGAAGTATCTAGTGCGGAATGTATCTCAAATGTTGCATGTTGTTCTTCCAGGTGACATTCGACTGGGGCTGATGTGGACCTGCATGACGCTATATAACCGGCCCCAGGTGTGCTACACCCCCGACTTGCAGCCGGAGTGGCTGATCGCATTGATCTGCATCTTCGTGGGCTGCATCTGCGTGACCACCACAGTGATCCTGCTGGCCTCGTCGTCCTGCAACCGAAATGTGATTCCCTACGCCCGCTGGGTGGGATTCACCGCCATGGTGCTGTTCTGCATGGCGGCCGTCGTCTTCCCGCTGGGATTCCACGTCGAGGAGATCGGCGGACAGGCCTACCAGCTGCCCAACACCTTCAAGATCGGCATATCCTACATCATGTTCGTCCTGGCCCTCTGGATCACCGTGGTCTCCGAACTCTTTGCCGGCAAGGTCTGCCTGCCGCACTTCTAGAGACGCGACCATGGCATCGCTAGATTCCTAGTTTTCTTTGCAGTTTGCTCTGTGATTTGTTATACCTTTTGTTTCTCCCTGATTTTTCTCGCTCTCAATCGCTAGAGTCGAGACCAAACTCCATATCTTAGTTATTTTAAGTCCTGCAAGTGAAATGCCGCGCATTTGAGCTGAAAACGCAAAAATATGTGCGATATATCGCATCCATCAGGCTCTCAAGACCTGATCTACATCACCCTTATAAATTAAAGCTATTCCCCTTAATATTCTTTTGAATATTGTAAGTGTTATGATCACTTTTATATTATTTTCAAAATATTTTTAAAAACAATATGATTTAAAGATTGCAGCTCAAAAATATAGAATCTGTGTGTAAAAAATCTCTTAAAATAAGCGTAGGTTTGTAATCATTTAGTTAGTACAATTTTGTTAAAATAATATACACCGAAGAAACATTTATTGTTGGGCTTACTTTTTAAAGAGCAAAACTTCCGAACAATTAAGTTTTTTTTTTGGCCAGAAACTAAATTCTTTATTTACTTAATTTTGTTCACCGCACTATCAATTGTCCAGGAACATCAAGAATCATCAGACTCCCAAAAGAAGTAAGCGAACATTTAAATCGAAGTATTTGTTACAAGATAATTTGTTAACGATAATTAATTTTAAATCGAAATTTACACAGTTGTATTTGAACACTTAATTTTTTTTTAAATATTAAAAGTCCATGATGTGTAAATTTTAATTGAACTTACACGACGAAGACACAAAAAACTTGTGATCTGTAAACTCGGATTTCTGCGTAAGGGAGAATTTAAAAGTATTTCCAACAAAATAACTAAAATCATATGGTTCTTGCAGGCTTTTATTAACTTAAATTGCATGCACGAACGAAACACTTGTTTTACCCACAGAAAAAAAAAAGAAAGTCCGTGCGAGGAACTTGAAAATCTCTGAGACACTGTCGTTTGGAAGGCCGCGACGGCAACTGAAAGTCAAGGCAGACTCGAGTTGGGACATCGACGGAGTATCGGGGTCTGCGCATGCGTTGTGTTTGTGTACTTTTGGCCATCCGAGATCCGAGAATGCTGACCAAGCTCCCTGACGAACCGATTCTAACAAGGGCTGCGACATTCGAATCGAATTGTGCTGGTTGGAGAACACTGCTGACCCCAGCAGCATTCAAGATCGGCCTGGCACGTTATCGTTTCTGCATTGCTTACAAAATTTTGTTTGTAAACTGAGATCCCAGGCCGAAGCACTTCACAAATTCTTTCTCACCAGACGACCACATAAACAAACTTCTTATAATTTTCAAAACACGGCTACTTGATATTCAATTAAAACCTAAAGAACCTTCGTAGATCGAATTATTTGCAATTCAAGAGCATTATGACATAAAATATAACATTTCCAAAAAAAAAGTCTATCAACAAAGTTTTAAATTCATTACGTAGTTTGGTTGTTGTCCATATTTATGCCAATTCGATTTTAGGATTCGAAATTTAGAATTGAAAAATGTTTACTTGGAATTAACTCAGATAATTCAGATAAGATATTCGTTGCTTAAAGCCTTTAAACTAGCGACTACATCCAGCACAAGAAACTGGGTCAAGTCATGCAGATCACGAGTATATAATTGATTAATCTTAACGAAGAGTAGACAAGATAGACTATCTAAAACAAGAAGGAAAGCAAACTTCGGCAAGCCGAAGTTCATATACCCTTGCAGCTATTGCATTAATTAAATACTTTTGAAAACATTTAAATTATGATTTACTTGAGTATGTGCTAAAAAAAACATTGAAACTATGATTATTTGCAGCTCAATTATTAGATAGTTATTTTATATATTTTTATTATTTCTATGGGAGCTATATGCTATAGACGTCCGATTTTGATAAAATTTATACCATAATTCTGAAATAATTAAACATTGCTATATGTCGAAGAACTAAACAAAAAATTAAAAAACAGAAAAGTTATAATTTTTTTCATTTATTTTTCCGATTGTTCCTATGGGAGCTATATGCTATAGTCGTCCGATTTTGATGAAATTAAAACCGTAATTCTGAAATATTAAACCATTACTATATCTCGAAGAACTAAACAAAAAATTAAAAAACAGCAAAGTTATAATTTTTTTTCATTTATTTTTCCGATTGTTCCTATGGGAGCTATATGCTATAGTCGTCCGATTTTGATGAAATTTAAACCGTAAATCGGAAATATTTTACCATTACTATATGTCGAAGAACTAAACAAAAAATTAAAAAACAGCAAAGTTATAATTTTTTTTCATTTATTTTTCCGATTGTTCCTATGGGAGCTATATGCTATAGTCGTCCGATCCGGCTCGTTCCGACTTATATACTACCTGCAATAGAAAGAAAAGTTTCATGCAGATAGCTTTAAAACTGAGAGACTAGTTTGCATATAAACGGACGGACAGACGGACAGACGGACGGACAGACAGACATGGCTAGATCGACTCTCCTAGTGATGCTGATCAAGAATATATATACTTTATAGGGTCGGAAACGTCTCCTTCACTGCGTTGCAAACTTCTGACTGAAATTATAATACCCTCTGCAAGGGTATAACATATTTTGTTTCTAAACGCAAGTATTTTTTATACCTTATCTTCTTCGTGGGGGCCTCAATTTGGAGTCCAATTTCATATTTGGAGGTTATTTTACCAAGTGCAGGAGTTATTTATAGACAAAATTGCACTCCATTCGTATCCGAAATTTACTAAAACAAGAGTTCAACAGTAATACTTACAGAAATCTTTTATAAATAATTCGGATTTAATTTGCTTATTTTGGAGAACCATTTAGATTTATTAAGAATCATACACTTTCATTGAGTACATCATAATATTTTATTGTTTTCCTTTATTAATTATTTAATAAAAACCAATTAAATTGTTTAATAATATCAAATATTGTTCAATGAACCTACTTTTAGAGCATCTGCAGCGTTTTCAGAGAGTGCCTATAGACATTTTATTTCTTTATTGTATTCCAGCATAGATATTTTATATTCAGTTTTCTAATTTAGAGAGTTCGATTGAAAACCATTGGGGCTACAATTTGCACATCGAAGCAGGTCAGTTTTGATCGGAGGTATTGTGTAATTTGTTGGGATATATTAGGTACACAGATGCGGTTGTTGAGCTTAGAATTGCCTTAAAAAGTAGTTCGCTTTGGTGGCTTTTATCTTATATAGTTATATACATATATCAAAATATGATGTAGAGAATTGTTTAGTAACAGTACAAAACATTTGAGTAAAAAAATATATAGAATTTAAATTGATTCTTTATACAGAATTTAACTAGTGTCTTACGAAAAGGTAGTAGAGTTATAACAAATTCATTTATATAGTGCTCGAAAAGGAGAGGAAATCGACATAAAAAATATCTTGAGAGCTTCAGATAAGTATTTAACAGAGCAGTTAGAAAATTGATAGATAGATATGCTTTTTAGCTATATATATTTGTTGGGTGGTTTTTGGGTTAGGGTGGGCTTTTTGCATTTTTTCGTCTATCATAAGTGTAATTCGAATCGTATATAATTATTCGCTGTTTAAGTGATGGCTACGCATAAGATTAGCTAACAAATTGTACGAAATAGTCAATAACATTTAAATTCTACTAACTAACTAAAAAACAAATTGTTTGCTAACAAATACTTAACATGTGCGTGTGATGAGCAACGTACCTTAAATGCTTGCAAATTCATTACAACTAAAATGAAAAGCTCAAAATAAATAAGAAGATGCTTTGAAGTGACTTTTGGCCTACGCTACGTGTACATGATCATAAATATCCATTAAATAGTATCAACAGCAACTGGGTGATTTACAATTTCCCATCGAAAGGTGTCTTTACAAAGTAGGTGACTAGATTTCCCTTGCCCTTCACATAAGTGAGGCCTCGGCACTCGCACTCATAGCCGGCAGCCATCAATATCTTTGCCGTGTTTTCCGTCGTCTGTGGAGAGAAAAAAGGTTAATTAAATATCTTGTAACAAAACTATTTAATTTGATTAGGCTGTTAAATCAAATAAGTATTTACCCTAAATAATTTATAAATTTAGTGAAATCTAGCAAAGTATCAATTAGCCAAATGATCGGTTGCCTGTGTATCGAAATCTGAGCCTATAAATTTATTAACAGAAACAAAAACTTTCTTTCTTCATTTGCACACCAAAATAGATTATATACTTTGGAAAAAACAAACGCTATGAAATTTGACCTAAAAAAAATCAAATGAAAAATATCTTATTTATTTCCAGAAATTTTTTTTTTAGCGTTCGTATTCAGAAAAAAAAAGTTTAAATACCCTTTGCACTGAAACTTCACACAAAATGTTCGTTAACTTGTTCTGCCCACTGTATATAGCTTACACATAGAGTTTCTTAAGTTTTGAAAAAGTTTTCCTTATCTTTTGAATATTTTTTGAACTGCAATTTGCGGATCTCCGTGATCCAGAACTCACCTGAAGTCGACCCATCACGCCGCAGGAGTCCATGCGTGAGGCCACATTCACTGTATTACTCCAGATATCGTATTGCGGCTTCTGGGCGCCAATCACGCCGGCAATCACCGGACCGTGATTGAGTCCTATGCGGAGGCGGAATCGTTGGAAGGACTCGCGATTAATCGAATCCAATATGGACATCAAAGCAATCGCAAACTCGACCAATATGACCACGTTGTGCTCCTCCGTTCGCTTCTCATCCTTTTGGGGGGACACAAAAAAGGAGAAATGCGTTAGTCCCGATTCGATTTAGTCCTCATTGCCCTCTTCCTAGAATCCCAGCTAATCCCAACCTCCGCCCCAATTCGACCCTCATTTGGCGACCCTTTTTTTATTGGTCTCCCCTTGGCCTTTGTTGAGCCAATGTGATTTGATTTCCTCTTTGTTTGGTAGTTGTAAAAATTTAATTAAAGTGCTAAGCAGCGATTAAAAGGCATTTGAACAGTAAATAACACTCGGTCGATTGGAATTCATTGGGGGAAAACTGGGGAAAAGGTTGGAATTTAAACTGAATTCTGGCATTTTTTGCTGGGTTGAATTGGAAACATTTAATTTGAAGCTTATGGGGTCTAATAATGATAGCAAATCTCTCATCGTTTGGAACAGAGAATGTGACAACTTTAAGCAGCCAAATTTAAAGACTTACCGCAAAACTACGTGACTAGATTGAGCAATAAAGTCAGGTTTTAACAATGTTGTTATTTACAGGATTAGTGAAAGCATTGGAAAGATATAAATTAGACAAGATAGACACAGACATTACAGAACAAGACTACAAAAATTGCAAATAAAACCAACTTACCGTAGCGCCGTCCTCTTTTCCGGGCCTCAGTCCCGAAGCACACATGTATGTGCTGGCGATAGTTTTAATCTTCTCGATTCCACTAAACTTTGGTTTCAACAGTAACTGCAAATAAACATGAATTAAGCTTTATTATGAGTCTTAAAGCAACACAGTATACAACTTTTAAAGACAAATATTTGACAAATGTATTTAAAAAAATAAAAAACAATAATAATACAAGTTACAAATTGTTTTAGACTTAAAGAATCTTGTCAAAATATGCAAATATTTTTAAAACTACACCAAAAAAAAACATTGCAATGGAAACCAAATTATTCTTACATGAATTTTAAATTACTGGGTATGAAGAGTTTCTCAAAAAAGTGATTATTAAGTAATACCAAAAAAGAGTCAAAATAAAACTAAGCCTTTAGCTATCGGAATATATTATAAAAGTAAAAAGTATATATTATTTAGTTTTGATTTAATACTTATAGTTTAATCCTGTCTATAGTATATTTTCAAGACATTAAGTAATAAACATTCTTTTTATTGGTGTAGGTATTAGATGCTTTTCTATATTAAAAAATTTAAATAACATACCTTATCGAAATCGCAGATGATTTCGTTCAACAGGCGCAGGCACTCCAGACCCTGTTTGTTGACATCCGTCTCGTCGTAGAACTCCTTGTAGTTGGGAATGGAGGCGAACATCACGGCCACGCAGGAGTAGCTCTCGTGGTAGAGTTCCGTGGAGCGTTCCAGGTGCAGGAAGTGCGTGGCCACGTGGGCCGGCAGGATGTTCTCCAGCAGAATCTAAAAATAAAGCACAATTTCCCTTAGCATCGAATTGCTTTCATGCATTCAAGTATTATTCATGCCTTGTTAATGCCTCGCATGGTTTCGACCTCCTCCTGTTCGACCTTCAGCTTGGCCTTCCACAGGAAATCGGTGCGGGCCACATATTCACCCTGGCGATCCAAAGTGTGCAGCACCACAATAATGACCAGGAGCAACAGGAATCCTTTGATTTCAAGCGGTAAGCTGTGAATGAAAATTAGTACCATTTTAGTTTTTTTTTTATTTTGTGCCCTGTTTAAGACTACAAATAGAACTGTGCAACAGCCTAAAAATTGATGCGACTATATATGATGATTTTGCTATAGGGCAACTAATTGGCTAAGGATCCTCATACCCAAAACGGTCGCCAGATTTAAAAATTTTTCTTTTTTAAAAGTGCAAACACATTAAAAGACTTAAAAGTTTGGCGGTCCCTAAAAGTAGCCAATGTATTTTTCATCGACCTCAATTTCTTGCACAGTGCAATTATATGATTTTAAAGAATTTGTATTCTCTTTTATATAAAATTTTGTATACAAGCTTTTATCTTAAAATTTTGGAGTTTTATAAAAATGTTTTTTGTTGTATGTTAATTATGCTGTGACATTCTTGGGAATAAAAAGGTAAACACCCTACTTTTTAAATAATCAAGTTCGAAATTAAATTCGGTTGTCGCTTCTAAAATCTAAAATCTCTCTTGATTATAACAATTTGCAAGTATATTTTTCCAAAGAACAGGGCTGAGCCACATTGTGGAATTTTCTTTTGATTTTTTTTGTTTTTTTTGCTTAACTTACCCATTATCGATGTATACCAGGTTATACTTCACAAACAGATCGCTGTATCCGAGTACTGTGACCTGTGCAATCACAGCTACCAGCATGGCAATTAACTTGAGGATAAAACCAGATCGCAGAAAGGCCGAAATCGCAGCCAGACTAATGGCGCAGCAATATAGAAATACGGGCGCAATGGGCAAGGCATAGGTCATTTTAAACGGCTGCATATCCTCCATATCCTCCAGGGTGGAGTTCAGGAACTCGAGCGAAGAATTGCTGTACCAAAAGGTGCCATTAGATGGTGGGTCATTGCGTACTCCGTCTGGTACTGAGAAGTTGATCTAACAAAGAAATTTTAAGCTTTAAATATAGCTGAATGAAATGTTCAGTCTAAGTCACACAAAAAATGTATATATGTATATCTATATTGTATATTGTATTCGGGACACACTACTTTGTATTTAATTTTATACAGCAAACCTTTATTGTTTGCTCCTTAATGAAATACATTAATAACTTAAGCTTTTTTATGTCCAACCATTTCTGTTGTAGTCACGTTAGAATTACACAAGATTTTCAAGATTTCGTTTTGTATATATTTGACCAACAAAATAAAAAAAAATATAAGTAAAATGCAATACAGTTGGTTGTTATAGTAAGCTTTTGTTGGACTCACCACACTGAACACGGCGCAGGACGAGATGAGGATGTTGACTATGACGAACATGGCCAGTCGCAGGTAGCGACTGCTGGCCACCACCTGGCCAGGACCATTTCGCTCCGTCGCCGAGGCATGGACATCCGGCACCGACATGTTGCTCAGGTAAAGGAACAGGGCCAAAGACACAAAGCTGGCCAAAAGGGATCCAAGGAGGGCCAGGTTCCTGTTTTTTTTTTTTTTTTTTTTTTTTTGGAGAAGAGGCCAAAGGTAAGACAATGGGCTCGTTAATGCGAGTTGATCTCACCTACAATTTGATTACAATCAACTGGACGATGGCCAGCGAAAGGAAGAGGACGAAGGCGCATATCAGGTCGAACCGGAAGTGCGTGTCCGGCTGGGCACGGTACATTCCCTCCCGGGGCGTGTTGCGGTACCACATGGTGAACGGCTTCAGCTCCGTGGGCGGTCCGAAGAAATTAAAATTGAAACATTTACGCTCGGGCGGCAGTAAATTTGATTCAATCATGGCGATGCTCTGCGGCCAGAAAAGGGTGGAGAAATCGAAAAGGACACATAATAATAGAGTTGCTTGCTGGAGCATAAATTTATTACAGTATACACTGTGTATATGCTAAGCTTTATAAAAATTTACATACTTTAAAATAATTATTTTATTAGAATAGGTGTTAAAAAGTGTGTTTGCCATATGTACCATTAACCAAAGTAGTTTCGGTGGACCACATATACCTTTTTAAACTAAACTTGTAAATAAAAACCTTGCCCCCTTCCAACCATATAGAAATGTTGCTGTCCTTCATTGATTATTTAAATTTTTTTAAATTAAAGTCAAATTCTAAGAAAGCGAAATAAATTTTAAGAAACTTTTAAAACCATTTTAACTTTCAAATATTTAAGTGAAGGTGTCAGAAACAGAAATCTGTTTGACCTTGAAATAAAAAGAATATAAAGTTTCAATTTAAGTTAAATGCATATACAGACGTTACGTTGCATATAATAGATATCTACTGTATTGAGTTTACAGCACGAGCAATATAAGAAAATTGTCTGCCTTGCCCTCTCAAATTTGCTTATGTTTCCTAGTCATTTTAATTTTGTATTCCACACCAAAGACTGCTGTGAAATTACCCCCTTTTTGAACTGGTTTGGTCTCAACTCACCGCCAGTCCGATGTTCTTCACTAGTTTGGATTCGGCAATATTGGCAAAGGGTCGATCTGCCCCCCAGCACTCCACATATTTGGTCATCTTCGATGAAGGACGATTGCGTGTGACATGACCTGAAAGGGTTCAACATAAAATTAAAGTTTAGTGCAGTGACCATGTGGCAAAAGTTGCTTTGATAAATAAAATATTGAACATATATGGCTAAATGGCATTTCATGAAATGGAACATCTGTAACCTAATCTTGATCAATAATTAACGAGTTGAAATCTATTTGTAATTGCGTATAAATAACCTGATATCTTATCTCAAAGATAAAAAATAGAAGCCCAATACTTTCCTATGAAAATAAATGTTTGACTACCTAATCATTTTACGAATAATCAAATTTACGAATAGTGTCTGGAATTGATTATTTAAGTTTTAAATGGGTTGATTAGTAACTCAATCTAGTGACAAAATCGATAAATACATGAAGTAAGAGTTTCCACAGTTTATGGCTCAAATTAAACAACTTACAAAGTCACAATATCGAAGTAGTTTAAGTACCATACAACATTGTGATAGTTTTTATATGAGTAGCTAAGATGTTCCAAATGTCTGAAGAATTTTACGACTACTTTTCGGTCCAGTAAGATACCATTAATAATGAAAAATCTCTCCCAAATCGCTTGGGTTAAAACACCTCAAAAGCTGTGGAGTTTTTAACAGATCAGCTATAATAGTTGGGGGGCCAGCCAGACAAGCTCATTAAAAGTCACCCATTCGCATTAAAAATGGCATTAAAGTGACTTTGCCACATGCCGCACATGCCCTACTCGCTGTCCTTGGCAAATTAAAACTCATAAACCAACACAAAAACCTCATGGCTCCGCGTGCAGTACCCGAATCCCCAACCCCAACCTAAACCAAAAAGTATTCTACTAAAAATATACCCAGCTGGCTGTCAAAGGAGCTTAATTGCCCTGGTTCTTCTGGTTCTGGTCCACGAACCTCCGTCCATGGCTAAAGTTTTCACAAAGGCCAATCCCCAAACAAATGCAAGCCTGCGATAAATTTACGATGCAAAAGTTACCCTGCCAGCGATAAAATTATGCATAACCTGAGCTCATTTGTGAAAGTGATTTTCAACTGTTGCGTTTTACGAGGGGGCAGTGAGTCCACCAACTTACCCGCATGACTGCGGAAACTTTCGCCACTGTGGATGGACAGCTTGCGTCCCTCGATGAATGCTCCGGAGGAGCGGCGTCTGTCGGCGAAGGACATCAGACCTGGTGGACAGAGGTGGGAGGCATTAAGGGGTGTTCACATAAATAAAGACCTATCGCCGGCAGCACCAGCACTGTAATGCCCATTACAGGTTGTGATTGATGGCATGCGGATGAACGCTTACGGGCGAACTACTATTTAAAAGGATAATAATGGCAATTACTGGGAGCAACAAGCATGAAATTGAATATGAGTTTTTTGTTTGAAATTTAATTAGTTTGCTTAACTTAAATTCAAAATATTCGTATCGTTTAAAAGATAAGGATTGTAAAATCATTGTCTATTTCGATCAAAACGATTTAAAAATTTAATCAATTATTTTTCTGTCCAAGCAGAGGCATATACCAAGGACAGTTTTCCATAATTTGTATTTTGTTTAGAAAAATTAAAGGGCTTTGCTGAACTTAAATTCACTTAAATTCATAACACTCTCACAGGCAAGAAAACTTTGTAAGGATTAAAACGATTCTGAGCCATTGTCTATTTTGATTAAAATGGTTTAAGAATTAAAAACCTTTTTCTGCCTAAATAAAGTCGAATATATAAAATTTATAAACAATTTATCAATACTCCGTAAAAGTTAAAAATTCAAAACTAACAATAGTTATAATGATAAAATTAACAGGCGAACTACTATTTAAAAAAATAAACAAGCATAAAAATTAATAGGAATTTTACATGTATTTTTAACAAAAATAGAATTCAAGGGCTCACAGACAAGAAAATAAAAAATGATTAAAGAGATGCACACAAATTTCAGAGATTATTTTCAAGCTCTTATGCTTCTAGTTAAATAAAATACTTTGGTAGTCTTGAATGAAAGAGGATTGCTCTACTTAAATTTAAAAATTAAAAAATTAAATTTATCTGAAAACCTAATATTGAGCTTATTTAAAAGAAGTACATTTTTTAAACAAATTTCTGCATAATTATTTATAGTTCAAATATTTTGTAAGCTTTTCAACAATGCCTTTAACTTCTTTTAATGAAATGTTGCATTGCAGTTTAAGTAGTTTTTTTTTATGAGTTAAGAAAGCATTCTTTCATCCAATCATTAGGGTGTGCACCCAGTTCTCACCTTGAACGGACAACTTCCGGCGTGATCGTTCCGGGGCCTCGGCCACCGTGAGGCTGTTGGTTCCGGAGGAGGCTGCTCCCGCGGGGGCGGCAGTGGTGGGCGTGACACTGGCAGGATTCGAAGATGGAGCTGGGGTGCCGCTATTCGATATGCCGCTCTCCGAACCGCTAATGCTGAGCAGATCCTCGGCGGGCAGGGAGAGGGCAGTGGACTTGGCCGCCGACTCCGAGGCAGCGGAATCGCCACTGCCGCGATGGGCGCCGTTGGCCTTGACCTCCTGGCCGTCCTTGTGGTCCGGATCCTTGACCATTAGCGGTTCGGTCACCGCAGTGGCCTCGTCGGCCTCGTCCTCCTCTTCGGACAACTCCTTGATGGACATGGAGGCGGCGGAGGCGAGGGGAGCGTGTAGGGGAACCTCCTGGCTGTTCGTCGAAGTGGGTGACATCTTCTCGTCGACAAGTAGAGGAGGTGGATCCACCGTAACGGGGAGTAGATTATCGGTGACATCAGCTGCCTCATGGGAGTGCTCCACCTCCTTGAGCTCTTTCGTCTCCTCCGTGGGACTGGGATCGTTGTGTTCGATGCACTCCACCACTCGCGGAACGCTGTAGGTGTAGGCCGGTTTGGGTGGCACTATGAGATACGTTTCTATCTTGTGATCCGCCAGATACGCATCTCGATTTCCACCCTCGCCCTGCTCAACCTCGAACTTTTCACCCAGGAAGTCCAGAGTCTGCTTGGTGATGTGGACGCGCCTGCCGGAGAAACGCACTCATGAGAAATGATGATGAATGCTTGTGGTACGACATGTCGTATGAGCAATCTACCTAAAAGCGCATTTCATACGTTTTCACCCTCACACAATTACAGAGAAATAAAAGATCTAAGTTATTTAGGATGTTTTCTCGAAAAGTGAATATCAAATTTTAAATTATATTATATTTGCAGTTTAACAATCCTTTAAAACAATTATGCTCCTTCTTTTTATATGCCTTTTAAACTATTATTTTGTATTTTTTATGCAACAGTAGATATAATATTTGTATAGAAAGTTAAATTTATTCATCCAAGGCAACAAATTAAATGTCTACGACTTTATCCCCAGTGTACACACACAGGCTTATGCAAAATAATTTAGGCTGCCGCTGTCTATGTTTATTTATCTGGTTCCTACGTAATTTTGTTTATACTTTTACTCAGGAAGCGGAATTCGTGCGTAAAGTCAGAATTGAGGCGTCTGAGTGTTTTCCGGCTCATTGAGTGTAGCATTTCAATTCAATTCAAAATAATTGAAGTCTGCGTATGTGACCGCAGGTAAGATAAAAGAAAAACATTTCAACACGCTCAGTTGCCATTCATCTGAAAGACTTAAGTGCGGCTAGAGTACGCGAAATGAATAAACCAAAAGGAAATTGTTTGTTTGTAAAAGTATAAAAGTTAAACTGTTGAGAAGGGCAGGAGAGTTTAAGACTTTGATATTTGCAAAGCAAACATTCTGAGTTTCGCAGTATAAAGCTGAAAGAGCATTAACATTTTTGTAATTTAATTGTACAAAAAACGTTTCATTCAAAAGGTTTTAAATATATATGCACATCAGATTAAAAAGAAACTGCTGTATTTAAATCTTTTGCATTTTCCAGACATTTTAAAATTGGATTTATTTTGTGATATTTCTTCTCAAATTAAAATCCAATTAAAAGACAAATTAAAATCTAAGTAAAACAGCGATAATATGAAATTTTTTATAATGCAAAGTTTACTTCAACCTAACAATACACCCCCTACATAGGTTCTCAAAGCGAAACCTTGGCAGTAGGGTATAATTAATTTTAGCATATGTAGGAATTCTTTAATTAGGAATTCCTTCTTATACTTTGGGTTCCGATTCACAACGCTCGCTCTCTTCGTAACCTTTGCAGTCGAATGTTATGCAGACTTGAACCGAAGCCCGTTTAATTGGGACTACACCGAGGCTAATTTAAATTGCCATTACGACTGCTTGACTCGCTTTATGATGACACTGCCATCAGAGTCACCTCTGCCAAACCCATTTTTCCCACCCGCGGGCCTCGCGTTTTGTTTATTTATTTTTGTTCGCCTCGCTCGTCATCGTTGTCATTCGTTCAAGCATAATGGGGAAAAGAGGGAAACTCTTGCCTACACCGTAAAAAAAAGAAAAAATGTCATAAAATTCCATATACATTCCATTGAATCTTTGTATTAAGGGCCTTAATTGTTTAAAAATTTAATATTTAGCATTTGTAAGCGTGGTAATTTAGTACGGAATTTAATTAGATTTTTAAACTGAAAATGAGTTAAGATTTTATAGATTACTATACTTACAAAAAAAAATATTAAAATGCTAATTGGTTCCTTTATATCGATAGAAAGAAGAAGTAGATAGAGCTTGTGCAGTTTAAAGTCTCATTTATAGACATTCTAAAATTCCCAATAGGAACTTCCTTATAGAAGAAATTTTTTTAAAATAGGTGAATTATGGTGTGCGAATTATTTTTAAAGTGGTTTAATCATCCGTAAAGTTGTTTTTGATCAAACAAATTGTTTTTTAATTTGTGTGCACACTTCTGCACTAAGCCTCAAACTTAGTTTGGATTTCAAATACATTTTTTGCATACCTAAATCGACCATTAAATTTATAAAATTTATTTTGCATTTTAAATACACGTTATGGACACCAAAATCGACCAAGGAGAGGGTGATGTGCTCATTCAATATTAGATAATAGTAAACTTGTTGGATATTAGAATTAAGCTCTTTCGATTTTCCTAATTTGTTAAAACTTTTTCGCAGTGTATTCACACACTTACCCGGCGACACCGCCGCTCTCCATGTGGTTGGCCAATGTAACATCGTCGCTCCAAACATCAAATTGCCACTTGCGGAGGCCAAGGACGCCGCAGAGAACGTTGCCAGTGTGGATGCCGATTCGCATGTCAACATTTATGCCGGTCGCCTCACGCACGTGTCTGCCGGAATAAACGAAGGACAAACAATGAAATGAAAGGAGCACAAAGCAGCGCACACTCGCAGATGTATTATTAAGGATATATGTGCACAACTACAGGCTAGTTGCTGCCGTCGTATTAACAATTTTATGGGCCATAAAACACAAGCAGACCAGGTCGACTCCAGGCTGATGTACGAGTATGATATCAGCGGGAATCGGGCAGCGAATCGGGACAAAGCACTACTTAACAGTACACCTAGAAAAATGTTTGGTTTGGTAAGAAAATTTAGAGGAATTTTAAGAGAAAATAGAAAAATGTACATCCAAAACCTACATTTACTTTTGTTAATAAAACAAAAATGTTAAAGTTAAATTAAAATTTGTTGTGGTTATAAGAAAATTGAGAGATAACTTAAGGAATTTTATGAGAAAATAAAAAAAGGTACATCCAAAACCTACATTTACTTTTGTTAATATAACAAAATTGTTAAAGTTAAATTGAAATTTGTTGTGGTTATTGTAACATTTACAAATAGTAAAATAAAAATAACATTCTCATTACTTATAATTGTATAACTTCTGTTTCTAAATATGTCTTGTTTTAAAGTTTAATAAAATATAGACATATGTTTATTTAAAAATTTGCTTTTTAAGTTTAAGTTTAATTAATCTTTGCAAGAAATTAGTATACAATTTCTGTTGCTAAAATATGTCTTAATTTGAATTTGCATAGAGTAAATTCATAAAATCCTGATATTTTAAAAGTGCTTAAAGTAAAACATAAAAAGCATTTAACCATTGTTTTTTTTTTTAAGTGCAAGTCTTGTATTGCCTGTGGAGAAACTTTAGTTCCTGGTTAGTCCCTTGCCCCAGAAAGTGCCTAGGAAGCGAAGGCCGGCCAACAACAAGTTCTTGAGTTATTAACGTTAACCAGCATTTTCTTTGGCCTGAATGCCGTCGGGGTCAAATGAGCCGCATCGAAGGCCAAATCACTTGGGAGCCCTTCAGGGTTTTATTTGCCTTTGCCCTTCCTAGTCATTTGGTTAGCAGGGATATGGATATGGCCACAAAGGCAAACAGTGAAACGGATTTTTGATCCGGATTTGGGTCTTTTGAATTTCTGAGTACCAAACAAAAAGTTGCAAAATTCTGATTGAACTGCATAAATAATGTAAATATTTTCAAACTAAAAGAGATCAGATCAAGGGACTTAGCAACAAAATCTATAGCATACTGTTTTGGGCGGTTCGCTAACGAAAGTTAAAGCTTCCCATTTGTGTGGCTTTTCGACGATAAAGGCAATGCAATTCATAATTAAATATTGTTTCCTTTGCTGTTGAAAACTTTTGGCGTTTTCCCTGGCTGCTTGTTAGGCAGCCCAAAAGTCAACAGTCAACGAGTATCTTTTTCGGCGTGTTTGTGGCAGGAACAAAGCCAGACTCTGGGGCAACTTGAGGGGCATAGGCCGGCGCAAAGATTAAAAGGCCACGACTGCAAAAAGCGACGGAATAAAGGAAGGCCAGCGGACAAAAATAAACAATAGAAATGAGCACGGAGTCCAATAAAAAGCATGAAAAAAGGCCAGCCAAAAAGTCGAAATAAGAGGTTTCGTGGTGCTGAGGCCACTTGTGCATATATTCTCGCGTGTAATAAAATGGCCTTTGTGTCGATATTGTTTATTGTATTTTATGATGTTTCTGTTTGCCATTCTTTGTTTTTCATCTCGTTCGTGAGGTTTTATTGGATAATACGGTTTTAATGGTCTTTCATAAAATTAAGGGTTTGAGGGACTGACTTCAGCAGAAATTCGAGAATATATCTGGCGGCAATTAAAGCTTTGAACTCGGTCACAGTTGCAAATAACAGATTAAATGCGCTGTCACGCTTTTAATTGGAATCAAGTGTAAGGCAACACGTTAATTGTTTATGCGTTTTTATTTATTATCATTCTGGTTTGTTTTTTTTTCGTTTTTAATTCCGTCTGCCGTCTTGTTTGCGTGGCTTTTTCGACTTTTGTATGGAAAACCGAAAAATTAGTGCTACTCAAATCCTAATAAATCAAATCCTAATAAAAGTTGTCCGTTTTTTTGCATGTTTAAAATAAAACAATATCAATTTTTTGATCTATGAGAAATCTGTATCTTGTCCAAAACACTTTAAAAACTGAAATTTAAAAAAAAATTCGGTTTATTTTTAAGAAAAAGTTTTGTTTTAAATATATTTCGCTTTTTATAACAAGCATATAATTTTAAGCACTTATTGTTAAAGAAATTATTAAGATATTTCTTGCTAATCAGAAGTATTTGAAATTGAAATTTGAACAAAACTGGACCAAATGTATTTTTTTAGTTGTAAACTTTAAAGGCCAAAATATTTTATGTAATTCGGACCTATATATTTATAAAGATTAAAAAATACTGGTTTGTTTTACTTAATAGTGAAACATTATGCCAACTTAACGGGTAAAGTTTTATGTTAATTTAAGACGCGATTTTATTATAGCATCTTATATACATGCCATATCAAACATCGAGTTGGACAAACTTCTCGGGCTGACTTAAGTAATTATAAAATAATATTATTTAAAATTGTATTTCATAATTTTATTTTAGTTCAATAAATGGTATATTTTTTCTAGTGGTAATCATTTTTAACACTCTTATGCATTGCACCTCAAACCAAGTCCAAAACTAAGCAAACAAAGGACGCTTTATGACTCAGTTAACTGTGAATGCACCAAAGATTTTCGCAATGCCAACAATCACGGTGTCAAATGGCCTTGGCCAAAAGGAGCTTCGACTGAAAGCCAAAGGCTGGTTAGGAGCGAGAGACAAACAAAGACGTACGTCCGATGGCGGGTCCAATGCAAATGTTTGCATAACCAACCAGTTCAGTTCAGTCCAGTCGAAGCCGAGGCAAAAGGGCCAAAGGCGACGGCCAACGCAAAGTACAAAGTAAACTCACCTGATGGCATCGATCATCTGCAGGCCCATGTTGACACAATTGGTTGCATGTTGGGGCCGGGAAATGGGCAGACCGGACACGCAGTAATAACAATCCCCGAGGATCTTGATGCGAAGACACTGGTTCTCCTGCGGGGATACAGCAATTAATTACTATTTAGACAGGACATTGGGCACATGTCTCATACTGTTTATTATTTCAGAATGTTGTTCATGTTCATATAAAAGCAACCTTAATTAGGGACACGTCATCAAGATGAGATGATAATAACAAAAGTAGTTAAAATTTTCGAGGTAGACTAAAGTGCTGATATAGAATTAATATATATTTTGTTTGTAATCTTATCTCATTAAAATAAATATAAATAGTTTAATAAAAATGTTGTTTATTTAATAATACCAAATAGAAATTCGTAAGAAATGGTAAGAAAAAACAATTCTAAAGGTTTGTTTCACATTAACTAATAATTATTCAAACAAATAAGGTGACCATATTGTTGTTCAAAAATCGTGAAATATATTTCAATCTAAGGTAAATTGAAATACATTTATGGATTATTAAAGTGTTCACCTTACCTGAGCTATCTGATCGAACCGTCCAAACAGATCGTTGAGCGTCTTGACCAAATCGCTGGCCGTCAGGGAACTTGAAAGGGGTGTGAAGTTGACGATATCCGCAAAGAGGATGGTGACGTTTGTGTGACGCTGGACGTGCAGCTCGTGGAATCTGGTGGCCGACGTGGACGCCTGTCCTCCAGCTCTCTGACAGGCGTCAGCCATCTTCAACATGATGCTGCGCTTCACCTGCACAGGGGACAAAACACCATCGGGATTATTGTTATTGTTACAATCTCTTAATGTAACACAATGATTTTAAAAGAATACTCTTGTTGTGAAGAGTAAGAAGCAAATATATATACTTAATCGAATGATTTAAAATAATTATGGGAAGTATCTATAAAAAACCTACAAACACTTTTTATATTGATTTTTGTTTTTAAACATTGTTTTTTCTGTTTCCTATTATTTTTTTTTAATTTGCGAAGGGAAGAAACAAGTATCTATGAAAAATAGGCATACTGAAGAATTCCCGCTAGCCTTTACTTAACCCCGCTTTTATTGCCGGCTAAGATTTTATTTTCGTTAATTTTTTGATAGCCCAATGTTCTGATGAAAAAGCATTACAAAGCAGTTTAAATATAAAAATTTATCAGCTATATTTATTTATTCTTCATATTGACTTTGAAGGATTGATTCTAAAGGGCTACTTTTCAGACCAGGTTGTTTTTAGATTGGAAAATGCTGTTTAATTTATTTTATATACCTCTTATATAATGTCATTTAAAATTTCTTAAACGACAAATTGCAATCAAAAAATCAAGTTTCAGTTTTTTTGCTTAAAAATCTAACATACAATCGTGATGAAGTCGAGTTATACTTATGAGCTATACTTATATTTACTTAAAACAACACAACCATCTCGAAATATTGTAGATTAAAAATAAAAAAAAATGGAAACAATATTTAATATATATATACTTAATATATTTCAGTGTACTCACCTCGGCGGCGATGTAGGCGGGAATTACGCTGAGGAGCAGCTGCTCTTGCTGCTCGCGCTCGCATTCGAGCTTCACGCGCTGCTCGATTCCGGTGCGGGTCCCGTCGACGGTCCGGTTGTGGGCCGCATCCGACATGATGCGGTAGTAGAGCCCGGAAACGGAGGCACTGGCCAGCATCACAATCTCCCCGAAGAGCTAAATGCGCGGGAAGGAATAGAAACGAGAGCGGTTAAGGCACGTTCCATAAATAATGAATGAGTGACCCGGGATGGGGAATGGCAATTACCAGCCGGCGCATATAGCGCATCGCTGGGTCCTTGCAGTGCGTCGAACGAAAAAAAAAAACCAGAACCCGCTGCAACCTAATTAATAAATCTCGGAGCGGGGGACGGCGGATTGGCAGGAAAGCCATTAGGAGAGTTGGGGGAATTGAAACGAGCTGGGAAACAAATTATTTCTCACCGAGCTGGCGCAAAAGAAATTAAATAGTTGCAAAAAAAATGGGTTAAGTGAAAAACTGCGCTTAAGAGATGGACTCTGTTTGTCTATGAGTGTTATATTTCACTTAAAATAATCTTCAGCTTTTTCTGCTGGCTTGTTTAGTCATAATTTGAGCACGGTGAAAGGAAACTAGTTTTTACTAAAAAGTGGCCCATAAAAATCCAAACTATTTTCCGGCTAACAATTAATATATTTTCCTATTAATTAAAAATGTCTTGGCAAACCGGCAGGCAACTTGAAGTGTCAAATCAAACATACATATTTATATTATTTTGAAAAAAAAAACATGTACGCAAGGAAATATAAATTTATTAAACCTTGCTTATCTAATGATTTATGATTTATTCAATCAAACTGAAACTAGCACTTAAAAAAAAGTAAAATTATCCAATGATTTGCTAACATGTTGTGAATATGTTTAAAATGTTGCCTATAAAATAAAGTTTGCAAAAATATATTATCTTTGTCATGCCTTAAATGTTTTCTATCAAATAAAGTTTATAAAAATATGTTATCTTATGTTCGAATGTTTTTACGCTTTGGATACAAAACCCCTTTTTAATAATATTAGGTTATATATTCAGTTTGGCTTTTAGAACGCACATGTGCGTTAAAAACAAAAGTGTGTGCACATAAGAGCCCTCAAATTAATGGTGCTCTCTGATCCGCGGTAATCCATTATTCGCGTTGCTCTCGACACAATTGTAAACGCCAATCACATTGAAACTAATCCAATTGCTAGTGTATGGCCAGCATTAATGGGGCTCTGGCTGCACAGCCAACGCAAATGCAAATGAATGAGGGACTTACCATTGGCAAATTGGGCGCGTAGTCGGGACTTGTGCCGATCCGGTAAACGATGTGGATGGCGGTCATGAACAAAGCCAGCACCACAGAGAAGGGCCAGGAAATGGGCAGCATGGAGTGGATGCACTGCAAACAGTCGCTCGAGTATTATAATCCCCCCAAAATGAGTGCAACTGCAGCGGGCTTACCAGGAACAGGGCGTACATGGGCAGGGGAGCCAGTTCGTCCCCGGTAATGGCCGCAATGGTGCCCAGCGAGAAGGTGGTGACGATGGCGAAGGCCAAGGCGGCGGCCGGCGAGCTCAGCACCGCCGGAAACTGCAGAGCCGTCAGAATGGATCCCGAGATTAGGGCCGCCAGCACCAGCAGCAGCGTCTGCACCAGGTGCTGCCAATTCCACACATAAACAAAACGAAATGTAGTTAGCTTGGAATAGATAGAATCACTTAAAAAAAAATGTTTGAGGTTAAATTTCCAAATTTTCTCTTTCCCGATTTCTAAACGTAATATCGAATTTGGTCTTATAAATTCAAAAACTAAATACTAAATACATATTAAAAATAATTTTAGAATTTTTTTTTAACTAGAGTTACACAGTCAGAGGAACTTGATCAAAATGACTTATGACCTTTTAGAACAATTCTTCTAAAAATTGTCAAACTAAATTACATTTATAAAAAATAAGTCATTAACCTATTTTTATGCCATGATTCGTTGAATGTAGACAATTTATGTTGATATTTTGTAAGTTATTTTTATAGTTTTTTGGTGCATAAGTATGAAATTTTCTCCATTAATAATTAAGCTATTGAAGTTAAAAGATTTTTTGTAATACTTTGATCTTCGAGCTGATAAAAATATTCCTATTAAAAAATGTACCTTTTAAAGTGATGGTATTTTATTATTGAATTTTAACAGAAAATAGTTTTCTGTGTGAAAGCTGGGTTAACCATACGCTGCAAATTAAATGAGGTAAGTGCTCACCTGCTCGTAAACGATGCCAATTATTATGGACACCACACATGCCAGCAGCGAAGTTAAGAGTCCCGATCTGAAAAGCGACTTGCGGAGCCTCTGGCGGTAGCGGGTATATAAATCGTTTAGGTGGATGTCTTCAGCTGCAAGAGGAAACAGAAGTTGGGTGTATTAGCATCCATTAGGTAATCATATTCTTAAAGAAAAGTGGGGCAAACGAGAGAGGCTGTAATTATGTGGGGTAAGTTTCTTTAATGGGGGATTTCCCGAAAAACCTCCATTAAAGCTTGTATAGTATAGTATATTTTTAAAATGGAATTTATTTTTGACTCATTTCAAAGCCAAGAACTTTCTGTAGCACCGTTTAAATAAAAATAAAATGAACTATGAGTCATGGCAATGTTTATAATTAACAATAAATACTTATTTACACCAATTGTAAATTGTGATTTTAGATACGCCTCCGGATTTCTTAACTATATTAAAATTAGCATAAATCTTTAATCATAATTGGATCATTCTGAGCCAAAGTTCACCAGCCTCCTGGCTGTTCCTGGATTCGTACGTGATGGGGACTCACAGCCATTTAATTGACCGCCCACCGAAAGAACATGGCTTGTCCTGGCATTTAAATTTGACATTTAACAACGGCATACAATTCACTGGCGCTCACGCAAAGAAATTGTATTTCACAGACAATTGTCTTTGAAGAGCAACTTAATTGAGCTGTCAGGGGCCAGAGGGTGTGGTCGGATTTGGATATATGAAGCACATATACAAAAGGATTCAAATACATATATATATTTACCCAAAGGTGAATGAACAATTTCTGTTTCCGAAGGTGATACAGAAATAACTTCATCGATTTATAAAAACAGTAATGAATTTATTTTATGCGACAAATAGAAGCAAGTAGATTACAGATTTTACGGATCTTTAATTACACCAGCAAATCAGAATCGAGACAGTCGAACATGTAGGCATATCAACATGTATATAGCTGCAATAAAAGGAAAATATATATATTCAACCCACGCACATCGCTTTCTTAGGTCAACAAGCAAACATCATCACAGTATCCCACAAAAGTGTTGTAAACGCACTCAAACATCAAAATTAGCATATTGCGTTGATATTTTACTTTTTGTACAATTTATAAATCGATACGCACGGATTTATAGCTCGATAATTGACTGAGGGGCATTTAAAGTGTTTGATTTATTTATGGTTGCAGACATGCCAGATAAGCCCAGCCCAGTGGATACTTGGTAACATATTAGTCTGGTTTTCGTTGTGGTCAGCCTATTTATAGATGTGTTCTGGTAACTTGATTTTTTGTCTGCCGGCTGAATTGATTTTTTCCCCTACGCAGTGGCCCTATTTAACGGCTCTAACAAGCCGAACCAAAAAATCAATAGATGGCCAGTCTGAGAGCCCTTAAAAGCAGGAATGAACCCAAGTCTGAGTGGTAAGGTCAAGTGTGTTTGTCCAGTGGTCGAATGTCTGTTTAATTAATGAGGAAAAATCCTGCAAATTATTAGCACAATTGTGATGACAAATTTTTGTTTACTTTGCAATGCAGCTCTGCTTTGCTGATTAAGTGAATACGGTTTCAACCTTTTTTACCCAAGAATTAAAACCATAAGAGTTTCATATAAATAGCAAATGCCATAAAAAATTAAGACTCATTAACTTAAACAAATTTACTGGAGCTTACTCAGCTGAAATATAATGAAAGTGTTGAATTATAATTTACACATTTTACATTTTTAAGTAAGGAAACCACAGCATAAGCCATAACAAAAATCCAAGGCAATAAATTCTCCCAAGATGCATTTTGATGAAAGGTTCGGGAGAAATAAAGGCATTGTAGCTTTAGCTAAGCTTGGTTTATCCTTCCAGGATACTTTAAATCGGATTTTCAAGAATAGAATTTTTACCGCTCCGCATTATATTTATTGCAAACATTTTTAGCTGAACAATCCCAAACCACAAAGAAGACGTTAAGAAACTCAAAGGCCATTAAAGCGCTTGAAATGTGTTATTATTTATAGGTAGGGGTTAAGGTATAAAGTAAATAATATAACTTCTGGGCGGGTTCGAAAAATGGAAACCGTATTTAGCCGCCTTGTCGACATCGCATTAAGTTAAGGATTCGCCCATTGCTGCACCGCAGTCGAAGTGAAAAATTCAGGAAAAGCCACAGGCAGGAAAAAAGAAAATAAGTCGAGAGGCAAACGCCAGGGGACACCAGCACATACTATGTAACGTATGGTGTTGGGGAAAAGGAGCTGCCCTCACTTGTTTATTCTCTGCAATCAAACAGAAATTCTTTTGACACGAACCGAGGTCCTGAAAGTGTGAGTGTGTGCGTCAGTGTTTTTATAAGCGCCAGCACAAACACCAGTGCAGAGTGACAGATGCTCTTGTGTGTGTGTGTGTGTGTGTGTGTAAGCATTTCGGTGCTATTTTGTGAATTAGGGTGTACCAACTTGTTATCTAAGAGCTGAGTAAAAGATAAATCTTTTTTTTTACGAATAAATATCTTGTTAAGTAAAAAAAATCTGTTATTGTTTGCAAAAAAAAAAAAGTTTTTTAAGTTTTTTTCATGAAAGTAAGTGTGTAAACATATTCAAGAATAAAACATTTTTGTAGATACCACGAAATTAAATTTTTTTTTTTAGGTTTTGGTAATAATGAGTGCGTTAAATACAAATGTCGTTCTGTTTTTTAATTAGTTTATAGCCTTTTTGCTAAAAGCCATACCTGTAATATAAGATAATTTTACAAATTTGGATTTTTGGTTTTTTAATACAAAACTTTAGTTTTCTTTTCAATCAAACCGAATCACCCTAGTCCTAGTATCTGCGAGCTGGCTCATAAAAAATAAAGCGGCTAAAGTGAAACAGTTGCAGACAACCTAGACGACAGCGACATTGCCAAAGCTTTTGGCATAGATTTTATTCATCCCGGAGCTGAAGCTATGAAATCCGCCACGGTCTCCCGTTCTCTTCCCATGTGATTAAGTATGTGCGGACAGATTGTCAAGGCATCTCCATCCTGGCAAACAGTCGTTGAGACGAAGGGCAGGCGATTAGGGAGATTGAGTTCGTTGCTAACGAATTTCATGTGGGCTGGCATCGCATTTAAGATGCAGAGCAGCCCTGAACAAAAAGCAGAAGATGGCTTAGAACCATGCCTCGGGTTAAGCTACTGGGTAACCGGCTTAGTGGTGAAGCTGCTTTTAGACCGGCGCCCATGCAACTGCAACCTAGAACCACAAGGATAACACATCCCAGTAGGCGGTAGGCAAAACTCAAGTGTGAGCTAAAAATTCGATTCGTTTTGATTTTTTAGTAAAAAAAAATAAGATAATCCAAATTGTAGTACATTTTATGTAATAGTCATTGTTGTATACTGCTCTAATAAAATACGTCATGTCCAAATATAGTACATATGGGGCTCAGACACCAAAATGTTCAAATGAGGTAATATTGACCCGTCTTAGATCTACAATTCTTATTTGTTATTCTATCTACAGGCTGACCTAATAAAATACATGAATTCAATGATTAAGAGATTTAATGTGGGTCCCCAAACAATATTTGGTTCTTCTTTTGTTACAAAAATCGATTTTGGCTATCGACTTTGTGAGCTCTTACATCACGTCCTGATTAACATTGAAAAGAGTTTAGGTAAGTACAACATTAGTTGTAATTCCTTTTTCTTATTTGCTTTTTCCAGACCTTAGGACAAGGGAGATGAATTTAAATCCGAGTCTTGGGAGCGTTTTTCAGGGTAATCAGGCTCTTCTGGACGAATCCACTTCGATTCAAGAGCAAAAGCCATCGGAATCTGAAAAGGATATGCCCAGTTTTAAGTGTCCTTTGTGTCTGGTGAATCTTCAACAGCGAAAGCCCATGTCGACTAGGTGTGGTCACATTTTCTGTGGACAATGCATCCAATCTGCCTTGGAATTCGCCCAAAAGTGTCCTGTATGCAAAAAACGGCTGTTGAGAAAACATATATTCCGTATATCTATATTAATTATAATAATTTTGACATATGTATTTAGATTTATAAAGAAATCATGTCATTAATAGTACAGTTTGATTGGAATATGTGGTCTAAAATTACTTTTAAATTAGAATGCCAAACTAACCCGTTTTTTTTTTGCTGACGTTTTTTTTAACAGGCAAAAGAAGAGTTAAACAAGTTATGGCTTTCAATTGCACATTTAAATGATTTATGTTTTGCGGTTTTGACAGTTTTTCAAAAACTATTAATTCAAATTGCACGCAATACCATAGACACACATTTATGTACTTCTGGTAAATGTATTTTATCTCTGGCCTTTAACCTCCTGCTACTATTTATTTGTATAACTAAAATACAACCCCCTGTTGCGTAATTTTCAAAATATTTCACTCTTCGGTTTAAAGGCTGCCTGAAAGTATGCAACACCATTCGCCAGTGGCAATGGAGATTCCAAGATATTGCACATACGACCCGTCGGCCCAGGCCGACAACATAAAATGAAACAAAATGCAAGCTGCAAATGCCGCACATGCCTGACAGCCGACCAAACTGCAAGCCCCTCCACGTCGCAACAGCCACCTGCTGCAACATTGTAAATTTCATCCTCCTGGCTGAGACAGGAATTACAAGCTTTTTGCGCTGGATCGTGTACCGAATGGCAAGCAGTTGGCAGCTGGCAAATGGCAGACACCAGTGGCACATGGTTTCGCCAGGGATTTCAACGTTGGCGATTTTTTGCGCGATGCCTTGAAGTGGTTTGCCGCTATATTCACATTCTGTGGGACTTAGTCCGACGATCCACTCGAAAAGGCGATGTGTTTGCATTCACTTTGATTTTAGAGCCCATTCAATAGGAATATATGTTTGAGAGGTTTTCATATTTATTCCAACGAAACACTCGCACATGTTATGTGGCCCTTAGTCTGTTTGTAAAACAAGTTTTTAGCACCACATAATTCCGGCTGTTCAACATGTTCTTAAACTGCAAAGCATAGCGTGACCGTATTAGATTTGTTGACATATGCGTTCAAAACCAATTCGCTTTAATTTTGGAGGACTTTCATTAAAGGCCTTTAATTTTTTATGTGTTGGTACAAACTAGCTTTAAATAACACAAAAAGGATAGTACATATAAGATTAATGGCAGGCAACGCAAGTTTTTATTTTACTTATTTAAAAGTATTTATAAGTTTAATGACAATTGAGGAAGAAACTATATTTTAAGGTTTTTCAAAATTTAATAGTTAATTGTTTCCGGCTTTCTAAGACACAGTTTCATCTTAATTCCGTTACAACGAGCCGCAGATTCATCAACTTCTGGGACACGATTCGTCAACACCTTAGTTCGAATAGATAATAGACCATCGGGCAGAAGAAAGGCAGTCACATCTGAACAATTTGGTGACAAGCCAGCAAAGGAAACGAAAACAATGAAAATACTCGGAGCCACCGCATTTGCTAATGGCGAAACTGAATGAGATGGCGCCTGGAATGGGCAAAAAAAAAAATAAAGAAAAGGAGCGTCCTGGCAGCGCATTAATCAAGGTGCAGTCAATGCGAACGGAGCCTTTGGCCATGCGGTGGCAAAAAAGAAGCAAAATTGGCACCAGACGCTAAAGGTAATAGACGTGCCAACGAAGTCGGCCCTGTGGGGCACGTATTCTCCCAAGTAGTTCTTCTAGCGGAGAACGCAGCTGCTTATTTGGTTTTCTGCGCGTGTCGCTGGCACGATGCTCGTAAATAATGGCACGGCTAAGACAAAAGCCATGGCCAGTCAACAGTCTGCCGTTGACATCGAGAACTTATTTTCCAGCCAGCTCTTTTAGTTATCCTTCGCTTGAGCTTGAGCTGACACTTTTTCTACAGGGTAATCATAGCTAACAGGGTATATTTGTTTGGATTACGGGCATGTAACACGTTAAAGGCAAGCAAAAAAATTAGAAAATTAGCTTCTACATACCTCTATTCCAGCTATTTGCATTACTGATAGCTTCTTAAGTTTATTGGTTTAAAAGGCATATTCAAAAAAGGATATAATTGTAAAGATCTAACCTAATATAATAGTATTTGAATTTACTTTATTTGACCATCGATTTTGGTTGGAATGTATATATTTTTAAAATAATCGTTATGGTAAATCTTTATAAAATCTTTATCAAGTACCAGGTAGCTTATAGTTGAATGATAAAATTTTTGTTTATTTTGTTTCGTTTCCCCATGTAACTTTTGGCTTCTTGTTACCTTCATTTCGGTTCTAAGGCACGCAAGCCAATCAGCTATAAGACCCAAAACGCTTAAGCTTTCAATTTTCGTAATGGCCGAATAGTGTGTGAAATTCCAATAGGTGTCTTTGATCTGTCCCTTTTTTGGGCTACTTGAATAAGCAACTGGAAATCAAAAAGGTAAGCTATTTTTAGGAATTTTTTTAAAGAAAATTAATCGATTACAAGGAGTTTATTGTCCTCACACATTTTGGGCCAACTCCTGGTATCTTGAATATAATAACTCTGTAGCATTGTTGTATTTAAAATTTATCTTAATCGTTTTATAGTCACGCAGGAATCGTTTTGATCCCATAATACACTAAACTCATAAATCGATTAAGATAAATCTCTTGCTGACATGTATATTGATTTTGGTACGAGTCGCTATCAATTTGCTATTAAACGATGATTTATTTCAGCTATGCAAAGTGAAGTCTAACCTTCCCCCAGGCCAGTGCAATCAAGAGCCAGATCCTACAAATCTGGATTCGTAATGTGCATATTTTAGCAATAAAACGCTGACACTGCTCCAGGCGCAGATTCACTGTCAAAGTAATTTGCATACATCTTTTTTGTTGGTTGCTATTTTTGCTCGCCTTTATCTTTGGGGGCCAATTTCGCGAAATACTCGTTTAAACCAAAATGAGGGAGAAAAGAGGACTCTGTTGTCACCTTCAACCCCAGAATGCAAATGTTCGAGGCGGGTCTATTGTCGAGGATATTTCGTCTTGCGTTGAGTGGCATAAATCTCATATCGGCTGAGCCTCGAAAATACACACATTTCGGCATTATGAATGCCAACTCATATACAGGCGGCTTGGTACAGGAGGCAACACTGAGGAATGGTATCCGCATAATAAGCCAGACAGTTGGCAAAATGCAGATTCATCGCCAGATACAGATACGGACACATATTCACATGCTGCGATTCCATTTCTCAGCAGTGTGTGCACGGAGATTCTCATTTTGCATGCAAGTTGCATTCATTTGAATTCCTATTTGACTGATTCGCTTCGGTGGGGACAGTTTTTTTTCGACCGTATAATTCTTAATGAAAATGCATGGCCCGACACTTTATTGTTTGTTTTGAAAAACGCTACAGCCTAATTTTGTATATTTCCCTCATTAAAGATCTGGGATTTGATTTAAGTGCCCAATTTACCTTTGAGTGAAGATCATAAAACATGAAACACATCCGACCACAATTATTGGTCTTATAGTGCGAGGGTTCAACAATTTTGTGCTTTATTGCTTAACCCACTAACCACCAAAATTGGTTTGTTTATCTTGCATTGGCCTACACTTATTCACAGTCGAATCAATTTACAACATTTCTGTCAATCACAAACCAATCAGTACGAAATATGAGCGCATTCACATCAGTCCAATTGTGGGTCGTTTTAGTACACTTACGAGTGCACAAAGCGAAAATAGGTGTGTTTGATGCTCAAAAGCAAAAGAATAAAACTCCTAGAAGAGTCCTTACCAGTGAGGGTATTTGCTCATAAACTTACCTTAGCTTCAACACAAAGTACATTTACAAACAAACATTTAAATTAAGGTTTTGTATATTCCAATTACACTACTTTTAATTAATTTTCAGATAAATAAATATTTAATTAGCTGAGAAGAATACAAAAATAGTTGCCTGATACCAAAGATAGGTTCATGTTTCTTAATCTTGTTAATAAAATTTAGTTTCAGGCAACAGCTTAACATTTGTTAAAAATTTGTACTGGATTTTTTTGTAAAATGATTATTTTAGAAGTTAGAAATTATTCACTTGGTTTAGTAATCTTAATTTAATAAAATTTCTTCTCTCAACATTTAGCTACAGTTAATGTCATTTTTAAATGTTTCAAATTATAGTATAACATATAATAATGTCTGTTCTCCATAGTCGTTCACCACAAAGTCTGTGTGGATATTACAAAATCATGTCCTTCTAAAAATAATGTCCAAACTGTTGCAACAACAGGTCTAAATTGTTTTTTTCTCAGTGCTGGGACAGAGGCTCACTGGGGACATTTTGTGGCCTGGACGGCGCCATCAAGAGCCAGCCAGGCGGTGGCGGTGCTCGACTGGCAGACTGGCAGCTGAATAAACAGCATCAACAACAACTGCAAGGGATCGGATGGGGAATGTGGCCATGCTGAATACCGTTTCATCGACACTTTTTCATTGAATTCAATTAAAAGCGAAATTGAAAATTGAAATTCAATTAAGATGCTATAAATACGCCAGATGGGGTGGGCTAGGGTGTTAGGGTGTCAAACGGGGGCGGAGACGATACAGGATACAGTAAAAGCATACCCGGATAGAAAGGACTCATACCAATGATGATAGATGTGGATGTGGATGGAAGAGATTCACCATGGCCCTGCCCAATCGATCGATGTGTTGGCTAGGAAGAGGAAACGAGGCTTATGATGTGTCACATACCATTTTTATTTTATTTTAACTTAGTCTTTTGTCCGTTCTTTTTCCTGACATTTAATGGGCCATCAACACGTTGCTTACTCAATTTGATATCTGGGTATTAATGACATATAAATTGATGCTGCAATCAATCATAAATTGGAGCTACCATATGGTGCACGAAGATGATGAAGTCTGGGTGCACAATACACTAATCTGATTAGCCTCATTAGTGGACAACAATATAATAATGTCATATTGGACATTATTATTTTCATGAAATATTGTCTTTGGGGATCATAATCAATTTCGTTATTGAAAACTTGTACGTTAAAGAACGGCAAGCAAAGTGGAAAAGTTTTAAAAATAAATCAGTAATTTAGATTCTGTAATGTCACTTGAACGGAAACCGGAAAGTTTGACAACCGGGATACTTTAAAAAAAATTGGATTTTTAAACTTAACTATTGATGTTTAAAAATATTAAATTTAAATTCTTATTTAAAATAACAATTTACTCTTATATCTATCTATTTTTATACCTATTTTTGGATGTTAAATCCCTTTAAAAAACCTCTTTAATACTTTTATAATTGAGTAACTTTACAATTAAAGTTTACTTTATTCATTTTCAAGTCGATTTTAAGCATAATTTTGCAGAGACGGCTGCTGCTTTCAATTATCGCATTAGGTTAGAAACAAAAGAAGAAAGTCAGACGTTTGGCTTTACTCTGTGGAGGATGTACAAAAAAGGCCAAGGGACTTTGGCCAACTTTCTGACAAGCAAAAGTTTCGGGGTGAAGAAGGTTGAGGTCGTTTCAAACTTTGTTGAGAAAGATGGACTGCAGTGACCTAAAACCAGAGGAGATGCAACGATTGAGTTTCGCCATCTGTTGGGAGGCATACTTCATATTAAATAGTATTCAACTTTAAAAGTGGTAAGAATTTTTTGTCAAATATGAGATTGTTTTTGGAAATTTATAGCTACGAATTTGTTTTTTTGATGCCATTTATAAGGAAGCTAGTTAGACGAAAATTTTGTTTCTGTCTCTCCCTGAGTTCTGGATGCATTATAATTTCGTTCTACACCTTGTTTTTCGGATTCCTTAATGCGGGCACCTTTGTTGATGAAGATATATACAGAAAATGTAAGTAAGAAAAAGTCATAAGAAACAATTTAAAGTTTTCCAAAATGACAGCATTTAAAACTGACATACGGGCGAAATGGTTTAATGTGTTTCATATTGGTCTGATGATTGCAGCTGCTGTTCTTCTGCTAATATCTGTTATGACGGTGAGGCGAATATCCCATCATCGATTACTATTGATTTCTTTACTCTTTTTAGAAATACATAAAGATCGTTTTCGTATGGATGACTTTGTATATCATCCACATGGTATCGTACTACATCGTCTTCAACGCAATGATAAACGTTCGCAACCCGTTTCTCCGGACTCCTCTATCTGCATCCATCTATGTCTTGGTCAATGTTTTGACCCTTGGTAAAGTGTACATAGGTATAATATCTCCAGCCCCCTCTAACTGTCAAACTTACTAGCTATAGATATATTTTACCTGATCATAGTATATTCATATTATTATGTAAAGAAACATCCTGAAGAATTCAGACCGCCATGCATTGACAAATAAACCGCATTAAAAACCACCTTACTATCGATTTAAAATGATGTACAGCAAATTTGATTTTAAAGGCTATAAAATATAATAATATTTAGATTTGTGACCTTAACCACATGTTCAGCAAGTGAGAAGACCGTGTGGATAATGATTTTGCTGTGCTAATATGGCAGACTCAATTTTCTTTATAATTTCATTAGCATCTTGATGAGAACTGAAAACGATTCCACGCGTGCCTGACACACACAAGCACACACAGACCAGAAAATTCTGGGCTAATGCTAATGAGGCCATAATACAAATTGCTTAAATTGAAATTATGCAAAAAAGTTAATACTCATCTCGTTCAAATGGATATGACGGAAAATGAGAGGGAGGCAATTCGCTTGAGTTTGACACCAACAGCTGCTTGAAACTTCCGCAATGTAAATAAATAACGTATACGCCATGTGGTACTCAAATAATATTTTTTTCACTTGAAAATATTTCTATGTATCATAAAATCTCAAAAATACAATTGTGCATTTGCATAAATAAATAAATTTTCTGATAAGTTAATTTTGCATTTCCTGTCAAAAGCATTTAAAAAATGTTATGGGCCAAAAAATGTTGCTTCTGTATATCTTTGCAAACGGGATGTATCATAATTGCACTGCTTGGATTATTTTTGTCTGGCATGAACATTGACTATACTCTATATCTTTTAAATAGTAATAACAACCAACCTAAAAAATATATTTTTTTGTACTAATTCTGTTAATTTGAATAGGTACTTATACCCGAGAAACCCAATATAAATTTCCAGGTAACATACAAAAATATTATATGAATTGAATTGACTTAATTTGGTTTTGTTTATTACATTTAAAATATAGCGGAAGTACTCTACACATCTTTACAAATAATTCCGGATTGTTTGTCTGTCTTGGCATCGTGTTTGCTGATATTTGCAATCATCTCGGTGGGTACTACTGAAAAATATAGCCACTTGGTAATAAAATAAATATATTTAGCAATATTTTTGGTTGTTTTGGACAACTCTGTTTTTCCAAACTCTTCAGGCAATATATCTGGTTACATTCAGTATTGTTTCATCTTTAATCGGATCAAATTTAATAATAAATGAGAGCTTTTGGCATAACGTAACTTATTGGGTGTATATGATACTTTGGCTAGGTAAGATAATCGTTTTATGACCATATATAAATAATTAAAAAACAACTAATTTTGTCGTTATTTTAGCTCTGACATTATATTTCATGTACATAATCTATTCGTATTATCAACAACTAAAGGAGAGAGAAATTGAAAATGCTATAGAATGATTTATGTCTTATATTTGGTAATATTTGACTTGCCTAACATGTAATTTGTAAAACCTAAAAAGAATAAATTTATATCGGTAACTATATTTCATTGAATGTATCGTCATTTTCACGTACACGGATTTTAAAAATAAAAATAAATACTTTAAAAAATTAGTAAATGAAATGTGGCTTGCCAATAAGTTTTGCTGTTGTATAAACTTACAAATCGGCTGTACTATTATATCTTTTTTTACCCTTTGCCTGTTTGCCGTTCACCTGGTAGAATTCTTTCGTAAATATTCTATCTTAACCTTTATTAATATAATTTCTGTTATTAACTACCCAGCTATTTATTGCAGGATTTAAGGAACACAATGATTATACTCATCCATCAGGTAACATACAAGTGTTATTTGTTTGTTTTAGCTAGCTTTGGTTCCCAACCAATGTTTTTATTTGGTTTTTTAATGTCTGCTGTTTTTCAGACTGGTTAAACCTTCTTTGGGGAATTTTGCATTTGCTGGCTTCAATGTGTTTATCATATTCTGTCCTGGTGGTAAGTACTAAGAAGTAACCTATTTGCATGTTAATCCATTAAAATATTGTAAATTTGTAGGGGGCACTTATTCCTATTTGGGTTTACATAATTATCGAGATAATTACTTGAATTACGTGATCATTTATACATCGGTGTCCTGTGCTCTCAAGACAAACACATATGCGAACCTAGGCCTGACTTACTGTATTACTTACTGGAGTTTAATGGTCTTAGCGTGCGGTAAGATGGACAATATCAATGTGGCCCAGTGATGCTAATCATAAAACTCTTTTAACAGTGATAACAACATATTTCCTTTATGTTGTAAGTTCATATTATTTACTAAGGAGAAAACAACTAATTGCTGCAAATCACCAAGTATAAGGAAATTCTGGAACCAAATATAAACGAATTACAATAAATATAAAAAATATACTCCGATTTCTGCAGAGTTTAAGAAGTTAAGTTTCCAACTACAAATATAAATGTATCTTAAAGCGCTAGGATGTGTATCAAGCAAAAACACCTGTCAACATAACAAATTATTAAAATCAAATACGCTTTTAAAATGTTCCCATTTGAACCGCTTCAGCCTTGTAAATACGTATTGGAAGATTCTCAAGTAGGCTAAGAAAATCTTTTAAGTCACTTTTCAATCACTTTAAAATAAATTCACAAAATGATTTGTATTCTTGTTATATTACTATACATTTCTTCTGTTTCGGGAGAATTCATCTCGACTACGATTGGACACCCGGATTACTATAGAGGTAAATGAATAAAATCTTAGTCAGATTCAGGCTATTGACATTTTGTTACAAAGCTCAAGCCAAATTGCAGTTTCCTGTCTGTGGGAAATGTTCAAATACAGAAACCTTTATATTTCAAAGCACTACTGGTTACTATTGCCATTCCGAAGATGGGTCAGCAGTTGAATACATAATCGGAAGACCAGCAAATACATTTTCCAAATGTCTGCCACCAAAAATAAACGTAACTAGTGAGTCTGCAAAGTATACGACAACATTAGTTTTCAACCTTGACCATCCAATAATAGGAAAAATAAGACAGTATTGTTGCTTTTGGTCGCCTGAGTTGGGTTGTACAGCTCTAATTGGTAGAAAATACTACGACAGAAAGCTATACAACTGCGAATACTGCCAAGAACATTGCAGTGGATATAAGAGTGATCTTGCTAATCATGACGAGGGCGGAAATAAAAATAACAAGATATCGGGATGTGTCTATTTAACTGCGCTAGCTATTTTTGTACTCCTGATATGCTTTAATTGACGAATTGATTACTATGTATTAGTAGTGACAGGATTTTCTTGAAATAAAATCCTATATACCTTTTAGAAAGCAAACAATTTAAGCTTTGATTTCAAAGTATATAATGAAAAACAGAGAAAAGACACCTTTGACACCTCTAGGTACCCAAAGCTATTTCTCTCAAAATTTGTCAAACTGTTTTTCCAAATTTCCTAGAATGAAATGAAACTACTAATATTACTTTTATTCTCGAGTTCGGTTCAAGGACTAAACGCTTTAAATGATAGTATGCGCAACTAACTTGCTTATTTTGTACAAAATAGACATTGCCGGTTTTCCAGGTTGTATATCTTGTTCAATGATCAAAAACAATCACGGCCAGCGCACTGGTCACCAGTGTCATCATGCAGACCAATTGACCATAGCCGGCAATTCCAAAATGTTTCAAAATGAATTTCCGCAATGCGTACCAAATGAGTATGAGATAAATGGTAGGTCTGCAATGTTATATATGAATATGTTCACTGCCAGTCACTTAGACTCTCCTTATTCAGGAAGAATCACTGAATACTGCTGCTTTTGGTCGCCGGAATTGGGCTGTTCAATACTTCTTGCTGCAGAATTGGATGATGATCATTTTAAGGCCTGCAGTCGGTGTCGTGCGTATTGCCTTGCGCCAGATGACCAAGATGGCAAAGACAAAATAAATAATAATTCAGGACACTTTAGCGCAATTGACATGGCAGTTGTTTTGCCAATTTTCACTTTATCAATTTTTTTCCAAATGGGATGTTGCAATGGACTTTATTGAAATGTAATTATTTTTGAATTGTAATGTAATTGTAGACCAATGCTTTTGTGATACACAAAGCAAAAACAATAAACAAACTTTTGCTACCATAAAAATTAAAAAAAATCTAAGTTTTTTCTCTCCAATTATTTCGAACAGATTTTCTAATTTTATCTAATGAAATTGTTAATACTTTTGCTCCTTTTCGTAATTTGTTTATTTGCTTAAACAATATTTTTAATACAAGAAACACCCCATAGGGTTTGAAAATTTTTCATTGTAGGAAATGATCACGGCTGTTCAACAGGATACCAGTGTCTTTTGAAGTTAGAAAAAATTTGGAACTAGTGAAAATGTATTACCAAACAAGTATGAGTTATTACGTAAGTTTGCAATGGAAGACATGCCCTCAGGCAGCTCTCTAGACCTTTTAATTTTAGGTGAAATAAGCTAATTCTGCTGCTTTTGGTTTACGGAATTGGGATGTTCGCTAATAAAATGCTTTGTATAAAGGAAATTGGGCCTGCAGTTTGTGCTGGTAATTTTGCACCTTGCAGCCAGAGGAAATGTAATGCAAAATTCTACTCAGAGGAAAGGATTTAAATAATAAAGTAGAATGTAGTCAGTGCGGTGATTGTTCTAAGGAAAGGATGGGTGCAAGGAATACGAACTTTAGATATAATTTTATAATCGGACTTTCGCTTTCAGACCTAAGATTTAAATTCCAATATAATGTTAAAAAAGATTTCTTGATAATTACAGTCTTCAAACTCAAAGTACAAACTCTACTTAAGTTTGACTTTTGACTTTTCAACTTACCCCAACGAACGCAACGGACACAAGTTAATCAAAAATTAATAGTAAAAGTAACTGTTTTGTCATCATTATTATTGCTGTCATTATGAACTAAGCCAGAGCGGGGTAAATTTAATTAAAACAACAAACGCGCGATGGGCCAAGAAAAGCAGCCGTCGGGTGGAAATTGGAAGTGGAAATGGGCAGAGCCTGATGTTATCGTGACAAGCCCAAATTAAGTAGCGCACGGGGTTACATCAGCCAGCCAGGGGATAAAATGGGCGGGGTACGCGAGGAATCGGGGTTGGGCAATTCAATTTAAAGACCAAACCAAGGCTACCAGCAAAAACGAACACGGCCCTGAGCTGGTCAAAATATGAATGGCAACCGAGCCCGAGGCTCATTTAATAGACCAAAACCAAAACCAGAAATTAAAATACAGTCGACAGTCGGTAAGGCACTCCATCGCAACCAATAAAATACATTTATTTTAGGTACGTCCAACAAAAAGTTTAAGAAAGGATGACAGAAGTACTGACCAGCAAAAGAAATAAAATAACTTAAAAGAATTGTTTTCACTTTTAAATTTTCATGCTTTTTACTTTGAAATTTAGCATATTTTGGGCAGGAACTTTGACTAAAATGGTGTGTTACAATGCAAATGTATATTTGAAAGGATATGTATTCGAGCTGTTCTTGTGTTTTAGAATATGGACCTCAAATCATTTTATTCATTTTTAAGCCAGTTACTAGTAGACTAAAAGGTTAACTTTATTCGTTGATTAGTATGTTACAGGTAGATTTTTCCGACCTGTTAAAATATATAAGTTCTTGATTAAGATCAACAGCCGGAATCGATCTAGCCATGAACGTCAGGATCTCGGAAACTTAAAAACCAGAGATATGTGATTTGAAATTTAGATTTCTGGTAGTGCCCAAGTTTTTTTCAAATTGAGTCCACTCCCTATCTAACGCCTAAAAATCGCGAAATTATTTGTATAAGTTTATTTGGCCAATATCTACGAACTCTTACAAAATTTTCCAAGTTGGGCCCATTTTTTCAAAAGTTTCAGGTGGCATATTTATTTTTTTTTTGGATAGTTGAGGAGCGGGTATCTAATAGTCGGGCTACTCAACTACACCGTTTCTTCTCAAACCTTAACATCTATTAAGAAAGTTTATTTGATTTATTTAAAATTTTAGAACGGTAATATTAATATTATTCCCAAATCACTGAAAAGTAGGCAATAGTTACTTCGAATTAAGTGTGAATGTCATTAAATAAAAACCGAAAAGGATCACATCAAGTGAGTATAAATGATACTAAAAGTTTTTTTAATATATTAAAATATAAGAAATGTAATCTTGTATGGCTCTTTCTAAGGAAGTTTCACTGTGTACAGAATGCTTGCTTTGTGAAACTAATTTGATTTGAAGAAGCTTTTCCCATTCAAGGATTAGCAGGGCTTTCCACACTCACCCGTGGTTCCATTTTCCTGCTCGCTCAAATCGGCCAGAGACGCCGAAAGGGCCTCCGCCATCTTAGCCGCCGATGATGTCATCGTCTTGGGTTGTGCTGCATTTCCGCCGGCCTTAACAATCAGATTCGTTGCATTTGTGCCATTTTCCGTTTTCGCAGACTCCGCATTGCGATTTACCATGGCGGAACTCGGTGGGCGGGAAAGCAGCAGTGGCACTCCTCACAGCCGCCAGCTGCGCGTCCTGATTGCCTCACCCCGGCTAAAAGTCCTACTGATTTGTGTTCCTGGGCATCCAACACTTGTTGCCGCCCAGCTTGCTTCCGTGCGGAAATGGAAATCGAGAAAGCCAACTGAAGCGAAAAGGAGCGGAAAACGAGAGTTTTGGTTCAGTTTGAGTGCTTTCCTTCCGAAAAATATGTGCAGTTGTGTAAAATAAATTTGTTATTGTATGTATTTAAGGTGAATTTACATATATGAACACAAAAATGAAACATGTAGAAAATATCAAAGAAGTTAACCAAGAAACTTGTCAGATGGATATGGATATATATTAGGTACATAGCTGGTTATTGGTAAAGATAGATGTTCTTTGAAATAATGGTTTACCGTGTTTGAATATAAGACCCTTTTAAAATTGTAAGAAATCCAACAAAAACAACACATAGCGAGGTAAAAAAAGTCATATAAAATATATGATATCAAATTTTGTGACGAAAAATTAATAAGCATTCGCCTAAATAAATACACTTTTTAAATGTTTTTATTTGGACCGCCTCATCCAGGTTTTTGCCTACACAGGCACTTTTGTTACATACCAAAAGATTCCCCTCGAGATTTCCGTCAAGTGAAAAAAAAAAACAAACAAAATTTAACTCTAAAAATTTGCTAGTTTTTTAAAAAGTTGTAATACAAAAAAAAAATATAAAAAAAAATTATTCCAGAATTTTAAAACAAAATTCTCCTGTACCAATTAATTTTAATTTTAATTTTTTAGTATACAATTCTTATTCATTTAGCAATACCTTTCGATTGGTGATTTGAATTCTACGGCTATATATAGTAGTCTCCTATGCACACGCTCTAGGTGCGCATCGTCACTACATGTAGTGGTATCCCAAGATTTCCCTCTTCCAATTAAAATAAATCTCAGTTGCTTACCATACTGTTAGCCATATAAACTCAAAAGGAGTTGCAAGATGCTGGCAGTAGCTACAAGTGACAGCTTCGAACTTATTGTTCCTTTTGTTTGATGTTGTTAAATGTTGTTTCTAGACCCAGCATTTTCATTTTTCTAACGTATTTCCACGTCGCTTCTATTGGCAGTTGTTTGTACAAAGAAACCGTGTGTGCCTCTGTATGTAAATACGTTTTGCTTTTGTGGGCTTCGCTTGAATGTGTCTATGCAGCAATTAGAAAAGTTCTCAGCCAAGGCACTTCAGAACACAACAAAAGTAACTTTTTCTTTAGCCCAGCTAGAGAAGGTAATTTAAAGAAAGTGATCTTCCAAAATTGTATATTATTTAAAAGAAATCTAAGGAGTGCAAAAATATGTTAATAATTTAAGTAAACCACTCTTCAGAAACAGTAATTTAAGTCTTAAAACTCATGAGAAAAGGTTGAAAAATTAAAGTCATATTTTTTGAAGAACATTTTAAGAAATATATAAAGAACAATTTGGTAATAATTTTTTCAATTTTTAAAAGTGAATTTTTTTTTTTTATTTATGTGTTTTGAAACATCTGTGCACGATTCAGCAAATGTCAGTATGTCAAGCCGACTCGAGAGAAGTTCTCTCATATCCTTAAGGCATGCGACATGCGACACTCCCCTCGTCCTCTCGTTTTTCCCCTTTTCCCGTTTTCCAACGACTGGGACTAAGAAAAAAGTTTTTCTTCTTTTGTCAAGCTACGAAACTAACTACACTTTGGCGCCACCGTTGTTCATTCAAGTTGGTAAAGTTTCTGCTACTCAGAATTGCTCAACGTTTTTGCTTGGCAGTTTACGGTTGCATCTTTCGGCCAAGTTAAATTGTGTCAGTTTAATTCGAAGTGGAGCGAAGTGGAACGTAAATAAACTCTGGATTGCAAGAATCGACTACTAAACTCAACCAAAGCAAAAACAGAATTGAATTACTTCGCTGAACTTAACTTTTAAGAAATTGAACAAGTACTCTCTAGTATCTGCTTTCTTTAAATAGAAATCGCTTACAATTATACAAACATAGTATTATTGTAAACAAAAGTCAAACATTATTTATTATTATTGCACTTTTAAGGCAGCTGGGTTAAACTAACAGTGAGGTCTATGTATGAGTATGTTTTAAAAAAATATATTAATGTCAAACGGAAATCATTAATACTTGTTATTAAAAATATATTTAATTTCGGAAAAATACTTTAACGAGAACCGAAAGGTTTTACTTATACACACATTTTTAGGAATATAATTAAACATACGTACTTATACACACGTTTTTGTGGATCAACAGATCTTAAACACATATAAAATTTTCATAAAATAAATTTTTACTTGGATAACCGGTTAGCTTAACTATTTCTAGTCTTATATTCATTTTTAATCTGGATCCATAATTATCTAGACTTTTTGTTTACTTTTAGGAATCTTTTAAAGTCATTTAATATTTTTAGTGGTTCTTTATTTAAATTCCTTAAAATTTTAAAAATTTTTGATGACTAGTTTATTATCAATTGTACTTCTGAAATTTCTTTTTTCCTTCGAACAACTAATCGGTATTTTTAATGTCTATTTCATAGGTCAAAAGCTGCAGATACTACTTTTATAAATCGTAAGCTATTTTCATTTAATTTGGCCTTGCTCAAAGACCTTAGATGGGGCATATAATGGCGCCACAGATAAGCCTCAAGTCCAACCCCAATTCATTGTCATTTTCACCTCAGTCCCGTTTAAATTTTGTTGTGGACACTTGTGGAATTTCGCATTTGTAAGCGGGCAGCCAGGGAAACCAGTCAGAGGCGACCACGCGTTTGACCCCTGACAACGGAACACACAAAGCGACGGGGGCACTCGCTGAAAAACTACTCATAAATAAATATACGGAGATCCATTCCATTCCATTGTTGTGTTCAGCCGCATTTTACCGGACTCGGATGGGTTCTCATTTCTTTTTTGAATTGTTTTGTTTGGCTTTGCTCGCCGGTTCGTGTGTACGCTTTCTGTTTTCCTTTTTTTTTAAGTTTTAAGAGGGTTTGTTTACGCTTTGCCATTGCCGAGAGCGGTGCTTCAGTTTAGTGCAGCCGTGGTGGAAAAATAAAACGAAATGGAAATAAATAAACAAAAACGTTTTGCAGTCTGCTTAAATTCAAATAAAGATTAGGTTCAGAATGGTATATGATTTTTGCAAATTTTCAATTGCAGTTTGGCATCAACTCACAATACTTTTGATGTTTAAGAAAATTTAATTTTTTATCTACACTATTATTCCTGGTTTTAGTTTTGTGTATTTTGAACAGAAAAAATGGAAAACTGATAGGACAAACCAAACTTTTTCTGGGAATCTTAAATTTGGATAAAGTTTCTTTAAACATTGTACACATTTTATTCTTTAAAACTTCTTTATTTTATATGGTTAGTTGAAGATTAATATTGGTTATAAGTATATTATCATATCAGTTTTAGTCTTTTAATGTTTAGTTAAATAGAAAAAAATGACGAAACAAACAAAATGGAGTATAAGAAACAGGTTTTGTACGTTTAAATGGCGCAAAGAGCATATTTATAAAATACAACGATATATTTCTTCATTCTAAGGAAAACCACTGACCGAATAATGTTTTTTTTGAAACTATTAATTAAAACTATAAGAACATAAAGTTTTGTAGTTTCCTTCAAAATGTTGTAAACGAACTTTGCCCAAATGGTTGTTCCACAAGCCTTTAGCAACCAGTTTCTAATTTCCCCGAGTAAACATTTTATAAATTATCTGCAGTTTAGCCATAAGCCATAAATATGGCTGTGTAATGTGCATTTCCTTGAAAATCTGCATTGCCATATTTTTATAGCTAGCCGGCGAACGTGGCGGATGAGCAATCTCATTCGCACTTGCTAATACTTCGCTGTCGTTCTCTGGAGAATGCACTGAAAGCGAGGGCGTATCTTTCTCGTCAGCCAATTATCATAATTTTTGCACTTAACTCATTATCATAATTATCATCTTCTGAACTGGTGAGGCAACAGACTGGGACGAACGGAAACTCATATATTTACCCCCAGTTTTTTTTTGGTTTTTATTTGTGCCTTTCGATTGCCACTTTTATTGCAGTTTTAAAGGTGCACCAATGTCTTGCGTTTTCATTCGCAGTATATAAAAATGTGTGTTAATATTTTCAATTCGCCAAATGTGACGTCGTCTGTTTGCTAGCCGCAGGCATTTATCACACAAAAATTCCCCATATTCCCATTCAAGCCCGCAGCTATTTTCTTTTTTTTTTCTTTTAATAAACATTTATATATGTACAATAGCATTACCCAAAGAACCTCGTGTTCTTTGAACGATGAGCTTCCAGTTCTGTGTTTGTTGTTTGAAATTGATTAAAGTAACCCCCAACCATCCATCTAAAAAAACGACGCATGTTGCCCAAACAATTGTGCACAGAAAAAAAATCACTAGCCTAAATAACTATTCTGGTATAGATATAATTTTTTTTAACCAACTTGATACATTAATATTTAAAGTTTATGTGAAATTGCATTTATAATCGTCTAGTTTATTAATTTATATTATTAATTTGTTAATTTAATTGTATTCTGCTGTCAAATAATAATTGCGAAATTTTTAGAAATTCAAATCCTCTACCTTATTAAAAACTGTTCACTAAATTTTAACAAAATTTGACCAAAACAAAAATTTGAAACAAAATATTTAATAAAAACATTTTTTTCGCAAGTCAAATAGAAAATAAGTCAAATACTTTTATTATGCAATATTGGAAACTTTTTTAAATCTAAAGAAATTAAGTAAACAATTCTCTATACATTTTTTCTAGCTGTATACTTTATTGAATAAGCGTCTTTGCCAGTGTTAGTGTGTCAATGGGTCCGTTTATACGTGTGTGTGTCTGTTTTTTGTATCTTTGACTTTGATCGCGTATGATTAATGATTACGCCTGTGTTTATTGCCATCGGGTTTCGACGAGTTGGGGGTGATAAAAGTTTTCTTTCCGCCGCTTTCGGGGATTTCGATGCCTAGGCTGTCTCTCATATTTCAACTTGAGCACCTCCGCCCGGTGGTTTAGTGGGGATGAGAATTATCATATCCGTGCGTTTGTCATCATTTATATATAATTGGACAAACTTGGCGCACAATATACATCACATTGCAGATGAAGGTGTTAAAGATGGATATATACAAATAGATGTTGGTGAGTAAAAATGAAGAACAGCTGCATAAATCATCATTGTTAGGTACGTTGCGCAAATCAGTTTAATTCAAATCGATAAAGCTACGAGTATTCGGTTGTTGTAAACACCGTTAATTTTGATTAAGCACCCCTAAAATCTTTCACACTTTCTCATCATCTCTGTTTTATGTTCTAATCAACAAAGGGTCATCTGCAAATTTGCTTATGTTAAAGCATTTGTTGAAACGGTCATAAAACTGAGCATCTGTTTATTAGCAAAACGAAGTACTAAGAAATCCTAAGGTCCCTTTCAGATCCACAATTTCTGTAACAACTATCGTTAATGAATTTAATTTAAAAAGTTGATTTTCTTATTTCTATGACAGTTTTTAATGTCTTGATATGATAAATTAATAAACATTTATACCGTCTAGATTTATTACTTTATTTTTTTAGTTTGTATATTTAATTTTAATTCAGAGGAAGCAGTTTCAATATTTCGGCTTTCATCTCTTGTGCTGTCAAATAATAATTGCAAACTTTTACGAAAATCCACTCCCTCTGCGTATTACAAACAATTTCCACTGAATTTTCCGCAAACTGCCCAAAACTTTTTTCCAAATAACAAGCTAAACACTAAATTATTAATGTCTTAGAGATGCCTCATTGAAGGAAACAAAAGTGCGAATCAAAACTTCGGGTTCATAGAAACTTTCTTAATTGAACACCACAAAAGAACTGTGTGCACAGGGTTTTTGGGTTCAATTAGATGGAGTGCACTCTTGCATTCTTCATTGGCAAACAGACCCAAGTGGCCGGCAATAACGGCATCGAGTATGCGCCACGTTGGACCGCAGCTGCCCAAAACTCTTCAATAGAGGGCTAATTTTTGTTTTCTAAGCTCAAATTGCTGGCCAAAAACGAAATATAAATAAAATAAATGAGGAGCAGCTATTATATACGTACGTATGTATATTTCCGTTGCGCTTGGCCCCATGAATGCTGATTCATTAGCCAAACCTTCCCGTCCACAGACAGAGGGCCATTTAAATGCGAATTAGGGTAACCGCCTTTCGGTTGCGTGTGTATTTGGGCGGTGGTGTATATAAGGGGTGTCTCTAAGAGGTGTGTGCGTGTGTGAAGGGTGTGTTTGTGTAGGCGGTGTGTGTGTGTGTTAGGGGGTGTGGCTTGGGCGGTTCTTGTGGATTCAAGACCCTAGTTCTGTGGTTTTGCCTTGGCACTTCTCATCTTGCCTTCAATTGCAATTGGTGGGTGGATGCGTGACTCTTGCCGCTTTGCTGGATGGTGTTTGATTTGATTTGGCAGGGAATGCATAAACTACTTATAAGGAAAACATCAACTAGGTTTTGGCGATGTAGTTGAGCTAATTAAGAGGCATTACAAGAGGATGCTAATGAAATCGTATAATGTATGTATAACAAAACCACTTATTTTAACAAGCCCAAGAAGCAATTACACAGCAACATCTTTCATAGCTCTTTTACAAAGAAGGTTTTTTTGTTTCTTTGTTATTTACAAAGAAATTAAATTGTATCAATCATTTTTTTGTGTATATAAACTGAAGTTTTGACTTGAGACATATAAGTAATTTATATACGTACAAATCATCTATGATATAATGCTGAAGGACTTCAGTATTTTAAAATTTGACTCATATTTAATTGACAGCAATTTTGTAATTAATTGAATATTTAACAATATACGCATTCAAGTGTCTGGAGTGCAATTCTCATAAAACCAAATGGCCGGCAAATCGAAACCAATTTGAGCCGGCTATACCAGTTTTTACAATTTTCGGAAGCAGCATTTTCTGAACATTCTCGACATTTCCATAAGTAAAAAGACCTTGATAGGACAATTTAATTAAATGTCTCTCCAGCACCCGCTAAACCATTGGCAGCTGGGATGATCACATTAAGATATGCCTTAATTGCTCATTTATGGATCCAAAAGAAATGTTTGAAACATGTGCTAAGCGATTTTATTAGCTACCGTCGGCCATTAAAGTCGTCGACATCAAAAGTCTAAAAATAATCTTAGCCAAGAATGAAAAAAGGCAAGCGGCTGCCAAAGCAAAACAACAGGTAATTAAGAATGCAAATAAACAATGGCAAACATTGTGAGTTGGTGAATTGCAGAAAATCGCTTTTCACGCGGCTTTTGGAATAAGATTGCGGGCGCAGTGCAATTCATTTGGATTTTTTAATTTACCAAAATACTTGTGTGTCAAAATGAAATATTTGCGCAATGTGCAAGACAAACTTGATTTGCCATAAAATTAAATTTCGCGCCCATTTGGTGATTTGGTGAGGACCAGTGAAGCGGCCCAGCCCAAAGATTTGTGCAAATGCTCAGCCTCAGCTATTCGAATAAAATCAATTTTCGACTTCTGGCATCGCGAGGCTGCGGCCTCTGCATTATGGCCAAAAAGCCTGGGCAAATAAATCAATTTGAAATCTGTTGAAAAATGTGGCTCGATCATTTGACATTCTCTAGTCGGACAAGTGTGAAAGGAAATGCCTACAAATCTATCTGTAAGAACTTTCGACAAATTCGTTGCGCTCTGAAATTGATTGCAATAATTTAAATGTGTAGTGGCTATATTTCAACAAAGTTCAAGCTGCAAATTATTTACGTCAACGATTGGCGACTAACGCAAGCGAACTGCACACCAACAGCAAATATCTAAGTGAAAATAAGGGGAGGAGAACAATTTTAAGATCACAAAAAGTCGTCAGAATCGTATAAATATAGATGCCACAATGAAAATTTTAAATGCAGTAATGTAAACCAAAGGATAACAAGGCTATATTAATCAAATTATGCTCTAAATTTACGATATATCCTTTAGTTTGAGCGTAATAGGCCGTAAATCCATATTTTAAATTTTAATTAAATTTAATTGTGAATATCCAAATTAGCTAATACTCATTGCAATGTAATTAATACAGTTTGTAATTCAAACAGTTTGGTATTAAAACCAAATGTTTTGCGTATTAAATTAACATATTTCCAAATACCATCAAACATTTTAAGGTTGTAAATGGCACAACAATTCATGAACGACCATTGCAATATATAGAAAGAACAGTAAAAGTTTTATTTATGTTTTGAGATTTCACAGGGAAATTGGGAAAGGGAAATTGTTCAATAAATAAATAAGTGTAATAAAGCAAAAAAAAAAACCTTTAATTGAAAGCAATTGAGTTTGATGCATAAATGTACCAGCTCTTGCCATTTTATCTTAATTTAATGTGAATGATCTATGACGTTTTGTAATTTATCAATTATAACAGATCGTTTCCTCGTACAATTTCGAAAACACTTTCCCACATTAGTCTGGCAGCGAGACAATAATTACATTTAATTAAAACGAAACATTTACTAGTATTTGTTATTTATAAACTCTTAAAATCTATGATGTTTTCAAATGATTCCTTGAAAATGTTTTAATACATCCCCTTTGTCTTTAATTTGTTGCAATTTTAATTTTTGTGTGTTTATTTCAGCTTGCTTTGCTCTCGTTCCCCATCATTATATATGCTTATTATACTTCTTTTTGCTAGTCTTCCCTCTTTTACACAGAGAAAATGGAATTATTAAAAAGTTTTTATTATAAAAATATAACGTCCCGGCAGCTTACACTACATATTTAATAACATTTAAAACGATTTAAAATACCGCATAAATGTGGAAATTTATAAAAGCAACAATGATAGGAAAAGTGAAAAACTTAGTTTTTCTCATATTAGAATTGTCTTAAAAATAACCAAACTATTTATTTATTTTATTTTAAATAACTTACTATACAATCTATTACTGTAAAAAACAAACCGATTTTTCACCTTTTTTCTCGCAGTGCAGGGATTGGAATTCGGCTGATACAACTTTGTTGTTGCTGTTTGATTAGGCGTCTAGGTTGACACATAGGGGGCACACAAACACAGACAGACGGACATATAGACAGATCGGCCGACCGACAGAAAGTCCCTCATAGATAGGCACCCATACTCACATCAAACACGAGAGACGGACAGAGACACATGTGTTGAAAATTTAACACAAATGTGCAAATTTAATTAAATTCAAACGAGAAATAAATATAAATAAGCTTCGTTCACATATGTACGGGTAATACTATATAGTGGCGGAGATCTTGTGAAAATAAGAAGCTGTGTGACCTAAGGCAAAACAACAAACACATTTGCCGCTGCAATTGTGTACGTAAATAAAAACGCAATTTTCACAAATTTTTTTAAACTTGACAAAGTCAAGTCACAGAGGAAATGTGCACAAAGAAAACGCAAAACATACAAACGTCAACACTAGGCAACAAATTTTTAGAATCCCGATAATATAAGTTACCAACATTTAAAGTATCTTTAAAATAATATATATCTGACTATTATTTTTTTTTAATATTGGAACAAAATTTAATAGGGAAACTTTGATATAGTCTAAAGATTCGTTAGCTAGTGTACAGCGAATAGAGGGCCTGTGCAAAATACTGGATTTGTAAATGCTGTAAATTAGCTAAATACAAAATTTAACAAATTAGATTAACACTATATTTTTAAACAAAAAAAGAGATAAGGCCTTTAAAATGTAGACTACTATAGAGAGTTAAGGAGATAAGACTTTTTCAAAGAATAATGACTCACAGGTGAGGAATACAACAAATAAGTACATATTTCGTTTAATACATATTGTGCACCAATATTACTCATTCCTAGTTAAACACTTGTGATAAGTCAAACATTTCATTGACTTTGAGGCAGTTTGGCCAATCATTTCATAATTTGCTGATTTTTGATAAGGAAATAAAAAAATGAAATTGACAAAAAAAAATTTAAAATACAATTTGTCTCATTGGACTTATTGCCGGCTTTAATAAAGTATTTTATCGACGGTATCGCCATTTGATAATGGGCCTGCCCAAAAACCCCGAAAATAACTCCGCCCAGGTCACTTCTTCATTTCGTTATCGAAGCAGCATATGTATGCCAAGTGGCTTTGATTTGGTTTTTATTTCCACATATTTATATACAAAGCATGACACTTTTTTATAGAATCTTAACTCGCTTCTTTGCCATAAAGATAAAATAAAAGCTGGAAAAAATGAGGAACGTTGAGTGGGGGCGTTAATTTATTAATGCGGAGCCGTGAGCCAAAACAAAATCTGCGAGAACACTTTTATAACTTGATTTATTTAAAGACAAAGGCATTTGGCAAACGAATTAGATGAGTTGGTGTTGTTAAGTGTGTGGTTAGGATTTAAAAATATTTCGAAATTATGAAACATAAACAGAAGGACATTGGCAAAGGTCATTTTTGACACTAAGAAACACTAGCAACATAAATTAATGAATTTAATTGCATAATAAATTAAATTAATTTGCGTTAACATTCCAATTCATTTAGGAATTTTAAAACAATTTAAGCTGATATTAAAATCAACTTAATTCAAAAAATTTGTTTGTATTTGATCATTGTTTGAAGTGTGATTTATGTATGAACGTATGTACCTGCACATTTTAGGATAATCTTAAGATGTCAAATTCCTACATTCTGCTTTTCCCTATAAATCCTTTATTATTGAGCCAAAAATGTTTTAAAAGATATGCAACTATAAATACTGATAATGCCCAAGTCAACTGACAAACAATTCAAAAAATAATTAAATAAATAAACAAATGTGTGCAAAATAATAGTGGTAGCTTAACATTTATTTTAACATTTTATTTTATATTAAAATTCAGCAAAACGTAAAGGTAAACGAAGAGTGCTGTATTTCTACAACACTTATATTTCATTATTTCCGTTTTAAAAAAACGGAAAACTTTTAAAACTTTTAAAATATACGTTTTCTACCGAAAAACTAATATATCATCTATGTTAGCTTTTAAATAAATATACATTGCCACAGATATTTGAACGCAGTTGTGTACGAAAATAAATACACAAACGAACTCGTATATGTTTCGTATCACTTCTTTCATCAGACATTCACACATAGGCGATCATCAACTCGTTCGGCCGTTGAAAAAAATTGCAAATAAAAAGAACCACTAAAAAAAAAAACGAAAAAGCAACAATAACAACCAGAACTGACGCAGAATTTCGCTACCAGCTGCCAAGTTGAAAGCAGCATTAATTTTTCTTTTAATTCGGGGACACTTGTTGTTGTTGCTGCGGTCTTTTTTAATTAATAAACAGCCATCAAAAATTCAAAAAAAAAATAAATATTTTATAGAAACCGAAATCAGATTAGCACTATCAAGAACCGCGAGAGTGAGGCCTGTGAATATATTTCGATCTGTCGCTACCCATTCAGATTCGTGTGCTCGCGGTACCGCATCGCATTTTTGTATTTTTAGCTAATTTCAGTTGCTATTGAGCTTTGCAATTAGTTACACTTGATTATATGAAAGCAGATCGCGGGTAAACACTTTGCCGGTCCCCCAAGTTCGATGTTTAGTTTTGTCGGTTTGTATTTTTGCGCACATTCCACTTTGTTGTTAGATCAGTTTTTGTTTTGAATTGTAAGGAAATCACACATTGTCTTTCATAATTTAACTATAATTAAAAAAGTTAAATGATGAGAGTAAATAGGTTTATGAATGCAAACTATATAAAACACTAAACAATATAAACACAAATTTGTGTTTTAAAAGTTTCCATTCGTTTTTCATTAAACATTCATATGTTCAATAAATTTAAAATATCAAGTTGGTTATTTCCTTTTTTTAAGTAAACATTTTTTCTAAATACCTAATTGCTTGGTGCTGGATTCGTTGATGCTGTTTCACTACCAATCATATGTATCAATAAATATATTTATTTAAATATTTGTGCATATATAATATGGAGACATTTCCCAATGGCACACTTTGTTTAAAAAATTCACATTAACACTAGCACACACTAGCACACTTGCTTTCACGACTGGCAAGGAAACGCGCGAAAAACGCGTGCGATGAAAAGCGCTGGTATACCGCTTCCAAAAACGCCAGCGAACCGCACCCGACCACGTTCTAATCAGAACTGAGACTGAGCAACCAAAAGTCCAACAGGCTGAACCCCACTCACTCACACAGCAACATGTTGCCGACCTTGTCAAATCATTTTCGAGAGCGTAACTTTTTCAAAAGGGAGAGTAAAATGGCTTTGCGAGAACGCTCTGATTGGGTTTCATGTTTTCATTTGAAAATACAGCAACAGTTCTTGGCGCCGGCACTACTGATCAACAGAGTTTAGCCATTAACACTTTTTTAAATTATACAAAATTAAAACCGAAGACCATATGGATATACAACACTGTACATTATTAATTCTCATTACATTTCTATGTTATATGGTGAAAAAATATTTTTATAAACTTTTGCATAGTTTTAAAAACAATTATGTTATTATATCATTAAAAAAAGTAAGGAACTATACAGTTAGTTTTATCATTAAAAGAATCTGTTATTTCAGTCACAAAAAGATTGGCTTATAAGAAAACTGTAATAAAATGTGAAATCTGACTATTAAAGTACTAGCAATTTGAACTGTATTCATGTTCATCGCTAAGCTCAACTTATGCTAATAAGTGGAAATCAACGGAGAATTCTTAGAAGCAAATAGATTAATTACCTTATTAAATGAGTTTCACTGACATCCTTTTTCAAGGCTAACGAAAATCCATAAGTTAAAGTGCTCAAAAAGATACTCGCAGAAGTGCATGTGTACTGAACTACGCAAAATAATGCAATAAAGGTAATTTAGTATTCGATCGATTGTTATAGCTAAGGTATATTAAATGCATGGGATGTAAAGAAACTAATAAATAAATTACAAAACAAATAGTTTGTAAAGGGGACCATATTTTTTTATTAGGCGTTCCTATCTAGTGGCGTGTTTGTAATCAGCTTATAATATGGACTAGTCAATGAATCAATCATTATAAAATCGAACGGTTAGCAATAAGAAAAACAATAAAAGCCAGTTCCAACTTTTAACTCATTTATTCTAATCTTTTCGAGTATGTTCTTGAGAGTGCAATACAACTTGCAATTGTGCCGCTGTTATCAAGATAATGTATAACTTATAAATTACTTGCGACTATTACATATTAAAATTATTCTTTCGAATATTAACGATCTTGATCTGCCACAAACTTTAGTTTCTCAAACTGTTTATGACCCCAAAACTATCAATAGTGAATAATAATACATTTGGTTTAAGTACACGTATCGCATTTAAAATACATTTTCCTGTGAATTGTACAAGATAACCAGTTAACGGAATTACTTTAATGTTCATCATTTATTAACAACCGTATTTAGTTAATCAAAAACATTCCAAGACAAAATCTAAGGCAATACGATTGGGTTACACTAAAGTCATCCCATTTAATCGCCAGGATATGCTGGATCCAGTTAATAGAACTTTGATTTGTACCTTGTGCAATTGACACCAACACCACTTGAACCTCAATTTCCTGAAATTAAATTACTTACTGGCAGCTCAGTTCGTTCCCTGTTAATTTTAGCTTAGCAGGATATTGTCAACACTCGTTTTCAACCCTTGGATCCTGTTGTCCGAGTGTAGGAAAATGTTTGAACTGCTCTGTTGACACACAAACACCTGCGCAAAGCAAGTACTTTGGTTGCAGTGTGTTTGCTGACTTGTGCAATTTCCGACTGACAGCACGGGGCGTATACGTAATGAACTTTGACAGAGCCTGGGCAACAGATGTCCGCAAAGTTAGCCATTATACAACTAGTTTTGATTTTCCAAATTTTTGAAACTAATGATAGATAACATAGAAAACCCATTTTTTGTTGGGGTTGATAAATATTAAAGATATACAAGAACATTTAAGGTCTTAAACAATACAGATGTTCGTTGGAACCCAAGATTATTTTTTTTATACTTTTAAAAGTTTGTATATCTACCTATGTATATCATATCGTTTCGTTATATTTTATTAACATTAATTGCTAATTTTCTACCGCAAATTCATTTGGATACCAATGAATTATTAACGACGAAAGCACGCAGAATATATGTGACACATACCTTAGGTTGTGGGGTATACACCCCAAACAAAAAAAAATCCGCAGGCAACATTTTCATGAAGCTGCTGGGGAATTTTGGATTTGCATAAATAATAATGAAATTTCAACTGGTGAATAAACAAAAATAAAAGCAGCTTTAAGCATCAGCCACCATTAAAAGGCAATTTGAAATGTGTAAAGCCACCGGCGACCGAAGTACCCGGGGATCAAGGCAAATTAACTAATTGAAGGCTCAAATGGACTTTGCATATATTTCTGCCCGATAAAGGTGTCTCGTCTGCCTCGAAAGATTAAAGATGGCAAAGGAAATAGCCACCCCCCTAGGTCATGGTGGAATTCGACAACTCTCCCGGTGGGTGGCATGCATAATGCATGACCAGATCGAAATCAAAACATGTTTACTTTCGCACGCCGCCTGGCAAAGTTAGTCCTGGCACAAGGATGACCACTTCAGACAGGAAAGCGACAGGTAGCCTTGTGGAAAGTCCCTAGTCCCATCGGCAATATTCTTGCCAGTCCAATGGATGGTATTTAGCCAGCTTGAGCCTGAGTCTGTAATAACTCCTATGATTTAAAAAGAATAAATTCTACAAGATAGTAGACACTCGGAGTAGACTTTAAACCGACATTACATTAACATTCGCTATTTAATCTAGACACTAAAATAATATTTATAAATTAATATTGGCTTAAAGAAAGTCGGACTGATTTTTATATATAAATAAATAAATATATATATATATAATATATTTTACTGCAAGCTTCTTTTCTTAAGCTGAAAAATATATTTTAAGCTTTTAAAAATAATAATGTCTAAGTTTGATGAAAATATTTGTTAATATATATAGGATACATTTGATAATCACTTTATGTTAGTAGCGCTTTTAAATGGAATTTTCAATATTGAAAGAACCATTTAGAAAGAAACAATTAAGCGAATTAAAGCCATTTTTTACTAACAGTTTTATGTTTTTTAAACAGACAGCCCTTTTTAGCTGTCCCTATTCCTTTTTCAGTAAATCAGTTTGAAGGTTCAGCCTTCTTCGACATTGGTGGATACCGTGAAAGTAAAACAAGTAAATCATAATTTAATGAACGGCTATTAAATGTCAGTCAATGCCATCTACTGGGGGTCACAGTCAATAAAGCTATTCCTGTGAGGGAAAATCAATTTTAGCCACAGCTAGGTCAGATATTGTTTAAATTTCTCACATACTTGGAACCATATCGCTAAAAAGTCGACATTTGTGTAGGATATTAAGCCTAATTACAAAATGTTCTTTAATTAGTGCTCGACTTAATTAAAGAACTGCAGAGTCAACAGAAACAAAAGCAGAATTCGCAACGATAACAAACACAGGACTGCCTCGGGATCTGTGCTTTTTGGTAGACAATTAACTTGCTGAAAGCTGTATGTGTTTTTGTGTGTTGTGGCAACAGCTTGTTGACAACGTCCTTTAAAGCGCCTGAAAGACTACTTTGTCCCTTGATATTTGAAACATTCGCCTGCAAGTTTGAGCAGAACTGTCTCACAAGTTTGAAATTAGGGTTAAATTGCTTGAATTAATATTTCATATTTTTGGGTACACGCCATAAACATTAATGATCACAGGTTAAATAAATTATTCACTAATTTAAAGACAAACTGCTTTGCCATTAAAGTATATACAAAACTAAACAAAATTTTAAATTTTTATTTGTTTTGCAAAAGTGTTTAACATTTCTAACGAATAGATTTAAAATCACATTTGACATGGCTTTAAGATCCAATAGATAGATAAATTTTGGGTACATACCGGTCGAATTATTGGGTTCAATCTTTCATCAAACTTTCCGTGACCCCACAGCTCTTTCACACAAAAAATTTACGAATAATATTAATATTAACGTGGATTGCCAATAGCAAAAATCAATGTCGGAATGTAAATGAGAGGAACATCGCAAGAACGTTTGAATAAATATATTCACAAATCATGCAATTTTTTGCCGGCTCTCGTCTGAATCTCCCTCGAAAAACCCAGAAAAAACAAATTCAATATAAACGCAAATTATTTTTGCTTTCCAGCGGGGGCAAACGCATAAAAAAGGAGAGCTTTGAACAAATAAATGCCAATTGTGGGTGTTTGTGTTTTTATGTCCTGCTGGCCACTCATAAATCTGATGGCTAACTCCGCAGTTTTTTGACGTGCTCAACTCTCCTCATTAAAGTTGCTTAACTTGCGTGTGTTCACTGGGGCACAAAAGTAATAAACTAATAAAAAGAGCGATTTAAAACATTTACGAGTTAAGGCACCGAAAGGCGATGTCAAAAAAAAGAAATAACTTTTTAAGGTAAAGTAAAAACTCTGGATTTTATCAAAAGGAATTGACTTCATTGAGCCTTTTTTATTTAAATTGACTAATTTATTTTTATGTTATTATTTTTAAATTTACTCAAACATTAAATTTTTTAAAAATGTTCTTCAACATCATGCTTTTTTGTACACTAATGCTCTATTTTCCATCTTCTAAACGCCAAAATTTTATTAAAGAAATAATGAAAACAATAAGTTGCTCCCAGTTGCTTTTTATCTAGTTCCACTGACGTCCCCTGCGAATGTTAAATAAAATTCATCATACGCCACGTATGCGCCTCTGGCAGAAAACAGGATACAACTTTCGCACGTTGCTCCGTGTGCTGACCCGCATACTAAATTAGAGACCAGCAGAAACCAAAAAGTTGCTAAAATCTTTGGAAGATTTAATTATGTTTAAATAGGCTTAGCAAAACTTGCCATAGAGGCAGAGGATATCCAATAAAGGTAGACATACACAAGCTCTAAAATGAATCTAATTGAATTAGATATAAATTCCATTTTGCCACATGAACAGGCTTAATTTGATTGTCAGATTTTGCATATTTTATGGACAAATGCGTTGTTTTCAGGCGTATTATTATTTGGCTTAAAAACCTCTGGTATTTTATTAATTTATGAACCCCATCCAATCAAAAATTGGTTAAATACTTGTAGCTGATAAAAATACGTCAAACTATTTTAAATTGGTAAATAGCTGACAAAATGCAAACATCCAAAGCCCATTAGTGAGCAGGCACATACAATCTTTCGAACCAGTCTTATGCGGCTTGACATCGGTTGCATTTAATGGCATTCCCAGCCATTTGACAGTGCAACAGATGCCAATAAGTGTATTGACAGTAATGCAGTGCAAAACAAGACTTGAGCAATAAAAAAATTTTTTTTGTTTTTTAGTAACTTACAAATGTTTAAACACAAAATTTAAGTACAAGCGCTATTAATACCTTATTAAGAATTTGAGGCACTTATTTTATTAAGTATTTATGATATCAAAACGCGAAGAAATATATAACTTTACCAATCTGACGAAAGCAAATAAACTTTATTATCCTTTAAAAATAATAAATAGTAAGAGTAATAAAAAAAAATGCTAAATACCAGCAATTTTAAATTTTAATTTGCTTTGATTTTATCTATTTTTTTATAAAACGTAATCACATTTCAGATATATGGAAATTACAAATCCCATTAAATTTTTTTGCCCACTGTGTGTTTAAAACCAAATGGTAGTCTTCCCAATATGCGGACAAAATGGCCGCCAATCGCATTTCCGCCTGCGTATGCATGTGTTCGTTAGAGTGTGCATGTGTGCACTTAGCCTGTTGCGTTTTCTGGTTTCCTTTTTATTTCATTTCATTTCTTCTTTATTATCCCCACTCTAGCAGCTCTTGTTTTTTTTGCATTCATTTGGGTTTTCCCGCAAATTTCATTGAACTTTATCCCCGGATGCAATGGACCATAAAGGAGGCGGTGGACAATTGCCAGCATCGGGCTAAAAGGCCACATAGGCACACAATGCCCTGACGGAATGAACAATACGGACGAAGGTTATAGTCCGACGGCCCGTCCGTCAATCAAAACATCCTCGACGGACAGAGATGGACGGGAGTGCTGGTTGCAGAGATATTGGCACTTTATAAAGCTGAATTTAGCAGGAAACGATTCGGACTCGACTATTGGGATGCTGTATCAAAATGAATTGAAAATTTAAGTGCTCCCATCAATCGCTTGATTGGCGGCCGAAAATATGTTATTACATTTGAACATTTTTACACATATACACATTCAGCTAGATTTATTGCTAGATCAAATAAGCTGTTTTAAAAACCCAAATAAAAACTTGAATTTGATTGATAAACATAAGTTCTATAAAAATTAAATTAAAAAAAAAAATATTTTTTTTTTAAACCGGTTTAATTTTATGAAAATGTATTCTTAGTGCTTTTACTATTAAAATGGTTCGTTTTAAGAATTTTCGAGTTAAGGATGTTCCGGTATAATACCTTATTTTGTAATTGTTTTTCACCTAATAAAAACAATCAAGTAAATAAATAAGAATGTTGCTCCCAAGACAACGTTTTTAGTTTTTGATGAAACATATCCTGGAAAATGGCAGGCTCAAAGGTTGGTCGAACACCTGAATGCCCCAAGCGCACTCACCAACAAAACAAATTGCTGTTGTTTTTCTTAAATTACGCGATTTTCCTTCTGGCAACAGACTCAATTTCCGAACAAGCAGTTTTACTTATTCATGCAGGTTTTCGCGATTCCTAAGACAAATGTGCGTTGGAATTTTAAATGTGGTTATTATTTTCTTTATTAAAGCAGCGAATGTTGGCCAACAAGTTGCCACAGTCAAGTGCAACAGGCCTCAAAAGTTGTGAAACATGTTGATAGAGCCGAACGTAAACAGAGAAGTAAACTTTAATATTGCTCTCTGGTTTTCTGATTTTCCTCTCTTATACACCTTGAACAAATGGTTAGTATTGGCACACATGGCGTATGGGTAATTCTTGTTGTGGCTTTGCCTTCTGACAACAATTTGTGTTGTTTACGTTTATCCCTTGGCAACGTCAAATGATAAGCAATACGAAGTGTGAAATAAGTGTATAATCTTTTGATAAAGAATAAATATTATATTAGCAAATAAATTATTTACTCATCTTCAGCTAATTTCATGTTTCCCAATGTAACTAGACACGTACAACTTTCATTTTAAAATATGTATATTTTATTTTTTATTGCTCTTCGGTTGCATTCAATCAGCATTCGCATTATTGTACACAAAAAATACACAGAGACAGTATATAGTTAGAATAATGTAGATTTCAGTGTTTGCATGCTCCACAAACATCAAATGCATTTTAAAGAATAAGCTTTAGTTACATTTAACAGTTAGAATTTCTTGATTTTAAATGGATGCTCACGATGCGGAAATCATCTTTGGGTATTGTTTCCTTTAGTTCGGGGGACTTGATCGTACATTTAACATAAATCTTTCCGTTCATTAATTTTAAATACATAGCGAAATGCGTACAACTTTCTTAAAGTTCATTACTCAATGTTATTGTGTTTGAAAATGTATGTTAAACATAGGCAATGGCATTTAGAACCAAACGACTGACTGACTGTCCTAGTGACTTGACTTGGTTTTGACTTGTTTGACTGATCGACTTGGCGTCTTATTAACGAGGACTTAGGCGAGAAGTGCTCATCATCTGCACACATTCATTTAGCAATGGGTATCAAAAATACTTATCATGGCTTTACATTACACTTTAGATACAAAAATAGTTAAAATTTAATACCGTTAACAAAAATACTTGAAGATCAATTGCATTTTGGAAAATCTCGCTTACACTTTTGGAACAAAAATAAACTCATTTACAAGACTTGTTGGGCAAAACAAAAAGCGTATGTCGTGTGTGTGTGCGGTTTGATGTGCTTCTTAGGCCCAGTCCTTTTTAATCTCGAAGGTCCAGTCCCACTCCAGGTGTATATGCTTGTCGTCATCCGTGAAGACCGAACTGACCGAGTAGGTGCCGCGGGAAAATGTGCCAGAGGGGGCCTCCTCGGCTGGCGTCAAATAAAATTGAATTTCCTTCTTTGGCGGGTAAGAGCCAACCATATGCTTCATTTTGTCAACTACAGAATGATACGAAAATACTTGCTTTAGCAGGGAATTACATTTTAGCACATCCAGCGCCATCTTACCCACAACTTAAAAAATTAAACAATCCGAAATTAGGGTTTGGCATTGGAGACAATAGGATATTGACATAAGTTATTGTTAACACATGACTAAAGTTAATATTGCAAATGTGAAAAACAAAATATAAGCAGCACTACAAAATCCAAGCAAAAGGGTCGTGCCATTAAACCAGCTAGTTCCCATATTTATTTCTAAGCACAAGATGCGACTGTTCCGCTCAAAAGTGAATGAAGAACTAAGGCGTTAAACTATCAATTCTGCTGCGGCCGCTGGAAAATTGAAGTCCCAAAAGTGCTGGAATCGTGTACGGTATTCACAAGCACCAGCAGCATATATGTCACGGTTAGATTTAACTTAATTCTACTTGAACTCAAAGGCTTTTTATAGTTGACTTTTTGGTAAGAGTTTGTGAAAACAAATTTTCTTTATTTTCTTATGGTTGTTCTATTACACCTCTTAATAACCAACAATTTCGACTAGACGATGAGCTAAACAAAAATCAAAAGAACATCTGAACTAAATAAAACCTACTTAGCTTAAAATAGGAACATAGCTTAATGAACTATGTTTTATTTTATGAGTTCTGCCACAAAGCCATACTTTAAAAAAATGGCTAATCAATTTTGACCCACTTACCATTAACACCCAAGCGAGAAGTCTTTTGCACATACTTAAGGCCATGGACAATTTCGCGTTGCACAATGAAATCAATGCGCACCTTGTACTGTACACCTTCCTTGATCACAAAAAGCTGTCGATATAGGTAGTTAGTGCATATTATTAATGACATACACGGTTTTAAATATGTACCTGCTTTTTGAGCTGCGTAAGGTCACCGGTAAGATCCAATTCCATATCGGGGCGACCCTCTACGACGAGAGCTAGTTTCTTAACAATCACTTTCCGAGGATCATTAGGTTCTGAAAACAAGGAAAGATCTTTTAAACTCTGGGTTTTATATATTTGAAGCAGTACTGCCATACCAACAATAATTTTCTCGGCCTGGGCGGCCCCCAAAAGGGCCTCCTTGTAGCGCCGCAAGCTCTCATCCTCCTGATCGGCGGCCATTATCTCCTCGATGGTCTTCTCCGGCGGTGCCTGGTAGTTGGCATCATGAACATCCTCATCGTGGTGCTCGGGGTGGTGCTTCGTCTCCGTTTCGGCCATGGCGTCTAACCTAGAACTGTCCAATTGCAATTGTTAATTTATCAATCAATTACTTTTAAATAAGAAACGTGAGTCTTAGTTTCTGTCAGTCCTATTGTTAAATTGCTGCTTAAGATTTTTTTCTAGTATTTCTCAGTCTCTCTGAGAGAAGCATGTGGGTCATAGGCATATTTTTAGTAGTGTGAGTAACATGTTGACGATAATGATATTGTTATATATATAAAAGAATGTGGCCTGCATGTTTGTACATAGTATCAGGAAGCATTAAAGTATTTTTGAATCAAAAAAGCGGGAAACCCGTTTTTTGCAGAAGATGTGATGACGAATCAATGAGGAATGCTGGAGTTTTCCATGATTTGCTTATTTTGATATTTTAACAACTTGAAAATATTTCTGAATTTGACAAGTAAGATCGTTAAACACCATAATTATTCGGTGAAATCTTGCTTCTTTATCCCAAAAATACAATTTTTAAAGGCTGTAGGCTATTTTTCAAAAGCTAAACAAGTATATAACCAAAGATAAAACTCAAGACTGTAGAATATTAAAAAAAAAAAACAGATTATATAGAAAACGAATGGAATACATTTTATTGCTAATTACGTTATCATTAAGTACACTTCCAGAGTATTTGTTCATTTTTTGGCAACATCAACGCTTCTGTTTCGAGCAAATGTTAGCCACTTCATAACCCGTTCAATAATATTGATTAAATTTCAATTATTAACGCATTGATGAACTGACGTGTTGATTGGCAGCGGGCGTGGCAAAGGGGCGGTCGGCTTGCAGCTGGTTCTCTTGGGAAACGAAAAAAGGTCCAACCAAATACGGAGTGGCAGATAAGGCCAGAGCTTACGATAGACAGAGAGAGAGCGGATATCGGCATTGAATAATATTGACCAGTACGGGCGACAAAAACCGATAACCCTCCGCCCCTCGCCAACGCCTTTATTATTATCTTGCTTTGTTTTTCATTATCTTAACGTCTATATGTCTATTTTCAACAAATGTTGGGCCAATAATGGTTCTCAGTTCTCCAGATTTGGCTTAATAGGTATATACGGTCAGCGAAAAAAGTACATCAAATTGAAATGTTATTACTTGACATCAAGTTGTTGTGAGATAATAAAATTGTATCTATAAAAACGATTTTGCAGGAACATGTGTACACAGAAAATTAATAATAAAGATCACTTTAAAAACTATTTTTTTTCTGATGTCCAGTTTATATTTCCTTTTAGTGTATTTACAAATATATTATTTAATATAATTTTTAATTTTTTGTTACATTCTATCTGATTATGAATATTTTATATCTCAAAGAAAAACAAGGAAAATTATTCAAGAAATCTAATTAATTTTGAAAAAGATACATATTTATAAAAGTGAAAAACACGTTAAACATTTTGTAAAAATGGCTTTTTAGGTGATTTTTAAAAACTTGGAGCAATTTAAAAATTTTTTAAGGTTTATTTGTACTGTGCATTAATTATAACAAGTCTACATTTAAATCACTTACAATTTTTTTCTGTGTATGTGTGGGAATAGCGAAAAGATAATAAACATTTTCGGGCTAACAACGAAAGTTTGGGCCAATAAATACAATTGAAATAATTAAGGTTGGGTGAGAAAAGGTAATTTCAAGAACAATCTGACCAAATTAAACAGAAATTTTAAATTCCAAACAAAAATGCGAGAATTGGAGGAAGGACGGGAGAGGGGAAGGGGGAGAGGGAGAGGGAGCAAGAACAAGAGAGATAGACGACCCCCCGCGAAAGTGTGGGTATACTTCAGGGAAAAAGTACGAACCATGCCAGTTTCTTTTTTTTTTTGATAAAGAATGTTAAGACCCCAGACGTATGAATCACACACAGTAACTTACACACATGCACACTAAGGCCGGCACATGAATCGTCACTGATTTTCAAGTACAATTTTTTGGGAGTGGTCCTTGGCGTGCAGATAACCAAATATTTGCTAACAACGCTAGCTACTATCAACTAACTATAGTTAAATTCGAGTATTTTATTAACAACATGCATTGGAACGCAGCACTCACACACACTCGCAAACCAACGACGCGCTCTCACCTTTCAAATATGCAAAATTATCCAAAACCTTGCTGTTGTGAAAACTATTTTGTGTGGTGTCGGGTGCCCAGCAGTTTATGCAATACAATAAAGATTTTTAATATTTTTACAATTTGTCGCTTACGAACTTTTAAACAAAGCAAAATATAACGAAAAACACTCGGCAAAACGAAATAAGAATTAGAGGTGGAGAAACATTGATGTCATCGATGTTTTCAAAATATCGAACTTGTCGATGTTTGGCATCATCGATGTTTATCAATCTCTAACAAAAATATAAAAAAATGTGTCCACTCTACAAGTAAGCATTATATTTGAATTATGCATTAAATATTGGTGACAACTAAACTTGGAGGTGAAAATTTAACCAAAGTCGTTAAAATATTAGAACTTGTTATATTGCGTACAAAACTATTATTAGTTAGTTTCTTTAGCTGTCTTTAGCAACAAAAATGTTAAGGAAGTGAAACAGATATAAACGTTTTTAATTTTATTAAAGATATATGATTACAATAACATTAATTTTTTGTTTTCTTAGTAAATTAAAAATATAAATCATTTACAATTAAATAAATAAAAAGAAATTGTTTCAAGATATTCTTTAATTTATCATTTTATGTTAACTGGGCTTAAAAAAGAACTATAAGTATTAACGGTCACGCACTTTTATCGACTAAATAATTAAATAGGAAATAACAGTCCGTACAACTCTTTCTTTTAAATGATTAAATTAGCAAAACAAAAAATTACATATTACATATGCGGTATTCATCTGTTGAACTTAAACGGCCGTACTGTCGTCCCAGTCTGGCAACGCTGTCAAAACAGCTGTTTATTACTTCATCGTCGAATTTTGTGTGGAAATTTAGAAAATGACATCCCAGCTACTGAGCCAGTTGAACACGGCCGACAAACTGGCCGCCGAGCCGTGGCCCGAAGACGCCACCCTCTACCAGGTGAGTAGGTTCAACAAAAACAAAGTTCCTTTAATTTTATTCTTCTATTTCGATGGCATTTCGAACTAAAAGCCTTACGAGGCGGAGCAGATCCTGCTGCCGGAAAACGCTAGTTGTCTGGCGGTAAAAGCTTACCTGAAGATGTGCAACCTGCCCTTTGGAATCCGATCCTGCGCCAATGCAGAGCACATGTCGCCGGGCGGCAGGATGACGAAGTTGCCCTTCATCCGCGCGGGGGCATTTATCTTTGCGGAGTTCGAGCCAATTGTGAACTTTGTGGAGCAAAAGGACATGGCCATTGGGAGTTGGCAGGACGAGGACGAGAAGGCCGATATGCGCACTTATGTGTCGCTGGTGGAGAACATCTTCACCATGGCCGAACTGTACATTAGCTTCAAGAACGAGCGCGTCTACAAGGAGGTCACGGCCCCCAGGAATGGGGTCGTCTTTCCCTGGCCACTCAACCACATGCAGAACTATGGCAAGCGGCGGAACGCTCTGCGTTTGCTGAAGGTCTACCAGTGGGATGACTTGGACATCGACAGTGTCATCGAGAAGGTTGCCAAGTGCTGTGAGACCCTCGAATATAAGCTGAAGGAGTCACCAGATACGCCCTTCTTCTATGGCGATCAGCCCTGTGAACTGGACGCCATCGCCTTCGGCCACCTCTTCAGCATTCTGACCACCAATCTGCCCAACATGGCGCTGGCCCAGACGGTGCAGAAGTTCAAGCACCTGGTCGAGTTCTGTCGCTTCGTTGATGAGAAGTACTTTCAGACCAGGTGCCTACCAAATTAGTTATAGTTATCGCACAAATATGCTGGCATAAATGCCAAATTATAGATGTTATAATACTTTACTTTTTACTACCTGCCCAACGCTTTAAGGCGCTATATGGATTCTTTTAAAGCTTCAAACAAATCTATTCTTGGCATCATAAATCATGCTTTTGTAGACAGCTTCCGCATTTACTGGATGTTTTCAGCAGTTTTATCTTTATTTTCAAAAGATGAATTTTTGCTTCTTTTTTTTAGCTCACCCAAATTTATATTTTTAATTCCTAATTATTCAACAAAATCTAATAATGATCTACACATTTTACTTGCAGCAAATAAATTGTCGTACATTTACACGTTAAGGATTGCGTAAATAAGTTCTAGTTATGTTAAATACATCAAAATAAATTGTTTGTTGACCCCTTGTAAAAGATTATTAAAGTTTTTATGTTTTCCTAAATATTTGTTCAGTTGTCTTCATGTTTTGAAAAGATAATATCAACTCGTCAAGTGATGATGATCAAGATGATGTATTTTATAGGGTCGAAAAAGTCTCTTTGATTAATCGCACACTTTTGACCAAAACTTAAATAAAAAGCAACTTTTTGAGATTAAATTGTACTGTATATAACCCTATTACACTGAAGTTGATTTACAAACAAAACTTAGTTTTGTACGGGTTATTTACCATTGACTACCATCTTTACGTTATTATTTTTGAAAATATTTGGTTTGGAGATTTTTGTACAAACCGGATCTGAAACTTCCAATTGGCTTTATCCCTGGTATGCATTAATCGAGTTATTGGAACCAGAATCGACGAACTGAGTTTGATGCACGAGAAACTTCAAACAAATTAAATATATATTCCTCAGTTAAATTTTGTTAAAAGTTCGAATTTCAAAATCATCGTTTTTGTAACGGCGACATTTTGTTGAGATGTATAACTATCGATTGTCCCTGCCAAACATCGATAGGATCGAAGTTTTGATAACATCGATGTTGTCATCGATGTCTCTCCACCTGTAATACTAATATCAACAAATTCACAGCTGTGGAGGACATAATGCCGCGGAATAAAAAAGGTAACTTCTCGCCAATAGTACAAAATAATAATTAATCAAATAGATTTATATATGTATATGTGTGAATACATAACATGTCAGCAATGACAACAACATATTGGAGCAATGAAGAACCTGTTTCAAAGAAAGCGTATTTTGTGTGGACGCCGGATGCTACAGAATGCCTTTTGGAAATGTGGATGGAAAACCTTCCCGATTTTTATGGAAGTCGCAAAAACTCTCATATCATGAGAGAAATGGCGGCTTCCATGAAGGATGACGGAATTACTATGGTTGAGGTAAAAGCAAAAATGGACAACATGAAGAAAAGATACCGGTATGTAATAAAACATAAGTAATATCAGAACTGTAGTATATGATTTTATATTCTTTTTGCCTATTGTTTTCGTACAGCAAGGAATTACAAACGCTTAGTTCATCAGATACTAAACGCTCTAAATGGGAGTATTTTTGCCAAATGCGGCATATTATGGAGTACAATGACTATGAGTTCGAAAGCGATGCAGATAGCATGCCAAAGTGGAGCTATAAAGGTAAGTTACAAGCTGTAATGATAAGGTTTAATTTTTATTTGTAAATATGCTATCATTTGAAAAACAACAAAAACATCTCTGTAAATTAAATGAAAATTAATTAAATTAATGCGATTACTTGTTTCAGAAAGCATACCTGTTCAAAAGAAATCACCTAATGAACTACAATCCGATAATGAAGCTTCAGATTCATCCATTGAATTTGAGTTCCCTGAGCCAGAAGTTAATCGCTATAACAGCAAACGGTCGCATGCTGAGGTGAGTGATGACAGCAAAGATGAAATTCCATCAAAAAACTTGCGTTTGGGTAAGCAAAATGCACAAGTAATGACAAAGTTTCTTTAATCTGACACTTCATTCTTTATTTACATTCCTTTTAGAGAGCAATTTCTCTGAAGGTAAAGCAACTGAAAGCATCCATTCGGAAAATGAATCAGATTCGACAGTGGAATTTGTTTTACCCGAACTCAGCTCTAAGCGCTATAAGCGCAAACGGACCAAAGCTGTGGGAGAAGAAATGTTGGCCCTTCAAAGAGAAACCCTCGACGTCCTGCGAAATATTGCAAAAGACCTTTCCAGTTTTCATGAAAAGTTCTTAAATGCACTCAAACCCATGCATCAGCGACGCTCTTCATAGTTATATTAAGTTATTTAAGGAATACTTTTAGTGGTTATGACTTTCTTTTGTGAAATGCAAATAATTGCAATGAATTATGTTATGTTTTGTCTTAACTTTCGAAAGGTTATTATTTAAACCACTATGAACAAATAATTTGTGTCAAGTGATACAATACGGTGTGAAACACAATATATTAAATTGTTGCACATTGTGTAAAGACCTAAAATACATATATATATATTTGTTTATTTATTATAATAATTAATTTAGATTATTATTATGAATGCAATGTACACATTTTTGCATGCAGCTGTGGCCCACACCTTCGCGCCACTAGTGATTCTTGCTAGCGCAATCATCACTCAAAACAATCAGATGATACTCGCAAAATAAGCTTAACGACGATTTGTCCAGGTTTAGCAGTTGGTCAATTAGCCCAGTTGAAGTCTTAGTTGCCGACCTGGTGTATTGCCGGTGCCGATGTTTCGTTATCTGCCGGTGGAGCAGCACTGGCGGGCGGTGGTACTGGTGGCGCAAACACATGGGCCATTTGCGGCGGCAACGGCGTTGGCTGCGTGGGAAACAGTCCGCCCATGGAGGGCTGCACCTGGGGATATGACGGCACTGTCTGGGCGCCGGCTGGATAGGAGAGAACAGCCGGAGCCGACATGTAAGCCTGTTGCGGTGCGGAGAACATGGGTACAGCCGCCGGTGCTGCCGTGGCCTGTGGAAATGGCAGCTGGGCGGCGGGTATTCCGCCTAAAGCAGCGTTTTGTGGCGTACTTGGATCAAAAACGCCGGGTATAAAGATATTCGTTGGCGGCGGCAAGGGTTGCGCTGGTGCGGGAACCTGAACTTGCGCCACAGACACGTCAGCGACTGCAGCCGGAACTGGAATGGGCTCGGCAATGTGGGCCTGCGTCTCCAGCGCTGCGGTCAGTGCATCGGTGGCCTCATCCGGATTGAAGTAGGTCTTGAACAGGCTCTGTGCTGGTGGCTCAATGGTGGGTGGTCTGACCTCCGCGTTTGTGGATCCAAAGGTGTTGGCCAGTGGCGGTATATAAGGCAGCGTTGGTGAGACCACAGCAGTAGCTACAGGAGCAACAGCTGGAGTCGCTCCTCCAGCAGTCAGCAACGGAGCAGAGGACTCCGCCGTGGCAGCAGAAGGAGCAGAGCCACCGGCCACGGTATCTGCCTGCACAGGGATGCGGTGCAGATAGCCAAAGCCTATGCCACAGCCCAGGGCTCCCTCGCCACCCCAGGCGGTATTCGGCTTGATGGTGACCTCGCGACAGGCGTCGTCGTCCAGATTGTAGACGTACATCTTCAGCGGCTGTTGCTCGTGCGTTTCGATCAGGGTGAACAGGTCGTCGTTCTCGTGGCGAATGGCATCTGCTCCGATAACATAGTCGCTGTACGCCCTTAATCCAGCCAGCTCGGCGGGCGAATTGGGATGGACTTCGAGGATGTGCCAGACGCTCTCGTTGGCGCCCTCGAAGGAGCAGAACCGGATGCTGACGCCCAGCAGTCCCTGACCACCCCAGCTGTTACTGGGCGTAAGGGTCAGTTCGCGCACCGTCTGCGTCTTGCTGGAATACACGGTTAGTCGCACCGGCTTGTCCACGTTCTGGCGCAGAAGCTCCTTCAGCATGTCGTTATCCTGGTCCAGACGTGTCCCAGCAATCGCCACAATGAAGTCGAAAAAGGCCTCCAGTCCTGCCTTTTGACCAGGTGAGTTATCCTGCACTTTAAGTACATGGTATCCTGCGAAACAAGATTTATGGTTATTGTCAGTTTCGTTTGTATACTGTTAATGGTTATTAAGCTCATTAAGTTTGTGTTAAATACATCTATATAGTGTAACCAAGATGCATTAAAAAAAAAAAACAAACTCAAAATGGAACATTTTGCAATGGAGCACTGAACAATGGGTATCCCACAGTCGACTACTCGACTACAGAGTTCTTGTTTCTGATTGGACCAGCGGCAGGTTTACGTTTACGTGGTCCGTGCACCGCATCGGAAAAGTTGGTCACCACTTACCTTCGGTGCCGCCACCGGGAACATGGATGCTGTGGCTCGAGCCCATCGTTCGATTGCGTCAACCTGTATTCCAAAACCGGACACTGAGTTTTGCAGCGCTTTTAAGGCCCGTTTTAATTGTGCCAACAAATAAGTTCTGTTCTTCGTGGCAATTCCAGTCGTAGATTTTAGTGTGGCAGCTGGTCGTACGCGCTGAAATACCGCAACAGCTAGTGGATGAGCTAAAACTTACAGCTGATCGGAAATGTTCTAAAATATTAGGGGAATTCCTACGAGTTACTTTAACTAGTTTTGGTTAAAATCAAATTGTTCAAATTGTTAACAAAATAACGTGTACAATTGTAATTATTTAGTTTGATTGATTTATTTTTAAATTTTTGATAATATAGTACATTTCCTGCATAATCCGCATTCAATTGACTTCAACCTATTATTTAAAGGTCATATAAGCTTTTAAAAATTATATTTAGGATTTTTAAAAATAAATCAGGTATAAGTATCATTAAAACAATTTAATATTGTTAGCAATTGTCCGTCGATGAGGATGGTTTTTTGTTTTAACATGCAATTTGTTTTCATTCCTGATTTCGTTTTTTTTTTGCAATTGATTTTAAAATTTTAATGTTTCATTACCTTGTACATACATAAAAAAAAAACTATAAAGTTGGTAGTAAACTATGTTTCAATGTGTTTATTGATTTCAAAATGAAGCGGTCGCGCCAGGTGATTTATTTAAGCCACTAAGCTATTCCAAAATAATTTATAAATAGTTTGTGCCCAGGACACCTTTACTTCATTGCCGCCGCCACCTGCCATTGCTGTTGGTATTTGCCTATGGCTTCCCGATGCTTTAGCATATCCTTTTCTCTGAAAAAATAGGAATTGGAAAGCAAAACGTTAATATAAAGATGGCATACGTAGAAATTGCCACTTACATATTCTCCAGGGTGTCGCTGGAACTCTTTAGCTCCTTGGAGATGTATTCGATGCGCTTTCCGACATTCTGGCGCGAATCCTCCAGCTCCTGTTTGACCAAAACTGGTCCGAACTGCTTGTAGACCTTGTTGTCGGGTCCCAGAAGATTCAGTTCCTCCAGGACGCATTTGTTCTCGTTGAGCTGGCTCTCTAGCAAGGCCCGCTGTTTGACCATCTTGACGCAGGCTGTCGAGGACCAGGTATTTTCCATATAAATGACAATTTACAACCAGATGGCTTGCAATTCTACTCACATTTTTGCAGGTTCTGGTATGACTCAACCTCAGTCTGCATCTTTTTGTACAACGCTGCGCTGTTCTTATCCATTTTGATTGAGTTGCTACAGGCGTTTTTACTGAAAATAGGCTTTTGTTAAGCAAATGTTTCACCGATTGTTAATAATTTCAACAAATTCGGCTTAATGCATGTGAAAAGGGAGGGGTGTGCCCGTTTATGATTTTGCAAAATATACCAGCAAAAACGGCCTTGCCAGATGGATTCAATTGCTAGACTTTCAGCACTGGAAGCAAACAGCTGTCTATGAACTAAACTGGTTTTTGTTGTTAACTTCGCGTTTAACTAGTTTGGTTATTAAAATATAGAAACACAAAACACAAACAAATATTCACAGGCTTTTACTTTTTTTTTCAAGAATTGTAAACATGAATTTATGCTAAACTGCAGTGTTGGCTAACGCAAAAAGTGTCATTAGGCTGCATGATACATAAATGCATGCGGCATGAAAGAATGCAAAAAAAAAGCAATTGCACTGTTTGTCAACGTGTGAAAGTGTTTAATATAAAGTTTATTACATATAAATAAAACGATGATAATATAATTAAATAGTTTTAGTGAGTTGCAATTATAAATCTAACCGTCATACTGTCGTAACGTTGCAAATACGCCCATAATAACGCTGAGACAAAAGCAAAAGGTTTCGCGCCGAAAAAGAAGACAGCAAAAACACGCATAGCGCTGCGAAAAACAAAGAAAACTCGATTCTTAATGGACTCTTTTGCGGGGAAAATGTGCACAAATTAAAAGCGAGTGCGTGCGGTTGTAATTGTGATCCGTAGAACACCCGTATCGCTCCCCCAGAACCCGCCCCCGCCCCCTTCTGCCAACAACACACACACACAATGGCACCAGCGAAAAAACGCGAGAAAGACAATAATGCTGATGGCGCGACCACAAATGGCCTAAATTGTCTATCCCATGGATCAGCGGAGGCGTCAAATGCTGGCTCTACTGTACCGCCGGCGGCGGCTGAGGGACAGGTCAAACTCAATGGCCACCAGCAGGAGCAGGAACTCTTTTTGCAGGCCTTTGAGAGTGAGTAAAGCCATGGGCTTACCTATGAGACACCAGATGCACTACGTTAAATCTTTACCTTTCAGAGCCCACGCAGATCTATCGCTACCTGCGCAATCGACACGAGACCAATGTATGTTTTATTAGGTCCCAGACATCACTTCCAAATATCCGGTGTCCCAACTTTTAGAGGGAAGATCCAAGAAATCTCTACCAATCAGTTGCCAAATATTGGTTTACCATTATTATGAGTTATTATTATGAGTTGAAATTATCGGCCAACTAACACACAATTTCAACAAAAACTTTAAAATCTGCAATTTCCAAACGGTTTCCGGTTCATATTCCATTGCAACGTTAAAAAAATTATAGTGTTTGGAATGCCCCCCATCATAGAAATCAAATCTTCGATAAACCTCTTCCACATTGTATAAAAAATAGAACCTTTTCCTCAAGCATATGTATGAAGCTCACACTATGAACAAAAGTTAATTTCCGGTTTTCCAGTAACCTTTATTCATAGTGAGTAACGAGTTTACTTAATAGGCAAAAACCTACGTATTTTAAAACGAAATTGCATTTTTTTTACGGCAACCAACCAAACATCGTGTTAGAGATTTCTTGTGTACCCTCGATAGCCCTTAAGCCCCTTACTAATATATTACTCCCTAAACGCACAGCCCATCTTCCTCAATCGCACGCTCAGCTACATGAAGGAACGCATGTCGCGGAACAACAAGAAGCGGGCCAGCTTCCAGGTGAACTCCATGCTGGACAGCATAACACAGAAATCGGAGGCGGTGAGCCAAAACTACCTCCACGTCATTTACGACTCGCTGCACGAGAAACTGCAGGCGGCGGCTTCGGCGACGGCCAACGATTCTGGCGAGGATGTGCTGCAGGAGCACCTGCTCTGCGAGGCGGGTGAGCCTGTGAGCGTGGAGACGACGCTCTACAAGATCACACGCAGCAAGCGCAAGGACAGCACCCTGGACTTCCAGGAGCTGCTCAGCAAGAGCTCCCAGATCGTTTATAACCCAAAGGATCGCGTGGAAGAGCATGCCACCATCAGCATTCCTTTGCAGGCAATGCGGCCGATGGGTGAACAGCACACACTGTACAAGCTGCTCTTTCGCATCAAGGTGCTGGCGCCCAGCACGTGCAACGATGAGAATGCAGGTGAGTTGGCCCAGATCATACGCTGTCTTCATGTCTTCATCCAAAGTTATTTCTTTTTCCGCAGAAACCCCGCCGAACAAGCGAACGCGTCGAAATGAGAAGATGTTTGGCTCGGAGCTGATATTGTACGAGAAGTCCAGCGGCTTCATTACCGAAGGCGAGTACGAGGCTATGCTGCAGCCTCTGAATTCCACCAGCATCAAGTCCTTCTCACCAAAGAAATGCACATGGGAAACGATGCCCGACAGCTACATTCCACACTCGCTGACCTACGATGTCTACCAGCAGAGTCCCATGCTCAAGTTCCACCTCACACTGTCCAACGAACAGCTGCCGGAGATTATTTCGGGGCCGGAACTGCAGCGATATGTCCAGCATCTGGATGCGGTGGCTGCCGAGATGAATCACCACAATAACAATAACTACAGCAACAACAATAACTGCAATGGATTGAAGAACGGCGTAGGAGGCAGCACCTTGTGCAAATCCACGCTGGAGCACATCCAGATCGTGTACAACTTCATGTACAGCAACAACACGCGCCAGCAGACGGAGTACACACAGGAACTGAACTGCCCGTGGTGCGGATTGGACTGCCTGCGTCTCTATGCCCTGCTCAAGCACCTGAAGCTATGCCACGCCCGCTTTAACTTCACCTACCAGCCGGCAGGAAGTGGGGCGCGAATCGATGTCACCATCAATGACGCCTACGATGGATCGTATGCCGGTTCGCCATATGACCTGGCCGGACCTTCGGGCTCATCGTTTGCCCGCACCTGCGGCCCCGTGAGACGCACCTCGGTCACCAGCCTGATGGTGTGCCGGCCAAGGCGCCAGAAGACCTGCCTGGACGAGTTCCTGGAGCTGGACGAGGACGAGATCAGCAATCAGCGTTCGTACATTACGGGTCACAACAGGTAAGGGCTATTCGAGTGGATTTAAAAGATTGGAGAGAATATATTGAGCCGAATTGCAATCTTAGTTTAGAAGCTTTATCTTTTTAAATTCAAAACGATTCCATTATTTAAGAGTTTTTCATGTGTGTTCTTTAATGAGAAACTTTTTGAAAAAAGATAAGAAATGCTTTGGAAAAATGCCTTGTAGTAGTTTTGTTGGATGTACATTTTTGGGTGTCAAATTAAACAAAGAAAAAAAAGAGAGAATATATCTCAGTAAAATTTAATAATCTAAGGAAAAGAGCACAATTTAAAATATACAATTAAAGCAAATTTTTAGAGAGGAATTTGAAGAGCATTAGCAACACTTTAATTTTGTTATAAAATGTTATGGAAAATCTTTAAAAACGAATTAAAATAAATTGATACCTATTGATACCGAAAGAATAAAAATTTAGCATAACATTTAATTACACTATCTAATAATTGGTATCGAAATTTGTTAACTCCACGAACCGCCACAAAATACTTGCAGGCTTTACCACCACACGGAAACCTGCCTGCCAGTGCATCCAAAGGAGCTGGACATCGACTCGGAGGGCGAGAGCGATCCGCTGTGGCTGCGCCAGAAGACCATCCAGATGATCGACGAGTTCTCCGATGTAAACGAGGGCGAGAAGGAGCTGATGAAGCTGTGGAACCTGCACGTGATGCGGCACGGGTTCGTGGGCGACTGCCAGCTGCCGATAGCCTGCGAGATGTTCCTCGACGCCAAGGGCAACGAGATTGTGCGCAAGAATCTCTACCGCAACTTCATCCTGCACATGTGCTCGCTCTTCGACTACGGTTTGATTGCGGCCGAGACGGTCTATAAGACGGTACAGAAGCTCCAGGGACTGCTGAGCAAGTACGCCGCCGGACAGGAGCTGATGCAGCGCCAGCGCGAGGAGCAGCTCAAGTTCTGGCTGGACGTGGGCATGCACAAGAAGCAGGAGGATCCCAAGACGCTCAAGTCGCCGCAGAAGCCAGCTCCGCCCGCAGACCAAGCAGCTACCTCGTCGGCCTCCACGTCCGGAAGTGGGGCGGCGGCCAGCTCGATGCAGCCGCCCAAACGGATGCCGGCACACCTGAAGCGAGCCAGTGCAGCGGCCGCCACTGGGAATCAGGGAAAGACAGCGGAAAATGGCAGCAACGGCGGCACCAACAACAGCAAGAACGTGGCCAAGAAGAGCGCCGATCAGCCGCTGGCCACCCTGGCCAACACAAGGGAGCGCCGCTCCGATCCCGGCCAGAAACGCAGTGTCAGCGGAACGCGCCTGGCGGCGGCACCCGCCTCAAAGCGCAAGCTGAGCGCCAAAGGTAAGAGCCACGTCAGCATGCAGAAATACTGCGAGCATTCCAGTCTCATCTCCATCGTAGTCATTTGCTTTGGACACCGTCACGACTTGGGATTATATGCTGCAATCTGAGAGGGTTGCGGCCATAGACAGGTTCCTAAGAAAATTTTAGAGTTCAGTTAGTAAACTAGCAACATTGCCACTTTAAAACCTTATAAAATCAGTTTATTATTGGCTTAATGAAATTTGAATTATATATTTAAAACCTGGTATTAATACAAAGCAAAATCAGTTGGAAAAAAATTTAAGTTTTATACTTAACAAATACATTTTTATATTATTCTTCTTTGGTTTAAGTTAAATTATTAAAAAAAATGTCTTGCTAGGAAGTAATGAGAATTTAAAAAAAACTCTTTTTATGAAAGGATACAAATATTTTCAATATTCTTTCTTCATTATACAGAATTTTGAAAATAGTTTTTAGTTTTGAATCATTTTATTTTAACAATTTTTTTTAACATATGCAAGAATAAATCAAAATTTAATTTATTGAATTAACTTTTTTTAAATTAAACTTAATTCGAAAATAATTTTTTAGTAGTCTTAGGTTTTAATAATCTTATTTTACACCTGCTGTAGAAGCATAAGGAATATAAACCCATTTTAAATATTCATCTCTTAACTTTAACTGATTAACTGAATGTCAACAATTAACCTCATAACAACAAGAAGATGAATCAGTACATGCATCTCCATATGTACATACAAATACACCAAAGCATCTAACCATCGTCATGAGTTCACAATGAAAGCCAATCAAAATTTCAATCAAAATTTATCCTTTGGACTTTTTTTTCTTTTGAACTTTTTCCTTTGGACTTTAACTGAATTCTTCCTCTCAATGTGAACGCGCGGTCGTGGGCAGATGTGGAGCAGGCGGCGGATGTGCCAGAAGTGGTGGACCACAGCGATAACGCTGTCGATGTTGGTATTATTGAGGATGAATGTGGTGAAGTTAGACCCGTGGGAATTAATGGCATTGCGAACCCAGTTGACGACAACTGTGTGGGCAATTAATTAAGTACATTGTTTACTGGAGCTATGCACATTATTTACCTTAGTTAATTGTGTTTCATTTTGGGTCCTTGTACAGATAATATAGCGCCAGGCAAGCGGCAGCGCTACAGCGACGGAAATGCCGGGACAGGAACCGGAAATGGACAAGGAAGCGGAAGCGGAAATGGAGCCAGGAGCAACAAAAGCAATAACAATACACTGCCAGCAACCAGTAACAACAACAGTAGTAGCAGCAGCAGCAACAACAGCAGCAACAAACGACCAATCGTCCGACGTCGCTCGACATCAGAGCGGACCAAGTCGAGCGGATCAGGAGCGGGCGGATCAGGAGGAGCTGCCGGAGGAGTGCGCACCAGGCTATCGGTGCCGGCCAAATACGAGAGGCGCTGACGCAGGCGCCGCCGCTGCTGCTGCTGCTGTTCCTCCACCATCACCACCACCACCACCACCACCTCGTCCTCGTCCTCACTCATCGCCTCCCGTTGACCACATGCATCGCAGGGCTCAGTTTGCTTCATTGGCAAACGCTTAGCCAGGCCAGGCAATTTTTACATACCTATCTTTAATGATTTATTTCTATTATGTTGTGTTATATTTTAATCGATTTATGATGTTGGACATTTTTGTAAAAACTTGTGTCGGATTTCAAATTGACCTCAAAATCGTTCACTTGGTTCGTTGTTTCAAATAAACAGCGACACTACAAGCCACTTCAGTTGTGTAGGCCAATAGCTCGAAACCAGAAACACTTTAGTTTGCCAGATACTTAAAAATACAGAACATACAGGGCTAATGGAAAACAGAATTCAAAACTTATTTGAATCATCTTGCTTACTATTCATCTTATTCGGGTCATGTAAATTCACCTTTTGTGGCAGAGAAAATGAGACAAATTTATTATATGTAATTAGTGCAGAGTGTATACAAATATATATTTACAGCAATAAGCAAATCTATTTTTAATGCGAAATGCGTACTTGACAAGCAAAACATAATTCCAAAATCACACAAAAATACAAATATCACTAGAGCCTATACACCTACATTTAAACATACGTGCATAATAAAAATCCACTTCAAACACAAAACTCACACAGTAAAATTGCTAAAAGCCACTGAATAAAGTATGCATATATATATTTTTACAGTGCATAACTATGGTCTTAAATGGTTTATTTCATTACCAACTGGGACTGAAATTTCGGTATTCTCTGGAAAAAAATTAAAATATTCTTAGATTATAAAAAAACAAGAAAGGAAGCAAACTTCGGCAAGCCGAAGTTTATATACCCTTGCAGCGATTGCAAAAATTAAATATTCCTGAAAACATTAAAATTATGATTTAGTTGCGGATATGTTTAAAAACGTTGAAGCTATGCTGATTTGCAGCTCAATTGTTCGATAGTTCCGATAGCAGCTATATGATATCGTTTTCCAATTTTCCAAAATTAAAATCGGAATGCTGAACTGTCAAATTAAAATAATTTAAAAAAAACATTACAATATAGAAAAGTTACATTTAAAAAAAAATTTGTATATATTTTTATTGTTGCTATGGGATCGTCCGATTTTGATAAAATTTAAACCGTAATTCTGAAATATTTAACCATTACTAAATATCGAAGAATTAAAAAAAAATAAAAAACATCAGTTATAATTTTTTTAAAATTTTTTTCCCGATGGTTCCTATGGGAGCTATATGATATATGGATATATGTCCAAATATCTGTGGTACGCTTCACAAGACCAACAACACTCATATTTTGCCATTTCACTAGCCTTAAAATTTATTCATATTCAATCTATCTTTGATGTTTTAAAGTATAAATACGTTTTTTATTTTTTATAAGTAGATATATTTTGTATTAATGACATTTGAATCAACTGCCAATAGGGGAACAAATAGTTATTGGGAGTTAGTTGCTGAACATAAAATTTCAGGCATGATCTTAAACGTTAGATGTTTGAATGCACTCTCTATTTAACAAAGTTGGGGTTCTTTTTCAGTATGACGAATCCCTCCATGACGGGGGTGAGGGCCAGATACTCGTCGGTGGCCAGCTCGGCACGCTCGCCGATGGCCAGCAGGACGGGCGTGGTGTGGGTCTGGAAGCCGGTGATGGTCTTCGGCTTGCCGGCCTGTCCGACCACATCGATGGCAATGCCGACGCGCACGGGCACCTGCAGCTGGTTGAGCTCCTCGTCGAAGGTGATCAGCATGCGTGCCTGCATGGCCGGCACCAGGGTGTAGAGCAGATAGTGCGACCGGTTCAGGATCAGGTTCTTCACATCCAGCAGGGACACCAGCGTGGCCATCAGGCCAGCAACGGCCATGGGGTTCATCAGCTGGCGATCGCTGTGGTAGGGACTCAACGACAGGGTGCCCTTGCCCAAGTGCGTCAGACTCTGGGCAATACGGACCATGAACAGATTGCTGGGATCCTTCGAATGGTACTGCGCCAACTGGCGCAGCATGGAGGCCAGGCGGGCGTTGTTCGTGCCGGCGCCCACCAGGCCCATGGCAAAGATCGCGTTGTGGGCCACCTCGGCATCGCTGTCGTGCGAGAACTTGCTCAGCGTGTCGATGATGTTTAGCTTGGGATTGGAGGCGGAGATCAGGCCCAGGGCCAGTGGGACGGCCCGCCGGATTGCCGGCTCGCAATAGCGCAGCAGGTTGCCAAAGGAGCGGTACGCCATCTCGGCGCCAATGTCCTCACCCATGGCGATCAGGGCAATGCCCAGCACGGCGATCGATTGAGTGGCCGACAAGTCCTTCTCGCGCTCCTTTTCCTTCTCCTTTTCCTTCTCCTTGTCCTAAAAAGTCGAGTGTAACGATAATTTTATAATATATTATATATAAATTATAATAAGTTATTACCTTGTCCTTGCCCTTGTCCTTCTTGCTCTTTTCCTTCTCGTCATCGGCGCTGGTGGTCTCATAGTGATCGGAGCAGATGTGGAGCAACTGCTGGATCTTGAGCACATTGCCAGTGCCGGCATATGCGCAAATGTCCACCATGGTGGTGGCCATGCTGCGGTGCGGCTCCTCCAGAACCTCCAGGGTCATCATGACGGCCTCGGTGGACTTCTGGCGGCCCAAGTACAGCAAGCCGAGTCCCAAGAACAGGAACCTAGTGTAGGTGTCCTTGAGGTCCGACTTGGTCAGTCCCATGATGGTCTGCAGCAGGATCTCGGTGATTTCCGCATTGCAGGAGCCAACGCTGATCAGACCCAGCGACAGGGCCGTGATGCCCAGGATCTCCACGCTGGCCGAGCTCTTGTTGTTGCTGCCAAAGGAGAAGACCGTCTTCAACGTGTCGATCACAATGGAGCGGTTGGAGCCGGCGTAGGCGATGCCCAGGCCAAGGATGGCGCCAACACGCATGCAGGAGTTCTGGTTGTCGATGTAGTCGGAGAGCAGGGCATGGGCTGGATCGACCTCGTTACGAATGCCGCAGTTGACGATTCCGCAGGCCAGCAAGGCGCCGGACTTGATGTTGTCGTCGGTGGAGTACAAGTACTTGTCGATCATGGTCAGGCCGCCATCGACGTCCCACAGAAGGATCAGACCCAGCGAGGCGGTGGCCGAGAGCATGCCGTGCTCCTTGTTCTTGTACAGCCACTTGTTGCCATCCTCCGACAGTAACTTATCGACGCCAAAGCCGGCATTGACGAAGCCATTTACAAAGCTGGCCGCCAGATTCTGCTTGGCCGAGTCCACTTGGATCGAGGCGAAGCGGGAGCGCGAGTTGTCCAGATGCGACTTGTAAATATCCTCCGGCGTCTTGGGCTCCATGATGTCCAGCTCGCGGGCCAGATTCAGGAAGTGCTTGTTCAGATTAGCATTGGACATGATCTCCATCAGGTCGTCGTAGTCCGGCACCGACTCGTCCAGCTCCAGGCAAATCTGCTGGCGTGCCAGCATGAAGGCCAGCTGCTTCTGCATGGCCGGCTCCTTGGGCTCCTTGAATATCTCGCCGATCTTGTCCATGTCGTTGAGCATCAGGGCCAGTCGCATGGCCTGTGTGTGCTGGGTGAATTTGCGCGACAGCTGCAGGGCCGTTTCCAAGATGATGGTGTTGTCCGGCTCGGGGACATAGGGATAGCAGGACTGCAGGTAGAGGCAGACGCGCGGATAGGCCGATTCGTCCACGTAGTCGCCCAGCAGGTGCAGGTGATCGATTTCGATGAGCAGATCGCAGGCATCCGCCTCGGCATTGTGCTCCATGTTGTAGGGGATGATCTGCTTGACCAGCTCGATGAGCTGGACACGGAAATCGCCAGTGGTGTCGTGATAGTGGGCGGATATCTCGCCCGAGAGATGACGCACATACTCGTGGCCCCAGTCGCCGATGCGCTGCTTGCGATCGCAGAGGAACCGGTAGGCCAGGCAATCCTTGCCGCTGCCCATGGTCATGGAGAGCACTGAGATGATGTCGGCGCACAGCTGGCGGGACTGCTCATCCGGCATGTGCTTGTAGACCGTCTTCATGGTGTCGTAGTGCGGACGCATGAACTTCAGCGGCTTGGGGACCGAGGTCATTGACGTGGTGGAGGCCCGGATCAACTTGGCCATCATCTCCAGCGTCGGTTGGTAAAGCTTCGCGTCCGGCTCCTGCAGGTGCTGCACCAGCAGTTCCAGCTCCTCCTGCAACTGCTGGTCCTCGTCCGACAGCTCCGGCTGCTGCTCCTTATCCTTGCCGTCCTTCTTCTCGTCCTTCTTGGCCTTCGGATCCTTCGCATCGCCGCCTGTGGCCGCCGGCTGCGGCTGCTTCTTCTCCTGCTTGGTTTCGCCCGTCATTTTTGCGATGCACTGTCTGCTTTCTCCACTTCAAATTTTATATTTGATTATAGTTACACTTTAGTTTCAACTGTAATGCGGCGTTCGCTTTTGTTCCTTTTTTCGTTGTTGAAACAGCAGAATTACACAGCGCTTTTTGTGGGTGTGACCAAATGGGGAACGCCAAAATATACCAAGGTAGTCAGGGAAAAATACTAATATTCTGAGTCAAAATAATCAAGAACTGGTCACATTAGAGCGCTATGTTGATATACAAATATCGTTTTTCAACCGATAGTCGTTTTCGATATTCCAAAATATTTGGTTGCTACTAATGCGCTTTTCTCACTGATGTGCACTATGTTATTTTTCGCCCATATGGTTTATATTCGCATTGAGCATTTGGGTGTAAATTTATGCTGTTACAAAAAATAGTTGGAACTGTGATTTTATTACATATTTATAGCTATAAGTAGCCTTATTCCATTGGCGCTTTAATAGACTTTTTAAAAAATAATAATAATTTTATAATATGTTAAATACTATTATTTTATTAAGTTAGCTTAAGTTTGATTTGGAATTGGGTTGTGACGGCTTTACTAACACATTTCTACCAGTACCAAAACTATTTATGGTTTTGATTTCAAATTTCCCCGGAGACAGCGCTTCGCAAGATTTACTGAAAAATTTTGAATTATTAAACAAAATGTGTAATTTCGAGCAACGTGATGTTTTCCACGTTTGCTTAAGATTTATAACTAATACACGTGTCGCCTAGTTTTTGGCAGAAAATTTTGAAGCGATCCATTCACACTGCACCCGCTAATGCAAAAACAGCTGATGGGCCTATGAGAAGTAAGCAAGGTAAACAAGAAGAAGAGAACAGAAATTTGAATTTTTCCGCTAACAAATTAGCTCTTACTATTACTATTAATAAATATAATTTTGACATTCGCAAGTAGAAATTTGTTCTTATGCTCATGATTTGTCTATTCATTCCTGCTCCTTTGTGATATCAATTACCGAATTGGTAATTTCTCTGTTTTTAACATACTGAAAAATACTTATATAGTACTAAAAATACCACAAAAGTATTTTACTCAAAAGACAAAACGAAAACCATATTTTTTGGCTCACATGTGAATTTAGTTTGTTTACGTTTCGTTTAAATTGAGAGGACTACTAATAGTAATATGTTGAGAGTGACTCAAACCAAGAACAGCCTGCTCGATGGAGCCTCCATAGCGGAGGAGCTCTACACAACGCCGAAGGACGGCGATGATTTTTTTGATAGTCTGTCCAAGCCGGCAAAGGAGCCCACTAAACTGGCGCCCAGGAACACCTGTTGGTTAAAAACACTTCCTTAATTAATGTTACAGTTCTGATAGATATCCGTAATTGCAGTTATTCGGGCCGGTGTTTTGACCACTGTGAGGGGCTCCGCGTACATGGAGTATGGAAACACCAAGGTACTTGCCATTGTGTCACCGCCAAAGGAGCTAATCCGCGCCAGCGCCCGCCGGATGAACATGGGCGTGCTCAGTTGCTATGTGAACTTTGCGGCCTTTGCTACGGGGGATCTGGAATCGGTGGCGGAACGGGAACGACACTTAGGCAGCATGCTGACCAAGGCCATGGAGCCGGTTGTTTGCCGAACGGAGTTCCTCAACTTTCAGCTGGACATACGGGTTCTGATCCTAGACGATGATGGCTGCCTGCTTAGCACGGCCATCAATTGCTGCGGCGTGGCCCTGGTGGAGTGCGGAATTTCCACATACGATCTGATTACGGCCTCCACGGCTTGTATCTTTCGGGATCACGTCTTCCTTAATCCCAGTGCCAAGGTAGAGGAGCTGTTGTGGAAGCATCGAGGCAATAGCGGCACCAGTGAAACCTCCACGCCCCCGTCTGTCCAAGAGCACGGTCTGATCATCACCGCCAGCATGGACACCTTTGAACAGATCGCTCAGTGTCAACAGTGCGGATATCTAAGTCCTGAGACCTATGTAAAACTGCTGGACTACACGCTAGCCATTAACAAGTCGCTGCGACAGCTGGTCAGAGGTGTCCTGACCAAGCGGGTCAAGGAGCAGCACGAACTGGACCTGCGCGAGAAGGCCGAGAGCGCCCTGGAGGATCAGCGGTTGGGGGAGATTATCGAGAAGCTAAAGACGCAAGGCTTGGACGAGTTTATCCAATCCAACATTAAGGAAGATCCCTATGTTAAGAGGAATTAGCCAATAAAATTTCGATTTTTTTCCTACTTTCAGTAATTTCCCTTACAGGGGTTTAGGGATATTTTGGACAAATTTTTTCTATTAGAAGGAGTAAAGAGATTCTTCCTAGAAATAAATACAATGAATCTCTTGAGTCCTGATAAAACTTTTATTTATATTTTTTGCACTTCCAAAGGTTTCGAAAAGCTCCGAGAAAGAGTACATATTAAATGCGTGGCGCTTTAAAACATCAATTCAGACTTCTTATCCTTTCGAAAGTGAATTTTTAGTACCGTAGGTTTTACTTGTAATTCCTAGAATGCTTTTCGTCGCATCTCCAGCGACTCCTTCTACTGCTGATCCGTGGAGGCCTCGAGCACGGCCCCCGAGTATGCCAGATCCCAGTAGTGCTCAACCTGGTGCTTCTGAAAGAACTCGCGGGCCATTTTTTCCATGGGAAAGATCTTGAACTTGATTTCGCCAAAGTGGCGACGCTGACTAGTTCCCTCCCAAACGAGCACACACGAGTTGGGCACGTCCTGCCCGTCGTTGCCCTTCGCCAGGTCCTCCTCCCACTTGATGCGCGTTAGCATGAGGCGGCGGTACTTCTTCTGCTGCTTGGGACCACCCTCCACGACGACCACACAGCAATCGCGAAACAACACAACGCTGCCGGTCATTTGCAGCTGCTTGGCATTGGTCTCCACCTTGAACTTCTTGCTCTGGTTGTCCTGCAGATCGCGTATGCGATACACGCTCACATGCACTCCGCAGCTGGTGTCCTCCCTGAGTTTGCGCTGTTTCTTCTCGCTCTTCTGCTCGCTGGTCAGCTTGCGGGCATTGTTGGCATCCTCGTGCGCCTTTTGCCGCTTGGCCATCTGCTCGCGGACATGCTGCTCCATCTTTGTGGGGTCCTGCACGGCCTCCGAGCCCAGAACACGCATTAGGTTGGAAATGCGCAGCTTGGGCTCTGGTGGGGCCACCAATCCCAAGCGGATCTTCTCCTGCTCCTCCTTCCAGGCCTCGCGACGGTTCTGGCGACGCAGCTTCTTGCGCTCCTTCTTGGTAAGGAATACGGGCAGATACACCGGCTTCATGGGCTCATCTAAAGGGGAAGGATTTTAGTTTCTATTGAAAGCATTGCTTGGTATTTACTCACTTGGTGGCTTCATTTGTGTGGGATGCTCTATGAGGTTGCTAATGGCCGTCTGGCGAATGCTTATCTTACCGCTCTCCTCGTCTAGAGTCTCCAGGTCCTGGGTGAGTATGACTGAGTCCCACCACTCCATGGCGGGCACATCGTCGGGCATGTCCTGCTTCGGAGCAATCAACGCCAGCTTGGTGGCCGACGAGATCCCCGTTTTTCGGGCTATTTGCGAAATCTCGTTCTGCAGCCGTTCTAACTGGCTCTTCATTCGCATCCGTTCGGCCAGCTGCTGAAACTTGCCGGGCTCATGGAACCGCAGTGTCCTCTTGTTCCTCACCGTGGGCTTCTGGGCTATGCGATCGTCAAAGTACTTGATGGCCTCCTCTTGCGCAGAAGTGCCGGATTCACTGCGTTCACCCAAGCCAGTTTGGCGCTGGAAAACCTCGCGCTTCTTGGCGCGTATGTTGGCCTTTAGAGTGGGTGTCACCGTGGGTATGTTGATGGTTCTTCCGCTCTTGTCCACAGTGCGTCCCTCCTCGTCCAGGATCAGGGGCTTGGGTCGCTCCTGTGCCTGTGCAGCAGCTGCTGCGGCGGCTGCCACTGCATTTGGTTGAATCAAGTTTGCCAAATTGCCGGTGAGCTTGGCCCTGATCTGCGCCTGCAATTCGGCTATCTTTCTGGCCTTCTCAGAGTCCTCGGGCGTGGGTTTCTTGGACAGCGCCTGGGTGGCCAGGGCAACGGGCATTCCAATCGAGGGAACGGATGCCAGCAGGGGATCCTTGTCGCGCAGATTGCTCAGGGCCCGCTTGCGTTCCTCGATCTCTCTCTGGGCATGGGCCATCATTAGCTTGATCTGCGTGGAACTCAGCGAGGCGGACATGGCCGCATCCTCTTTCTGGTCACCACCGCCATTTTTTTCCAGGACATCGAAGCGGGATTTCTTGGGCGCTTCGATGGCGCCACTCCCGCCTCCGGAATCTGAGGCGGCAGCGCGCTTTTTGGACAACTTCTGGTCGTCGACGTCGCCATCCTTGCGCGTGATAATGGACGACATAATTCGCAATTAAATGGGTCGAACTAAAAAGTAAATGTTATTTACCAACAACTTGGCACATTCCTCGTGCGTTTTATACAGCGAATTTGCAAAAGAAAACAAGACACAAGGTTTTTTTCGGTGAAAAATTCTTTGAGACAAGACAGGCTGGTTAAACAAAATTCAAACAGGGTTGTCGTTGTCCACACACACTCGGCCAGTGCGACCGTTTTGCTTCGTTTTATCGAATTGCAGCTCTGTCTCTCTCAATTTTTTGTCGCTCTCCGCTCCGCCATATTTGTTGAAGCCGCTTACAACTGTCTATTTTTTTCTCGTCGTGTCTGTGTGTGCTTAATTATTTGTTGTGAAAATTAAGCCATTTTCGTGTGCTTAAATAGCGTAAAAGTTGCATTCGACTGCTAGCATGGCATCGGAGGAAGATAATGACGATAATTTCCAGGGTGAGTGCATTGTTTGAGTCGGCCAAAAGTCGGCGTGAAAAAATTCAGTCGGTCGGTCGAGAACCGTGGTCATGTTCAAGAGCCGCAAAGCCGCGCAGCGTGCTTGTCCCTCTCCTATTGTTTATTGTTTGCTGATAATGCCAATTGGCGAAAGACATTGTTTCTCGCATAAGTAACTGTAAATATTACGGCAAATTGTGAAATTTTTACATGTGTGGCGCGTTTTTTTTCTGGACTTTTGCGCCTCCTCCATTCCACACACATTTATTATTGCATTTTTGTGTTCTCTTGATTCGCGAATGCAGCCTTATATCCGTCCCGCTCGCACAACAAAACATCTGTTTTCATGGTTGTTTTGGTGTCGAATTAAAGCGGGAAAAGATATAAATGATGATTTAGATTTAAGCCCTGTCATCATTTTAAAAATTAAGTTCTGTTTTTACCTTTATCTAGTCAAGTGGTCAATTAGAAACAAAGAAAATGAAGGTGTTTTTACCTTTCCGATGGTGTGGCAGTATTTGCGGTATGACTGTTTTTCGTGATACGGTATCTCATCAAAACAGTGTGCCCCTTTCAGGGCTACACGAAAATCCCCAGACAGCCTTGCATGCCACCATTTACATTCATTGTTGCTTGGACGTGGCAGCCATGACGTGATTTCTGAGTTTTTGTTAAACAGATTACACTATTAATTGTAGCGAAAACTGTTAATTAAGGGAAATACGTGCATTACTCGTCACCGCCTATCGATATTGCCAGTGCAAATCCAGAAATCCAGTGCGTAATATATTCAATAATTAAAAAGAAAAATGAGTGTGTGCAAAAAATAAAAACCTGAAATTACCACAATATATATATATATATATGTATTGTGTAAGAAAGCAAAGCGAGAAAAAAACGAAGCAATAATGTGCATATGCAAAGAAACGAAACAAAGATGCGTGGAATATTGTGGAAAATCTTGTCGCACTTCCACTGACGCACATACATATGTGATTTTTTTCCACTCCCCCCTTCGCCGACGTGCTCTCTTGATTGATTTCTCTACTCTCTCGCGTAGATGCGTGTATCTGTATGTGTGCGTGTTATGCACGCGCGTTCCAGCAAAACGTCGCCGTCGTCCCGTCTCTGTCGATCTAACGAAAAAAAACCCCAATCCCGACGCGGTGTTATTAATTTAGTACAAAATATAGTAACCAGAATACAATCATAAAAAAGTGCCTGTTAAACAACCAACAAAAAAAGAAGAAAAAGCCTTTTTATAAGAGTTAACCAAAATATGCCAACACACAAGTAAGACGAAGAAGAAGAAAAGCGTAGAGTGTGGGAAAGAGAGGGGTAACAGTGGAAGGGTGTCTGTCTCTGTCTCAGCAAGGAAATCGCTGGAATGTAGAGTAGTTTGTACAAAAACCGATAAACAATATGCCGCCGCCGTGTAACAAAAAACAGCATTATCCACCCCAATTTCGCATACAATTTATGTTAATTCGTTCGCAGCTGTTCCTCTTCTGTCTACGTTCTGCTCTCTTCTGTCCCTGTGCCCATTTTCGCCTCTCTTTTTTTCCATTCGACGCTGTTGCACCGTGGGCGTGTGTATGTATATGTATGTGGAAGTTATCCTAGAGAATGAGCGTGGGAGCAACTTTCAGTGTCTAATTTTAACACTTGTCTCCCCGCCCACAGTCCATTCTAATTGGATTTGTGGCCCGCTGTCGTTATCCTTCGATATATCGATAGGATGCTCACTTTATAGCCTCACTCTGACGGTTGTGACGTCAGCTTACGGTTGTTCTTGTCCATTTCTCTTTGATTTAACCACTTGCCGGTTCTGCGCTCAATTTTCTAAGATCTATGTTCATGTGTTAAGCAGTTGATGAAAGTGTTTATTCTAACACGGTTACTATACTACAAGTAAACATTCGCGAGTAATGCGACATTGCATAAATTGCTAAAGACTAAAGAGAGGTGGAGCGATGAAGAGGGGGTGTTTGCATTAGTGAGTGTCACTATTTGTGCAGTAATGCAACAATAAAAGGGTGTGAGAGGGAGGAAAAAAGTATTTGCAGCGACGTATATATATTTTAATTTATATTGTATGTGTTTTTAATGTGGTACGTAGCAACTGTTTCGAGTTTTTTAATACTCAAATTTTAATTTTTAAAATATTAAGCTCTATTTAAATGTCCATTTATGTAGTATCTAATTTGACATGTGTTTTTGAATTGATTTATTTCTGTGAGCTGAACATTCTTCTCGATTTCCCTTTATGTTCAGAATTCCCTGTTCATATTTCATTTTCTCAACCAAAAGCTTTGCTGCTATCGACTGCATAAATCTGCCTTAAAGACCCATATCTAGCAACAACAACGTGGCGCCAGCACAAATAAAATCAAAAATTCAATACAAGAAGTGAAAGTATATTATGCGAGTGTGAGGTGCATTTGCCGCCGTATTGGTGGCGATCTTACCTTGCTTTGGTGAACTACAACATGCCATCCCGCTCGCACGCACTGCATTCAATCAAGCCAACAACAAGTGGTGCTTTTTTATATCCGCCATATATATACATATGTATATATCCATATATAAATGTATGTGTGCTGGCATTTCAAAAAGTTTACTTGCGCTTAAAATCCACAAAACTATGAAACACAAATAGGAAAAGTAAATATTATTTTAGCTTTCAATACGTTCATTTCGCTTCAAAATCATTCTCTCAAATAGAACAACACTAGGTCGATTGTGTTTTTTTTTGGCTCTTCTCGATTTTGACATTTGACGCGTATCTTCGCTCTGCCTCTCTCGTTTTTTGATGTGAGCGTGTGTGTCGCTCTTCCAATGGTGTTTTTGTTGCTTTCGGTTGGAGTACACCAACGCACACATTCGAAATCGGAAGCATTTGACATTGATTACGGTAATACCTATGGCTTCGTGTGGTTGTCTGTGTCTGTGTGCTTTTTAATATTTGTGCAACTGCTGGTTGTCTTGTTATTTTACCTATTTACAGTAATTGTCTTGTCGCTCGGAGAGAAGGCCGAGTTTCATTTGTTGTTGTTGTTGCTTTCACAGCTATATGTTTTAGATTATTCGAACACAGATGCAAACACATCACTCTCGCACACTGTCACAAATTTCATGCAGCAAATGATTTTCTATTTGAAGTCACCGCCACCGCAATCAAAGACATATGCAAAAGCTTGTGTACGATTTAATTTATTTTTAAAGTCTTGAATGTACTAGTATGGGTATGTGAAAAAAATCGAAGCTTATCAACTGTTGAACTGATCACTTTTATCGGTTTTTTCGTTTTGAGGGTTGCCACACTTTTGGATCGATTTTTGCAATGATAAATCCTTTTTCAAACGAAATAATAACTCGTTGGCGAACTTCCAACTTTTTTTTTTTATAGTTTTAATGCTGTTGCTAAAAGGTATATCAACGTCTAAAATCTGTTATGTATATTGTTTTGAATTTTCTGTTGAACTTAAAATATAAAATGTCAGATTCAAACAGTTCTTTAATAATAACCCCGATTTGAACTTGGATCGCTGTGGAAGTCAATATGAATTATGATTGCTCCATTTTTACGTTTTAAGTACAAAGAAAAGAATTTGTCTTTAACCGGTAACACATTAATAAATTTTATACATTTACTTTGCAATAAATATTGCATTAAGATTTATATATTTTTAATCAGTCTCTTTTGCATTTTAATGATTTTAAGCACGGGAGGTGAAAGTGAAGGTCATTAATATTTGCATATGGAAATGTTTACGCAGCGAAAATGCCGAAACATAAATGGTCATATGGCAAATGCCGTTTCATTTCATGTTGACTCGTTTCGTTGTGTTTTTCGCTTGCCATCGGTACGGTCGCCATTGTGATTTCCGTTTCTGTTTCTCTTTGGCTCTCTTGTTTCTCTCTTTCTGTTTTGCCACAAAATGTTGATTTGTTGTTGTTTTTAATAGCCTTAACTTAATTGGTTCAATAGTTTTGTAATTGTTATTGGGTTCCGCTTGCGGCCCACAGCAAAGCCAAATTTGTGCTTCGATTGTCACCGAAAATAGGTTTATGGTAACAACTATGTACATATGTATGTTTACTGGGTGTGCAACCAGAAACATCAGTAGCACGCGAATCTATTTGTGTCATTTCAACGCAAAAACATGGGTATTTCTGTCGTTCCTATTATTTTATCGAATTAACTAATGTAATCGAAATTATCGCTTCGATCGGTTATTTTTGCGCTTTACTGTTGTCTAATTAGCCACTTAGTCGATAGCTAAGCCAAAGCGACAGCTTGTTAGCTCAGCATTGCCAACAAAGTGCATAATTGTTGTAGACGACATTGCCATCGCCCACTTTTTGTATGTGCTTTTCTTTTTTTACAGTGGCGGTCAGAGTCTTACCACAGAATATCCATCTAAATTTAAAACTGTTAGAACATAGATTACTTCAGTAAAATATTATGAAGCTCACAGAACATTTCCTAAAATTAAAGAATGGGTTTTAAAATTTAAAATTATTATATATTGGCGAGATTTCTAAGTGGCATGAAATCAGAATATTCAGGATTTGGGTCAGATCTGTAATGGTTAGATGGTTAGAATAACATTTCATTATTTAAGTGTTCAGTTTCAATTGGTCATATTTTCAGTAACTTATTCATCATGTTTTTAATGTGTGTGTCACGATTGAAATTAGCTTATTAAATATACATACCATTATGACGCATTGAAGAAAACCTTTAAAAATAGTGATTCAAACTTTGTTTTACTTTTGAATATTTACTTTTCAACATCAAGCCCCAATACATTTAAATTATTCTGAGCCTTAAAATACAAATAAGAGCATATCAATGATTAAATATTACTCAATAGTCGCAGAGCAACTTTTATATCAGTCATTTTTTTTTCTAAATAAGCCTGACTTATAAAAATAATAAGAATATTAGTGAGACTTCTTTGACCGCACCTGAATATTTTGTGATTATTGTAATCTGTCGTTAACTTTGGCATAGTTTCGTGTAGCTGAGAAACCAGAAAAACCAACATTAAAATTACCAACCCAAGACACAAAAACAAAAGTAGTTGACAGCAAGCCCTCGTTTTCGTTGTTATAGTTGTTGTTTTGGATTTTGTTATAGTTGTTGCCACCCGACTTGTTACATATCGCTACAGTTGTAGTTGTAGTTGTTGTTGTTGCTCTCGCTTTTGCGGCGGTAGTTATATGTAAGTATGCAGTGTAGTTGTTGCTTGTGGTCGGTTTAGTCATACTCACGCTCGCCTATAATGTTTATATAATTTTTCGTATCTTTTATTTTTCACATGCATACCGCGCGAGGTTTTTTTATGGCTCGTTTGTGGGTTGGGTTTTGGGTTTTGTGCACTCAACTCTACAAAAAACGCAACTCGAGGGCTGACTTTGTTATTTTTTCCAACCCGCTCTTGCGTTTCGATGGCTCAGAAATTGTACTTGATAAGAAAACCAACCACAGCATAAATCAAAGTGCTTGAGCGATTAGCGATTGCTGCCTTCTGCTTCAACTAAAAATGTATTAATTAATAACGTTGTATACATTGTTAGCTTATAAATTGAAATAGTTATTTGTTGTTAAATCTATGCAAAAGTATAAAATGTATTTTTACATATTTTGAGATGAGTGGTGCTACTAATTTACATTCGGTTCTAGACTAATTTTCGATCACATCTACAAATTAAAAAAAAAACATTTGGGAAAAGAATACCGTGACACATAAAAAAGTATATATTCTTAACAATTAAAATGTAAATCGATAAATAATATTTTGGTTACTCACATTTTTTAAGCGAGTCATTAGGAATATAATTAAAATTGTATTTGATTCTTGAGAGTGAAACATTTTTTGTTATCAATGGAACTGAGCTTTCCACCCGAAGTTCTAGTCTCTTAGTTTGTTTTAATTTATATTCAAAGGTCGTTTCTTTTTTTCTTGGGAACCCATTGCCTACTTCTCTGATTTGGCTTAATTTTCGGCTAAATATAATGGCAACAGACACCGGAAACTCCGACATATAGACAAGGCAAGGTGATGGCCAAAACCGACGCTTCAAAAGCTAATTTTTATATTTGCGTGTGTGTATATGACACACAATAGGTTGTCATAGAAGTGGAGTATTCTGCGGAAGTTCAATTAGCAACCTACTAATTGGGTGGAAAGAGAGAAAGGAAGCGAAAGCAAGCGAGCAAGTGCTAATTTGTACAGATTTCGGAGCTATAATTTGCCTGCGTTAGCATACAATTTGTTAAGCGAAAAATAAGTAGTATTAAGTGTTTAATGTTTAGTAAATCGATGATAAAGTTGTTGTCATATTCCTCGACCCTAAACACTTTCAATACATATGTATACAAAGTTATAAATGGGATATAACTTTAATACATCCAATAAAGCAGCAGTAAAATTGGTTTAATGAAATATTAAAAAGTTGATTGTACGCTCAATTTGACTGACCTTCAGTAATTTTTAAAGATATAGCCTCAGATACATTTAAAAGTGTGTCCGTCCGTCCGTGCGATGTGTATGTTTGTACGCATATAGTATATACAAAATGTATATTCATTTTTTATAATGAAAGACAGGGGCTACAACAGCAAATACAACAGATTCATAACAAGCCAGAGAGGGAAATACCAGTCAGCAGTCGCGACTCGCTCCGTTGGTGGTTGTTATTGTTGTTATTTGGTTTCTTTCAAGTCCGTTTGTAGTCCAGTTCCAAATTGCCAACACTGTTGCTTACTGCTGTTTTTTTTTTATATATACTCTAAAATCGGGTATTTTTGGGTGAATAGTAAGTGTGGCGCCCAGCTAAATTAACTTTTTTTTTTTTCTATAAAAAATGTTTTTTTACTGTATGTATAGTCTTCACTGGCCTACGGTTGTTTCTTTGTTGCGTTGTTAATGTTGCGTTAATAATGAAACAACATCTAGGAAAGCTTTAAAATGTGAAATGAAAAAAAATAATTTAATGTCAATATGTAATAAATCCTAAAAGGAAATGAATGTGTTTAAGCTCAATAAATTTATTAACATCCATACCAAACACAGTTTATTTTACTATGTTTATTCAATTTGTATCACGTTTCAAAACTCAAACTCTGTCCGTCCTAAATTTTAAAGCCGTTTGCATAAAAATTTTCCAAGGAACAATCGGAAAGAAAAAAATGAAAAGAATTATAACTTTGCAGACTAAAATTTTTGTTTGTTAATATTCTTTTAAATGGTTATGATAATGGTTAAATAATTCAGAATAACGGCTTAAAGCTGTCATGAGAAAAAAAAAGTGTAGTTTTAGTTTCTGAAATGATTAGCTGGAAAGGTATGTTAACTTCGGCTTGCCTTCCTTTCATGCTTTCAATAATTTTAATACAAGAAGTGTATTGCCAACTTCGGCTTTCGGGGGCCCTCCTTTATGTTTTGTGTTTTGGTGTTGTTGTCGGTCTCGTCTTGCCGCTGCTTCAATAAGAAGAAGAAATCCAAACTGAATCTGGGAAGACAAGTTTTCGAAGCAAACGTTTTGAGCACCATCGCCACAATGCCGCTCACTCTCGTCGCGGTTCGTATCGGATCGAATCCGAATCCGAATCTCTGGTCTCGTTGTTTCTTTCTCTACTGGCAAAGCCTTCTAGTACCACCACCCCACTCCACTCCACTCCACTCCACTCCACTCCACCACTTCGCCACTTCAGTTGGCCATGTTTCGTATCGGGTTTTCCAGTGTTTCGGGCTTTTTGGGTGTTGTTTGTTGCTGTTTTTTGCTTTTCGTTGATTAGCATGGATATGTATTTGTGCTGAAGATATCGCACAGTCGAGAGTTGTCGTTACGAAACCACATATAAAAAGTTTTTATTCGAAATTTATTGAAGTTTTGCCTCTGCGCCACTTCCAAAGTGTTTTATTTATTTATTTATTTATCTATTTTTGGCTTTTTTTGTTTTTTTTTTTTTTGAAAATCAGAGGCTTAATTATTATTTAAATTGAATAGAGCCAAAGAGATTAACGAATACCAGTTAGCAACCAGAAGCATTTTGGGTGATATTTTTCTGGCCCAAAAGATGTGTTCGCTGACTTTTGATTTGGGCTTAAATTAGCTGAAGTCGAAAAACCATTGAAAAATATTTGTTTTACAGTAATGCTTATTCAAATCAAATAGTTAATGTTATTTTTGGACGACAGTTTATAATGTACAGTTTTTCATATTCTCACACAGCTTATGGGAATAATTGCCATTTAAATAATTCCAGTACCAAATTACATGACTTTTATTTCATTTTAATTTCTTTTAATGTCATTAGTACTTCAAAAGATCAAAATGGTGCTATAAACACCTGCAAACTACATACTTGAATTCCAAAAGACCTATATTTTACAAAAATGTTTAAAGGTTTTGCTTGGTGAATTTCTAGTACAATTTTAATATAACTAAAAACCTGTTACAGCCGCAAGCTACGTAAATAAAATCACTGAAAACGTGTGCCGGTAGTTCTGTTTTTATATCCTTCTCTTCGTGTGTTTTTCTGATTAAATTTAAATTGCTTTTTATTGTCGGGCTGTATTTGTATTTGTTTTCGTTTGACGGCTGGACCCAAAAAAAAAAACCAGATTCTACGAGAGATGCTCATTAATACAGGCTTCGTAGAAAACACATTTCAAAGTGGTTTCTCGTTTTGTTTTATTTAAATTCTCTAGGCTTCAAACAGCTGCTAAAAGCTTTCTTCATCCATCGATTTGGTTGGTACATTGGTTTTCGTGCCTTCCAACGTAGAGATAACGATGTCACGTAAATAAGCTCACACAAAAAGTCCCTAATCTAATCTTGGATTGCCTATGTCGGCGTATGTTGAAATTCCGATTTATGCCAATTCACGGTCAATGTTTTTCCAATCCGAATCACCCGTAACCCTTCAAACACATATCAGTATTTAAAAGCTTTACGCATTTCCGTTTCACTTTTTTGGTATAAAAACCAATTCTGAATTATGCAATGATCGGTCGTTGAACGAACAGTTTTGATTCTTCAGCTGTTAGCTCCTTTTTGTTTTTGTCATTCTGGATCGAGAATTTGAACGGGCTACAAGTTCATTGTACGCACTTTTTTTATATGTGTCTTGTTCTGCTTATTTTTTTCGATATATCGTTTGTTGCTGCTGACGTTATAGAGTTCAGTGCCTTCAGATAAGCTTAGAATGAATTGTGTGCATCATAGGTTTTGTTATTTCTGAACACTGAGTTAATTACACCCTCAAAACGGGCTTAGTATTTCCCACGTAAAAGTAAATTTCTTGAAACCATTTACCGAGCAGGCTCTTAATGATTTACGTCAACATTATAATTCATGACATTTTCTTATGAACTAGTAGTCATTGTTATAGTTAACTCAGTTGATTGAACAATAAGTTCGTTTAAAGTTACTTTGTAAGTTAATTTTAAATATCATAAATATTTTGGATTTTGATTAAACTGTTTGATAAACAATACAACGGTAGTTTATTGTAGAACAACTTTAATTTAACAAGGGGAAATGTTAAACATTGTGTTTTCGATATATTTGATCGATTATTTCGATAAACGCCATTTACAAGCGGTGCAGCACTGTTGAAAATAAACCCCGGCAAACGGCATCTGAACTCAAGTGCGGTGCGACGGCATTTAGCACCTTTTTATTTTTACTTTTTATCGTAAAATATTTCCCACTTGATGTGTGACTCACACACTCGAACAAATAAATGCTGGCGTAGAGAGCGTATTTATTTTGTTGTGGGTGCCTTCTCTGTCGTTTTTCTTGTTGTTTTTCTGGACTATAAATAGCCCACCACCGAAGATAAAATTTAAAATATTGCCATTTTATTATATAAAATAGATGTGTATGAGGTTTAGGCTCTCGCTGCGCTCTTCCTCTCTCAATACGAAAAATGCACCGATATGGGGAAAAACAATACGAAAAATGTCTGTATGTTTGGTCGTACAATGTCCAAGGCATTTGGGATTCCCGTGTGGGCAATTACCAATAAGGCGTTCGCGGCTGTCCGGTCCCCAGATCCAGAGACCCAGTCGGTTTGCCATCATTATCGGGTTGCTCCGGCAATTGATTATTCACTCCGCACACTCGCACACCTCGTATGTACTGGCCTGATTACTTTTGCATGTATGGCCGTTGTTGCTCTCAGTCGGTTGCATTTCAAGCACTCTTGGGTTTCTTTCGGTTTTTTTCTTCGATATTAGTAGGTGCAAAGTCTGTTGATTCCTTCCATTAACGTAGAATACTTTAAAAGGTTTTCAATTTGATTGAACAGTTTGAACAATGTGTGCAAAATATACAGACATATTTTCCCGTTTCCTAGGAATTTATATATTTATCAGTTGAGACATTTCAAATAAAAACGAATTTTCCCGACCATTCCTTAGGAAAAATATTTTTATAATAACCACTAATGAATGTTTATTGTTTATTGAAAGAACTGCCAAGACTTACCCAAACCCATTTCACTGGAATTGTACTTCTTTTTTAGAAATCTGATTATAATTATTTATCGCAATTTTAAATTTAAGTCCAATTGCATTTACTGAATAAAAAAACTGTTTAAGCACTGATAAGATAATATGACAATTCTTTATAACTTGGGACTTAAATATGATACTAGTTAGTTCTGGAAATTACTCAATCCTGCAAGTAAATTTCTTTCCTAGAAGCGCAGTATTTATACGTATCTCATAGTTTTCTTAACTTCCTGATAAGAACCTCATATTTCATTTCTTTTGATACGCAATGCTTGCATTTTCTTTTTTGTAGTCTAGCCCTCGTCGGTCGTTTTACCGATCGATCGTTCTGGTATTTTGTAAGCGATCGTAGCTGGCGGCTACCCTAGTGTGTTCTGCATAGATTTCCTATAACACATAGCCTACCCTATGGATTAAGTATAAACAAATATACAAACATTGCTGAGAGGCCCGTCCCCGTTGCTTTTCTTGTTGCCCCATTTCCTCATTGGGCATTGTTATCACTCGTGTGTCTTTTGCTGTTGTTGTAAAGAAGTGTAGCACAAAGAAAACTGCTCGTGCACAGCTGACAGCTGCAACGCTCTACGATCTTACATACATACATATGTACATGTATGTAGAACCACAGCGACGAGTGTGTCATCTATTTTCCACCCGTGAGATTATACATTTTCACATATGTATGTGTCTGTATCTGTATGCACCTAGGGGAATGGATTGTACGGCGGGTCTAGGAAACGTGTTTCGACGTTCGTGAGCGTGTGCGTTTGTCTCTTCTCTTGAGCATTCCAGTGCACACGTTTTTAGTCTATCTTTCTCAAAAAGATTCCATTTATTGCACCTCATAGTGAGGGTATACTGTGTTTTGATAGAATGAAACCAATTTCACCCCAACAGTCCATATAATCGAATATTCTATTGTCCGTTAAGATAAAATGTAATACTATACCAATGATTATTATTGAATTGACCTTGCTCTTTTACCTTTTAAAGACATTTTTTTAAAAATCAACTGCACATTGCAAACGATGTGTCAATTCTAAACGTGTCTTAAAATACAACTCAAATTTTGACTTTACCACATCTCTAAAATCTTTAATTAATTCTAACCAAATTTACTTAAGATACATTTTTTGTAATCTTTAAAATTCTTAATCCTGCTGTATTGATTGCTGAGTATCTCAATGTCTGGCACGAGCACTTCCTACTTGTGTATATTTTTTCCTTTTCATTGGGTTCTTAGCGGTTGATGGCTTCTGTTTCCTGCGGCAAACAGCTGTTGTCGAAATCCTCGCATTTCCTTTTGTCTGTCCTTTGCCCCTGACCCTGTGCCGTCACCTCTTCCTCATCCTCATCCTATTCCTCTTCTCATTCCCATCCCTCTCCTTTCCTCACTTTGTGTTGTATCAGTGCATTGGCCTCTCGGCGTTTTCCCCTCAATGCTATTTGAACAAAAACGAAACTTGAAATTTTATTATGGTTGCTTGGTGAATGCGCTACGACTCTTTGTTGTTTATATGCACAGTTGAGTATATTTCAGCTAATTTGTTTAAAGTTGACTGCGAATTTTTTGTTACCGAGGCGTACACAACAACACACACACATGCAGACCGTTCAGGGACAGTTTTGTATTTACAGTTCAGGTTAAGAAAATAATACTTAAAGTTCAAATATGAAATTAGAATTGTAGATCCTCAGATTATATATTTTACTTTTTATGAGTTTTGACGTTTAAGGTATAATATTGAGTTAATCGTGCTGTTAGAATATAAAATTCGTTTTATTTCGAAGAATGGTATAAACAAATGTTTTTCAAACTGCTGCATATTTTTTTTTTAATGTATTTGATATTAAAAATTCAAAAACTGGTTTACATTGATACAAAATAACAAATTATTTGACTGAAATAAATATAAACTTATTTAGAGTTTAAAAATTGTATGAATTTACATGCATAAATTGTTGAGCACATCTGTGTGTATCTATGAACCCTGATTTTTAACCTTGACGAAATATGGGCTTGAGAGACTTTTCTTTAAACCACATTTATGGGCATCCTTTCCTAGTGGGACATTGGGTAAAAATAAGGGGAAGTTTGTACTCTGGGTTTTTCCACCGAGGCAAACTACATCTTCTCTCCTCGCTCCGGCCAGTCTATAGCAGTTTGTTGCTTTCTCCCTCCCTCCCACGGGCAGGTGTGCGCCCTTGACTGTTTTACCTTACTTTTAACCACTGACAAGTTGGGAAAAACGAAATAGAAATATAGTTTCATTGTGGAATACAAACAAGTACTTACCTTACGTACATATAAGCACGCGTTGCTGTGTGTGTGCGGCTCAAATTCCTAGCGAAAAAACAAACAGAACAGAGATAAGCCAGGCAAAAAAAAATAAAACGGTAAAGGCAGAAAAACAGGCACGACGAAAATGCGAACACTCAAAACAAACACACAGTCAACCATAAATGTTAGAAGATCTGCGCTACGGTAAATCTACCTGAAAGCGGAAAATTTTCGTATGCAAAAATGTCAAAAGTGAACAAAAAATACCAAAACAACAACAACGGGTCAAAATTATGACGGAGCGAATGCCGCGTGCGCCCTGCTCTTTTTGTTAAGAGAACCTTGAATAAAGAGGGAGAGTAAGAGAGAGCAGCGAGAGGCTAGGGCGAGTAACGTAAACACAAAACAGCTGAGCGCGAAAACGTATGATCGCGAATCGCGTAACGCAAAACAAACAAGAAAAAGAAGAAAAACTCACAAGTAACGGTTACGCAGTGAAATGGGAGAGTGGAAAAAACAATCTCAAGTGCAATGCAAATAAAATACTAAAGTGTTTTACCTTTTTTTTTATTACCAAAGTGTAGAGTTAATATAAGACAAAGCAGCAACAAGGCGACGAAGCAGAAATCACCAATATACAGCACACATGCTCAGAAAAGCAACAATCAACCCACAAGTATGCAAAAAAAAGCCATAATCGTGATTTTATACTAAAACTGGTCACAACTTTGCAGCAACACAGAAGTCAACGTCCAAATTTAGAGCTCATTTTTCCGTGTGTTGCTTCCTTTATCGATTGACCGATACCCTAACCACCAGCCAATCGACACCACTCGCATTTACCAACACTGCTGAGCGAGAGTGCAGAGCGAGTGAGCGCAAAACAGCTGATTGCGACTGGCACACGCTTGTTGTTGCAGTTGCGCTGTTTTTTTTTTCTGTTTTGTTGGAACTTTTTCGCTGCAGCGAGAAAGAGAGCAGGGAGAGAGCAGCACAAACAACTACGTGTGACGTGGTGTGGGGGCATACAGGTGGCAAAACAGCTGTTTCAACAGCAAAAGCAATCTGTTTTTTAGTAGAATACATAATCAATTGTAAGTACACCGTGCATTGTTTGCTTGTTAATCCACGACTAAGCTGAACTATTTCTTGTAGTGCCGCCTGCAGTTTTCCAGCTAAAACACACACACACAACAACCAAAAGTAAGCATGGTTATTTTTTTGAATATTTGCTAAGACGTGCCCAAATCACAAACACACAAGCTCCAAAAGAGAGGTAAAAAATAAGAGATTGACGAGTGCCAAGTGCGCACATTATAAAATTGCAAACTTGTTTTCATTTCTGCTTTGCTTTGCTCAACTGACAATAACAAAAACATCTAAAAAGACGGCAAGTGATACAAGGCACGTACAAAATAAAGAAGCGAGAGAGCATAAGAGATTAGCTAAGAGAGATCACTCGCTACTTCCGCTCTCTCTTCTCTCACTTGTAATAAACGAGTGCAAAGAGAGCAACAGCAGCAACAGCAATAACAACAACAGCTAGCGACGGGCAACCACTTGAAAGCAACTCGTTTCGATTTCATTTAGCAGATACCTTTTGTACGTTGATTAAGATACCTTGGCACACACAGACGCACTAAAAAAGAAGAGAAGGCAACTAAGCTGCACTTAAAAACATACGTAAAAGTACTACAAATAAGAAAACGACAAATTCAGAACAGTTTCAAATGAAAGTACCAATATTTAACCTAACCAAAAATGTCTTGAGTAAAAGTGTCTCGAACGCGTAAAGCGTACGGTTATGTGTGCGTGAGTGCCACCCAATACAATCGCAGCACAAAAAGTGGTAAAAGGCATTAAAATTAAACAATATTTCAAGTGCTGAAATTTAATTTCAATTTCGTGTGCGTGTGCAAAAAAAACGATTCAGTGTGTGTGAGTGCACACTGCGATAGACCAAAACGTACTTATGTATCTATGTGCAACTAAAAAAATATAATAAGCAGAGCCAGTGCCAGTAAAATATATAAAAATCAGCGTACAAACACAGATGATTTTTAGCGAAAAAAGCGAAAAGGAAAAAAAAAAAGATCAACCAGCAACAACAACAAGTCGCGGAGAAGCCAATCAAACCCAGCAGTCATCTCGCTTCAACGCGCTTGCCTGCGATCGTCGTTTGAGCAAGTGAGAGAACGCGAGGCCAGTCTCGGACGTGTGCGAACGGTGCAGGGGATTGATTTGCTTGTCTTTGATTTTGCTTATGACCTGAGGTGCTCTCTTACATACATATAAACGTCCAGGCATACAAGCGAGTGCGAGTGCGAGCGAGTGAGAGACATGCGACACACGCACGCACACACATATTGACACCTGGCGCAGGAGTCGTTACTTGCGGCACTTTCAACTATAAACAGCAACAAAAACAAAGGGGCAGAAGAGAGGAGTAGATCAAAAGCCTCCACCCCCGTCTCCCTCGCTCAGTAACATCAAAAGCAACAAAAACAGGGACAAGAGAGCAAACATACATGCCTACCTTAACCCAATTAAAATACCATATTATTTAACAAAAGAAATTGTGTTATTTGCAAGCAACACACATACAGATAGACCAAGCGAGAGCGAGAGAGAATATGACTTTTTGAAAGTGTAAATTTATAAAATATTGTTGCCTTTGCCATACGGAAGTGAAATTCTTACAGCTAATACAAAGAGAGTCTGCATTCGTTGAAGAAAAAGATATTTGTGTGTAAGCTCAGCTTAAAAACGAAAAAAAAAAGTCTATAGTTAGTGTTATTGTGTGAGAGTAAAAGAGAGCGATGTGCATGTGTGTCACGTCTTAGCAACAACGTAAATTTCAGTTACGATTACAACATACTAAATCGAAGCAATATTTGCACAGAATTAACAACTAAAACAACAGCAGGAGAGACGGACTTTCAAAGGCAGCTTCCAGGACGACAATTTCCACAACGAGTGCTTCCCGTCCTTCCCGTCCACAAACGGTCACCTTCCAAGCAAAAACAGCCCCCTTTCACAATTTCCAAGCTGGCCCAACAAGCAGCAGACAGCAACCTTCCAACAACCGCCGATCCCATTATCCATTATCCGGGAACGATCGAGGGGCTATCTAATTGCTATCTAATTGGCGGCTAGCTGCGCGCACGTTATGACCAATTCGATTGCGTCAACGAAATGCCTGCCCAATGCACTATCGACCGGCAATTATGGAATGTCCCAGAGCCACCGTTACACCGACGATAGCAAGGAGTATATCATCGTCAAGCTCACTGATTCCGCGTTCCGTGCGATCGAGGAATATCAGCGCGATGACAACGCCAAACGCCTGCAGCCCGGCCAGCGGGCCAAGATCCAGTTTGTGGGCAACACGGGCGTCATCCAGTTCCCGCGACCAGCGACGGATGCTAATGGCATCCCTAATGCTAATGGCAATGGCGGCGACGCGGCCGGAGGAGGAGGAGTCGGTGGTGGTCGCAAATTCGGCTTCACCATCAACAATATGGAGGGAACGCTGGAGTGCGTTCAGCAGCAGCAACAGAACCTCGGAGTCCTCGGAGCGGTCACCCTGCGAATGCGGATCCATGCCAATGACGATGTCTACGATACGACACGCACAAAAATGGCCATTGCCGAGGAGACGGAGAAGAGCAAGTGCATCAGGGAGATTAAGCCGAATCAGTCGGATATCGGGCGTAAGGTGAAGAAGCCGCCATCTGCAGTTCAAGCCTCCGTATCCGCCTCTACCGCCTCAGCCTTCTCTTCCTCCTCCTCTTCCTCCAACTCTAACTCCGGTTTGACGACGACGGCATTTCATCATCACAGCAACAGCAACAGCAACAACAGTGGGAACAACAACAACAACAGCAGCAGCAGCAATAGTTTTAATAGCAACAACCATAGTCGTAAGTTAGGTTCATCGCCATTTAATGGCCTAGGCGTAGGATCCAGCAGCTCCTCCAGCGCGTTTGCCTCGCGTTCGCCCAATCCCAGCACGCTGGGAGCCAGCGGCACAGTCAATGGCTCCGGCTCTGGCGGTGGTGGTCGCTATAATGGAGGCGCCGCCTCCTCGCTTGCTTCCACATTCGCCAACGGCATCTCGCAGGGCTACAACAACCTGAGTGGCAGCTCGCCAAGGGATGCCATGCCAGCAGCAGCATCAGGTGCGCCAGCATCATCAGCCATTTCCTCACGCAACAAGATGCCAAGCGGAGGGCTCACCTCCTCCAACTCCTCCTCGTCCTCCAGGAGTGCCAATAACAAGTCGTCGGGCGGCAACAAGATGTCGGATGTCTCTAGGCGTAACATACGCGAACGGCTCATCCACCTCCTGGCCCTGAAGGCTTTCAAGAAACCAGAGCTCTTTGCGCGGCTCAAGAACGAGGGCATTCGGGATCGGGAGCGCAATCAGATCACCAACATACTCATGGACATCAGCACCATGTCGCAAAACACGTACAATCTGCGCCGCCAGATGTGGAACGATGTGGACGAGAACTGGCCCTTCTTCAGCGAGCAGGAAGTGCAGCAGCTGAAGCGCCGCAAGCCGCAGAACCTGACGCCGCCGATGAGCTCGGATGCGGGCAGCTCGACGTCCGGCCAGAGTCCCACATCGACGCATACGGGCAGTCCACCACCACCGTCAATGAATGGCGGACCTGGCGGAGTCGGCGGAGGTGGAGCGGGCGGCGGCAGCCTGAAGCGGACAAGCCTCGAGTACGACGAGACTATGTTCAGCACTGTGCAGCCCAAAAAGCAGCGCATCAGTCACTACAAGAAGGACACTCCGCCCTCTGGCACATCGTACTCCTCCGCTGCGGTGTCCATGTCTCTGGGCTCGTCCGCCTCCAGTCGTAATCGTTATACACCGCCGCAACGCCAGCCGGGTCCGCTGGACGATCACAGCACCAGTGATCTCAGCTACAATGTGCTGGACAACATGGAGGAGTTTATGAGCTCGACGGCAGCAGCAACGCAGCAAACGATTGAGCAACAGCAGCAGCAGCATCAGCAGCAGCAACAGCAGCAACAACAACAGCATCATCCAAGGTGCAGCAGCAGTAGCAGTAGTAGGCGAGGCAGCTCTGCGATGGCGGGCGCCAGCAATAGTGGTGGCAACAAGGACAAGCGGAACTCCACGGGCAGCAATTCAAGCAGCTCCAGTGGGTACGAAACGCAGCAGGACCGCCAGCGGACAACGGCGGCCATGTCGTCGAACCGCAGCAGCAGTAGCAGCAAATCTTCATCCGCCTCCTCATCGACGACGCCGCCCAAGCTGGCGGCCAGTTTTGTGCCTGCTGCAGCGGGCTCTGCATCCGCTTCCGGTTCCGGTTCCAGCAAGCAGCGTAATCCGCCCCAGCAGAGCGACTACAACTCGTACAACAGCAATAACACGAAACATGCCGCCTCTAACAGCAAGAAAAGGACGAGTAGTAGTGGTCCCAGTGGTGGAGCGAACGGTCAGCGGCAGAGGAGTTCCAGTGCCTCGAACTCTGGCTATCAGCAAGTGCCGCCGCCCTCATCCTCAGCCTCCTCCAACTCGCGTTCGTCCCTCCAGCAGCAGCAGCAGCAGCAACAGCAACAACAGCACCAACAAAAGCAGCAGCAACACCAGCAGCAGCAGCAGCAACATCAACACCAGCAGCACAGCAGCAACATCAGCAACATCAGCCGCAGCAACAGCAGCCGCATCATGCGCAACAGCAGCAGCAGAATCATTACCATCAGCAGGCCAAGCATCCGTCGCCCACGCAACAGTTGGCGGCTGCTGCCCATGCCTACGCCCATGCCACCGCGGATGCGGACTCATCCTCCATGCCCCGCTACGACTTCAGCCAATATGTGCCCATCCAGACGCTGGAGGTGCGGCGGCGCTACAAGACTGAATTCGAGAGCGACTACGATGAGTACCGCAAGCTGCTGATGCGCGTGGAGGATGTGCGCAACCGCTTCCAGGACTTGTCCGAGCGTCTGGAGAGCGCCAGACGCTGCGACAACGGATACGGGGACTACGACCACATAAAGCGGCAGATTGTGTGCGAGTACGAGCGGATCAATAACGATCGCACCATTGGAGAGGACAAGCAGCGCTTCGATTACCTGCACGCCAAGCTGGCGCACATCAAGCAGCTGGTGATGGACTACGACAAGACTTTGATGAGTGCCACGCCGGCGGCGGTCACGGCGGCCACGGAAGTGGTGGCGCCTGCAGCTCCGGATCCAGCGGTGGCGATGGCGGAGGCGGCGGCCTAGGTTAGCCGAGCAGCAGAGGAGGCAGCACCATGCTGTGGAGACGATAGAACAGAAGCAGCAAAGGCAACGCCACCATCCCCAGCAGCCGCAGCCGCAGCCGCAGCAACATCAGCAGCACAATCCACAGCAGCAACATCATTTACAGCAGCAACATCATATACAGCAGCAGCAGCAGCAGCAGCTGCAGCAACAGCACCATGCACAGGAGCAACATCAGCAGAATGCAAGCGATTCGGATGACAGTTCGGACAGCTCGGACTCCAACGATGATGACGACGAGGACTGCGATGATTCCAACTCCAATACCGATGACGATGAGGCACGCTATTGATCCTGCTGCTGGGACTACTTCGATGACCATCCGCTGATCCCCCATGTAAAAAGGCAAAAACAAGCAAGAAACTATTACAAATACTACAAACTATTATAGTAAAAACGCAAAAAAAAAACATAGCAAACAAACAAATCAACAAAACAACAAAACCGACAAAAACACCAAGAAAAACGTTCTAAAAGAAAATTGTACTACAAGCAAAAAAAACCTTCAAAAAAATGTTGAAATTATGTTAACAAAAACTAAACAAAAAATACAAACTTTCGCGTAAAATAATTTTTATTACATTAAAAACGAGAATAGGCGGCGGGCCAGTTCTGCTGCCACCGATTTCTACACGCATATAATATATACATATATACATATATGAACTATATAACATAACAACAAGCCAGAAGAAGACGAGATGATGAGGAGGAAACAAAATCAATATTTTTAAAAACAACGGCGAAAGCAAAAAAAATTATATACGAACGAGTTGTAGACTTAATTTTTTGTTGAGCATATTGAGCAGCTTAAATAAGCGCAGGCATAAGTAACTAAATGAAAACAAAAACGAAAACACATGTTTATCCTTGCGTTTTGTGTGTAATAATTATTATTATTATTATATTATTATTATCAACTTTTAAATATAGCGTGTATGTTTTTCGTTTTTAATCTATAGACTCTTCTTATTTTTATTCTTGATTTTTGTTTAACATTTGTTACAAACGGCAAACACTCACACCTCACCAAGAAAAAAGATCAACAAAAAGTATCACACACTCATACACACACACATAAACACACACATAAACACAAACACACACACAGTACACTCATCGACAAATTTTTTTGCATTTTTGGGCATAGCTTTTGTTTTAGATTTGTGTAGAGAACGAGAGAGATTGAGAGAGATACAGCGAGCGAGTAGGCCAGCACAAAGTGTCCTCGCTGCTGTCGACTGCACGTGCCCAAAGTCCAGGATCCAGGTTATAGTGGGATTTGGGTTTGGGATCGGGATCGGGATCGGAATCGGGATCGGGATCGGGATCGGGATTGGGTGCGAGTAGAGTTAACTGATATTGAGCCAATGTTTGCCTAGGCCTACGATGACCACAATTGAATACCGTAACCGACAAACAGACAGATACACACTGAGAGAAAAAGAGAGCACCACAGAAACAAGCTAGAAAATCAATTGCATATTGTTGGGAAAGTTGGTAATACCGAAATCAGTTTTTAGATATATTCTTTTGGCCAGAAATTGTTTTTTTTTTGTATTATTCCAAGGGTTTTCTATTTGTAAATGCTAACAATTATTTTTTTTAAGTAAAAAGTATAACAGATAATGTTTTTTTAACTACAAAACCAATATATAGCTTTGGTTTTCATAAAAAATGTAATATTTTAAGCTGGTCGTAAACGATGAAGTGGCTGCTTGAGCAATTTTCATGGATATACATTCAGATCGTGCAGTCGCTTCATCGTTTACAACCAGTTCAATACCTCGTTGGTCTTATCAACCCCCATTAATATGCGATTATGTGTGTAAATTATATTTCCCTTTGGTGGTGTTGCATGCGGGCGTGCCTCTAAACAATAGACTGAACTTTTAAACGGCTTGTGTAGAAAAAAATTCTTCTGTTTTATCGATAACTAGTTAATTTGTTATATATTTTTGTGTTTAATTATACACAGGTTTTTGTTTCGCGTACGTAGCGTTTATATTTTTTTTAGCCAACTCCAGCAGTACCATTACCGTACCGTACTGTACTGTACTATTCTGTACCGTACCGTGCCGTGCCGTACCGTACCGTACCGTACCTTTCCAATCTGTAAACTGTGTCAAAACTAAACAAATAGGGACATTTTCAGAACTGACCGAAGACAGAGACTTTATTTATATAATTTGCGGCTTTGGACTAGTTATTGCTCAAAACTATGAGAGGACTAATAGAAATGATATACTTAATGGTTGTATCACAGCTATGGCGACCCCTTAAGTTGTTTGCTTTTAGTTTTAGGACAACTCTAAGCATGTTACGAAAGCTTCCTTAAGTAAAATAATAATAATAACAACAAACTTAACAAAATACAAGCAAATGTGAAAGGAGAGATGATAAAGTCGCTTAAAAATTATCAAATTATTTGCTGAAACTCTAGTGTCCAAAATAGGGAGACGATGGGGAGACGAAACGAAACAAAACCAAAACAAAGAAGGTTAAAAAAAAAAACTAACACGAAATTGAAGAAAACCATGAAATTTTAGCTATTTCGTTGCAATATTTTTTATATATGATATTTAAGTAGTAGGGGAAGGAAAACAAACGAAAGGGAAAATCAAATGAAACATTGAGATCAAGTTGCAAAAAATCAAGCGTTTAAAATCGATTCGTAGCAATTACAACAAAAACAAAATCATATATACAATTTATATACAACAACAACAAAAAAACCACTAAATATATACATATATATGTATATATATATATATATCTATATATATATACAACATTGACATTTGATAAGCAAGAAAAGAAACTTACTAGTTTTATATAAATGCCACGCCCTCATACATAAATAAACCACATATGACACACCCACAAAGAACACACAACAAACACACAGAGACACACATGAACTAACACAGCAATTGAAAAGGAACTTATTAACGATTAATGATTGTGTAAGCCGAGAAAAGAAGAAGAGTAAAACAGATCAAGAGACATGAGAAAAATATTATTATTATTATTGTACATCTAAGAGCAAAACCGCTGACAAGACCAGCAGAATGAAAAATCTTACAAAAAAAGAGATATTGTTATATACTAGTAATTATTAAGACCACAAACAACAAAAGAAGAAAGAAAAAACTTGACAAAAAAAGCAAAAAATAGAATCAAATAAAATATTGAATCGAAAAAAAAAAAAAAACGTTGCCATTGGTTTTATTTTATCTTGGTTTTACGATCGATTGAAGCTCTTTGAACATGACTCACGGTAAATCCAGATCGCCCAATATAGCGATATATTTGTGGGACAGCACTAATCATATTCCATCATTTTGATCCCCTGTTTAGAAGAAGAAGAGGCCCAGGAGGACAATGCACCTCCAGCGGAGCTGTCCAACGATTCCGATGCGCCTCTAAAGCCAAACGTAAGTAGTTATATACTTTATACAAAGTATCACAAATAATGAGCAACCATCCCATCGTATCCTGACAGAATGACGAGGACGATGACTACGATCCCGAGGATAATCGCAAGAAGAAGAAGGGCAAGAAGCGGAAGACCAGGAAGGGCGAGGAGAAGGGTCGCAAGAAGAAGAAGCGCAAGAAGAACGAGAGCGAGGAGGACAGCGACTTTGTCCAGCACGATGAGGAGGTGGAGTACCCCAGCACCTCGAAGCGCGGCAGGAAGCGCAAGGAGGAGAAGCAGGCCGCCAAGGAGAAGGAGTCGGCATCATCTGGTAAGCAAAGCCTGTCTAAAAGTCGACGTTTCGACGTCATTTGGCGGGTGCGATAACCTCGATTTTGAAATTGAAATATCAATTGTTGTGCTAATATTTTGATACTACATATTTTGTGAGCACCTCCAAGCTGCCAGAACATGACAATAACCAGTCACTTGGCCCATGGGCGTTGTCGCACTTAGGCGTGTACTCCATTTGGCCTACGTTTAAAGAAATGTTTTAATCCAAATCATTTCAAACAATTTTTATAAATCTAAAATATTGAATCTTTTTAACACTATTTTAAGTTAATAAAATAGCTATCGTAAAAAAACATTTAAATATTTAATAGGAATGGAAGCATAGTTTTCACCCTTTAAAACCTTTGAAAAATATTTCTGAAATTGATTTTTGTAATAATACAAAATTTAACTTATTGCGGTAGATATAGATTTTTGTACTCCGATCCAAGTGATTTTTGGACTTGAGCTGGGTGTATATAAACTTTTAACTTTTTGAAAAATATAAACACACTAGAAAAGAACAATTAAAATAAATAAAATCTTAATGTAGGTAAATATAAACATTTTTGATATTTAAGAGTGGTTGAGTTCAATAAAGGCGATTATTGAAAAAAGTAGATGTTCATAGTGTCGTTACATTTGTTTCCAGGTATGCCCTCCGTGGAGGACGTATGCTCGGCTTTCAGCGTGTGCGACGTGGAGATCGAGTACAGCGAGGAGGAGCTGCAGAGCCTGACCACCTACAAGGCGTTCATGCAGCATGTTCGGCCCATTCTGCAGAAGGAGAACCCCAAGATCGCGGCACCCAAGCTGATGATGCTGGTGGCGGCGAAGTGGCGCTGAGTTCTGCGAGAGCAATCCGCACATCCAGCAGGAGGGCGGTGGTGCTGCCGGGTTCGGGGACTTCCGCCGGACAGGCGCGCAGTGTGGCCGGCGATGAGCCGGAGGAACCGCGATCCTCGCGCTCGTCGCGCAACGAGAAACCGGACGACATCTACGAGGAGGCCGTCGAGGAGGAGGAAGAGGAGGAGGAGGAGGAGAAGAAGCCGCGACGCAAGCGCAGTGGGCGTGGCAAGAAGGGACGCCGTCCCTCCGCCAAGGTGCCCACGCTGAAGATCAAGCTGCTGGGCAAGCGCAAGCGGGACAGCTCGGACGAGGAGCCAGAGGCCAGCGGTGGCTCCGAACGCGACTCGGATCTGGAGTTTGAACGCATGCTCCAGAAATCCGACGAGAGTGCCGATGAGAAGGAGACTCCTGCCTCCGCCAAGGCGGATAACGCGGCATCATCCGCTGCCGCTGCCCAGGACGACGGTGGCAACGGTGCTCCGGTGGTGCGCAAGAAGGCCAAGACCAAGATTGGCAACAAGTTCAAGAAGAAGAACAAACTCAAGAAGACCAAGAACTTCCCGGAGGGTGAGGATGGCGAGCACGAGCACCAGGACTACTGCGAGGTGTGCCAGCAGGGCGGCGAGATCATCCTGTGCGACACCTGCCCGCGGGCCTATCACTTGGTCTGCCTGGAGCCGGAGCTGGATGAGCCGCCGGAGGGCAAGTGGTCGTGTCCGCACTGCGAGGCGGACGGCGGTGCCGCCGAGGAGGAGGACGACGACGAGCACCAGGAATTCTGCCGGGTGTGCAAGGATGGCGGCGAGCTGCTCTGCTGCGACTCCTGTCCCTCTGCCTACCACACCTTCTGCTTGAATCCGCCGCTGGACACCATACCCGACGGCGACTGGCGCTGTCCGCGCTGCAGCTGCCCGCCGCTGACCGGCAAGGCCGAGAAGATCATCACCTGGCGTTGGGCCGTGGCCGGCAGCGACGACGGACCCTCCACCTCGAAGGGATCGTCGAAGAGTGGCAATGCCCGGGTGCGCGAGTACTTCATCAAGTGGCACAACATGTCCTACTGGCACTGCGAATGGGTGCCGGAAGTGCAGCTGGACGTCCACCATCCGCTGATGATCCGCTCGTTCCAGCGCAAGTACGACATGGAGGAGCCGCCAAAGTTCGAGGAGTCGCTGGATGAGGCGGACACCCGTTTCAAGCGCATTCAGCGCCACAAGGACAAGGTGGGCATGAAGGCCGACGACGACACGGAGCTGCTGGAGGAGAAGTTCTACAAGAATGGCGTCAAGCCCGAGTGGCTCATTGTGCAGCGCGTGATCAACCATCGGACGGCGCGCGACGGCAGCACCATGTATCTGGTGAAGTGGCGGGAGCTGCCCTACGACAAGTCCACCTGGGAGGAGGAGGGCGACGACATCCAGGGCCTGCGGCAGGCCATTGACTACTACCAGGATCTGCGGGCCGTCTGCACCTCGGAGACCACGCAATCGCGCAGCAAGAAGAGCAAGAAGGGTCGCAAATCGAAGCTCAAGGTCGAGGATGACGAGGATCGTCCGGTGAAGCACTACACACCGCCGCCGGAGAAGCCCACCACGGACTTGAAGAAGAAGTACGAGGATCAGCCGGCCTTCCTCGAGGGCACTGGCATGCAGCTGCATCCCTACCAGATCGAGGGCATCAACTGGCTGCGCTACAGCTGGGGCCAGGGCATCGACACCATCCTGGCCGATGAGATGGGTCTGGGCAAGACCATTCAGACGGTCACGTTTCTGTACTCGCTCTACAAGGAGGGCCACTGCCGCGGACCCTTCCTCGTGGCCGTGCCCCTCTCCACGCTGGTCAACTGGGAGCGCGAGTTCGAGCTGTGGGCTCCGGACTTCTACTGCATCACTTATATCGGCGACAAGGACTCGCGAGCGGTTATCCGCGAGAACGAGCTGAGCTTCGAGGAGGGAGCCATCCGTGGCAGCAAGGTTTCGCGACTGCGGACCACCCAGTACAAGTTCAATGTGCTGCTGACCAGCTACGAGCTGATCTCCATGGATGCCGCCTGTCTGGGCAGCATCGATTGGGCAGTGCTGGTGGTGGACGAGGCTCATCGGCTGAAGAGCAACCAGAGCAAGTTCTTCCGCATCCTGAACAGCTATGCCATTGCCTACAAGCTGCTGCTCACCGGCACACCGCTGCAGAACAACCTGGAGGAGCTGTTCCATCTGCTCAACTTCTTGAGCCGCGACAAGTTCAACGATCTGCAGGCCTTCCAGGGCGAATTCGCGGACGTTTCGAAGGAGGAGCAGGTGAAGCGTCTGCACGAGATGCTCGGACCGCACATGCTGCGTCGCCTGAAGACGGACGTGCTGAAGAACATGCCATCCAAGTCCGAGTTCATTGTGCGCGTCGAGCTGTCGGCCATGCAAAAGAAGTTCTACAAGTTCATCTTGACCAAGAACTATGAGGCTTTGAATTCGAAGAGTGGCGGCGGCTCCTGTTCGCTGATCAACATCATGATGGACCTGAAGAAGTGCTGCAACCATCCGTATCTCTTCCCGTCGGCCGCCGAGGAGGCCACCACCGCCGCCGGCGGCCTCTACGAGATCAATTCGCTGACCAAGGCCGCTGGCAAGCTGGTGCTGCTCTCCAAAATGCTGAAGCAACTGAAGTCGCAGAACCATCGTGTGCTGATCTTCTCGCAGATGACCAAGATGCTGGACATTCTAGAGGACTTCCTCGAGGGCGAGCAGTACAAGTACGAGCGCATTGACGGCGGTATCACGGGCACGTTGCGTCAGGAGGCCATCGACAGATTCAATGCCCCCGGGGCGCAGCAGTTTGTCTTTCTGCTGAGTACTCGCGCCGGAGGATTGGGTATTAATTTGGCCACGGCCGACACTGTCATCATTTACGACTCCGACTGGAATCCGCACAACGATATTCAGGCATTCTCGCGAGCCCATCGTATCGGGCAGGCCAACAAGGTGATGATCTATCGCTTTGTGACCCGCAATTCGGTGGAGGAGCGTGTGACGCAGGTGGCCAAGCGGAAGATGATGCTCACCCATCTGGTGGTGCGTCCGGGAATGGGCGGCAAGGGTGCCAACTTCACCAAACAGGAGCTGGACGACATCCTGCGCTTCGGCACAGAGGACTTGTTCAAGGAGGACGACAAGGAGGAGGCCATCCACTATGACGACAAGGCAGTGGCCGAGCTGCTGGACCGCACCAATCGCGGCATCGAGGAGAAGGAGTCCGTGGGCCAACGAGTATCTGTCCTCGTTCAAGGTGGCCTCGTATGCCACCAAGGAGGAGGAGGAGGAAGAGGAGACGGAGATCATCAAGCAGGATGCGGAGAACTCCGACCCGGCCTACTGGGTGAAGCTGTTGCGCCACCACTACGAGCAGCACCAGGAGGATGTGGGCCGCAGCCTGGGCAAGGGCAAGCGTGTCCGCAAGCAGGTCAACTACACGGACGGCGGCGTTGTGGCTGCGGACACCACGCGGGATGATTCCAACTGGCAGGACAATGGCAGCGAGTACAATTCGGAGTATTCGGCTGGCTCCGATGAGGACGGCGGCGACGATGACTTCGATGAGCAGAACGGCGGCGAGCGGAAGGCCAAGCGGCGACTTGGAGCGACGCGACGATCGTCCCTTGCCCCCACTCTTGGCCCGCGTCGGCGGCAACATCGAGGTGCTCGGTTTCAATGCCCGCCAGCGCAAGAGCTTCCTCAATGCCATCATGCGGTACGGAATGCCGCCGCAGGATGCCTTCAATTCGCAGTGGCTTGGTGCGCGATTTGCGCGGCAAATCCGAACGCAACTTCAAGGCCTACGTCTCGCTGTTCATGCGGCATCTCTGTGAGCCCGGTGCCGACAATGCGGAGACCTTTGCCGACGGTGTAGCCGCGCGAGGGTCTTTCCCGCCAGCACGTGCTGACCCGAATCGGGGTGATGTCGCTCATCCGCAAGAAGGTGCAGGAGTTCGAGCACATCAACGGGTACTACAGCATGCCGGAGCTAATCCTCAAGCCTTGCGAACCGGTGCGATCAGCCCTCAAGCAGGATGTGGCTGCTCTGGAGGCTCCGCCTGCAGGTGGCAATGTGGACAAGAGCGCAACCACCAGCAATAGCGCCACTCCAGCCACCAGTGCGGCACCCAGTCCGGCGCCAGCATCGGAGAAGGGCGAGGATAAGGACAAGGACTCGGAGAAGGAGAAGGAAAAGAGAAGGCCTCGGCTGAGAAGAGCGAGGTGAAGCAGGAGCAAGAGGCTGAGGAGGACAAGAAGCCGGGGGATGTGAAGCAGGAGAACGCGGCGGAGGAATCAACGGCCGGCGACACAAAGCCCAGCGAGGCGGCGGCGGAGGTCAAATCCGAGCTGGCCAAGACAGAGCCCAAGGAGGAGGCCAAGGATCCGGACCTAAAGGAAGAGCCCAAGGCGGAGGAGAAGGAAAGGGAGAAGGTCGAGGACAAGAAGCCAATACCAGCGACAACAGTGATCGATGACGACGACGACGATGTGATGATCGTCAAGGAGGACGGTGAGCTGGAGAAGCCCAGTGCCAGTTCGCCCAAGGATCACAAGGCGGCCGCTGCTGCCGCCGCTGCTGCTGCCGCTGCCACTGGAGCCGCCGCTGGCAAGGGAGTGGAGGACAGCCTGGAGGTGCTGAAGCGCAAGTTCATGTTCAACATCGCCGACGGCGGCTTCACCGAACTGCACACCTTGTGGCTCAACTGAGGAGAAGGCCGCTGTTCCCGGCAGGGAGTACGAGATCTGGCACCGTCGCCACGACTACTGGCTGCTGGCCGGCATCGTGACCCACGGCTATGGACGCTGGCAGGACATCCAGAATGACATTCGCTTTGCGATCATCAACGAGCCCTTCAAGATGGACGTCGGCAAGGGCAATTTCCTGGAGATCAAGAACAAGTTCCTGGCCCGCCGCTTCAAGCTGCTGGAACAGGCGCTGGTTATCGAGGAGCAGCTGCGTCGCGCGGCCTACCTGAATCTCGCCCAGGACCCCAGCCATCCTGCCATGTCGCTGAACGCCCGGTTCGCCGAGGTCGAGTGCCTGGCCGAGTCGCATCAGCATCTCAGCAAGGAATCGCTGGCGGGCAACAAGCCCGCCAACGCGGTGCTCCACAAGGTGCTCAACCAGCTGGAGGAGCTGCTCTCGGACATGAAGAGCGATGTGTCCCGGCTGCCAGCCACCCTGGCCCGCATCCCGCCGGTGGCCCAGCGGCTCCAGATGTCCGAGCGATCGATTCTCTCCCGCCTGGCGGCCACCGCCGGAAACGCCTCGAATGCTGGTGAGTCTCATTTAAATGTGTTTCTTAGAGTCGGAAATTACTAACAAATAATTAAGTAAAGTAAAAATAGTGTTGCAATTCACTTATCAAAAAGTTAAATTATATTTTGTAATTTTAATTTTGACTTGCTATCGAATTTCTAATGGAACTTATTAGCAAATGCATGGACTAAATCAAGATTCACATTTTCTGAAATAGAATTTTTGGTTTTAAAATAAATTCATAGAAATAGAATGAAATTGTATTTTTACATTCACTAAGTTGTGAAAAAAATATATTGAAAATAATTTAGAAAACATTTTTTTAATAAGAAAGTGTTGCAATTCAATTAGGACAAAGTGAATGTCTCTTATTAATTATAGATTGTATTTTCGATTTTGATTTGAAAAAGATCTTGTTAAGTATTATTTTGTAAAATCGAATTTTTTTAGTTTTGATAAATATAAAATACAATATAACTGCTAAATTAAGTAAGTTTAAAAACAATCGTTATAATAAACTTTGTTCTTTTGTTTTAGCTCAATTAATGGCACAATTCCCGGCTGGATTCCAGGGCACAACATTGCCAGCATTCACCAGCGGTCCGGCCGGCAACTTTGCCAACTTCCGGCCACAGTTTTCGGTGCCCGGCCAGCTATCGAATAATTCCGGCGTCTAGGCATCTCCTCAATATCTATGTTAAGAGCATTCGTATTCCATGCAAATATACTTTACTCAAGCTAAGAATTTAAATTTCCTCACACGAAAACACCTGCACACCCCCTACCTATATATTTATGATAATCATTTGCAATGAAACCCCCCCCGATAACAAACAAAAAACAAAAAAAATGGACCCATGTCGCGTTCACACAAATAACTAATTCAAAAGGTTTGACATTTGGCGGATGGCGAGCTCTGTTCCAGGCTTCGGATTCTGCTCCTGGGGCGGATCTCAGCAGAACACGACTCGCGGCCAATAAACATACGACAAGTATAATAGTTCTTATTTACTTCTTTACTACGTGATTACATAATCTAGATACAAAATATAAATGTATTGAATTCCATTGCAATAAAAGAGTTTTATTTATTTGGGGTGGGAGTGCATTATCAGAAAATGATCAAGGAATGATTTCTATCAAACAGGGTATCCAACCTGTTTCGTAACCGTTATCCTTAACCGGTTAACCCGGATCAAAACCGAAACCGGAGCCAAACCAAAATATATAGCAACCGGAATAACCGTTACCGATATCGAAAAATTAGTACCGGTTCTGTAAAAATGTGTTCTTTAAAAACACAAGTCGTAAAACTTCTTGTCAGTCCCTACAAATGCTTTTCCTTTAGAGGATTTTTTGAAAAGAAAAAAATATTAAATTCATTCATACAAAAATGCAGCGACCAAAAACCAATCCCTACCCAAATTTTTTACGTTCGATAAAGTCAAAAATTTATGTTATTGTACTTAGTGTGACAAATATTGTCGATTAGAAAATACTGTTTAAATGTTATACCCTTGCGAGGGTATTATAATTTCAGTCAGCAGTTTGCAACGCAGTGAAGGAGACATTAACATAGTTTTATTTGGGTTTCTAAGCGCTAATAAGTAAATAATAATAATTTGGGTTTCTAAGCGCTCATAAGTAAATAATTATAAATAAATGAATTTAAAGCTACTTGAAACTTCGCTCCATTTACTTTCAAAAAAACTTATTCACTCTTATTATTAATTTTTTGCAATTATAGATAGTTACGTTAGAAACATATTTTTGTTTTGAACCGGAACAATACCGGTACCCGCAATTATTTTAGGTTGCGGTACCGCAAGCGCAACAGTAACCGTAACCCGTAGTTGATTCGTTTTTAATCCCTGGTATTAAAAGAAATCTTACTATTTTTGATAAAGGTGTGACCTATTTTCCATGGTCAAAAAAGTAAAGTGGTTCAAGCGATAAAAGTTGTTTTATTCATAGCTTTTCGTTTCGAATATATCATCATGTTCAAGTATATTAATATAAATTAGTTAAGTTCTGTATGTATATATATATCTGTGGGTGTATATATATATATTTGTAAATATCAAATACACATTCATTAGACATATTTAAGTCATATCTGATAAGCGCAATACTAATTTCGAACCGAATCCGTTCGGCACGTCACACAAAGCCAATCAATACATGTAAATACGGGATGAGTAGACCAACAATAGTCCGCGAGTTCTTGGGATGAAATTCGTAACATCTTAATATTGCTGATCATCGATTAATATCAAAACTGCCTAAAACTTTTCGCCTTTCGGGCTTAACTTCCGCTTGTTATTTACAGCAATAATTACAAATTAAATGGAATTTCCCGACATGGTCTGGCCTAAATAATTACAAGCTGGCACTGCTGGCCTAATACAAGTACAAATTTAAAAATTATACACAACAAAACAAAACAAAGCAACGGGAAAAAAATTGAGAATAGATTTGTTCGACGTGACAAACCAATGTAACGTATTATTTACAAGCTAAACGTGAATATTGTATATTACATGCAAAAACAGTTTTCGGCAAAGAAAATAGAGGGTAGGCTTATAACTAATTAGGGGCTAAACACAACTACTGCAGAAAATCAGAATCAGCTTAGAATAGTAAATAACAAAACATACGCGGTGTGAAACAAAACACAGAGTCTCTAGAACAGAATGGGTAAGAATGGATAATATAATCTTCATAGCCACGATGCCCACGGTACCAGGATGTGGACATCATCAGTTAGGAAATTGAGCACAGCTTCTTCAGCTCCCCCTCGGTCTCGTCCACCTCGAGCGGCACGCTGAAGGCGCTGGGCAGGGCCCGTCCCTCGATGTTCGGAAGGTAGGGCTCGTAGTCGAGGCCCTTGCGCTCGTAAAACAACAGATAGGCGGCACTCGGATCGATGACCGGCTTCTGTGATATTTCGCGGCAGGAGCTGTCGTTGTAGCAGTACCAGGAACCAGTTGCATTCGATGCATAGGAAATGTAGTGGCCTCCGTTCAGCATGCCCGAGTGTGACTGCAAAAAGGGGGAAAGAAGTTAAAACACATCCACATCCAGTGAAATAAGAACTAAAGGCAACACCCACCACAACAGCGTAGAGTCGGTATCTGGGATCGAACTCATCCACCTCCGGCTTGAGTCGGTGCTGGTGATAGTCCTCGAACTCGCCGTCCACAATGGGCGTTTTGGTGAGACTCGTCGAGATGAGCCGCTGACGCCGGGCAGCCTTGATGTTCTTGTTCTGGCGCAGGATACTGGCGGTGGGCGCTGTAGTAGCAGCGGCGGCGGTGGCGGCGGCGGGAGTTGCCTCCGCCTGAGTTGTCTGCTCCTCCTTGTCCTGGCTGACGGTCGCATCGATCTCGTCCATCTCGCTAACAACTTCATTGCTTGCCATCGGCAACTCGGCGTCCTTCTTCAGTTCCAGCAACTCCTTGTGCCGCAGTATCGTCTCCTGGGGCACTGAGGCCAGGTACGGCGTGGGATCAAAGTCATCGAAGGGGAAGTGAACCACTTTCTGTGACTTCACCCACTTGCCGTTCACGCAGTTGAAACGCTTCAAGTGCACAATCTAAGGAAAAGCGATAGTCAGTGGCATTGTCTCAGCATAAAAAGGGAGAATGATCAGCTCACCAATATCGGAGGCAGTTTCCAGATCTGCAGCTTCTTGGTGGCCGGTTTCTTGCCCTTGCAGTGACTGCAGTGATACCACTGCTCCAGTTTCTCCTCGGAGGTGAAGGCGCGCAGGCAATGATTGAGGTCCACGGGCTCCACTTGCTCCCGCCGACTTATGGCAATGGTCTCGTGATCCACCCAAAGCTAAATTCAATCAAATGTCAGTGACTTCAAATATATGATGGAGCAAGTTCTACTTACACGCTCCAAGGTGCTTTGGTAGCGCAAATGCAAGGCGGTCGGATCCCAGTCGATGGCAATGGTAAAGTCTTCAAAATATTTCGTTGTCGGTGTGTAGGACAACGAGGCGGTGTACTCTGGCGTCCGCTTGGCCTCCAGATTTGGTAGCGATGGGAATTTAGCATTCATTTTTGGCGTCGATGTATTGCCTGCCGTTGAAATGGTAACTCGAATTAATAAGTGTTTAATTCTTCTTAATTCATTCACAGTAGTTAGTCTTGAAATTCTGCATGTTCAGATTTTGGTTTTCTGGCTTAGGTCGCTTTTGGTTATTATAGCAAAGTAGTACTTGATTCATTGAAGATATTTATCTTAACGTTCATATTATAAACATTGTTTAAGGTGTGGTCAAAGAAAAGCAAAATGTACAAAACAAATTAAAAAAAAACAAATTTTGTTTTTAATAATGCTAAGGATGTGAATGTATAAATTCCGTTGTCCATTACAAAATGAAAATAAATAAATAAATTTCGGGTTTTATTTTGTAGGAAAGTACTTAAAAGAATGTTTTGAAGTTATATGTCAGCTATATATTACGTTTTTTTTTTGCCAAATTAAAAATTTTTAGCCAATTTAGAATATCTAATCGAGTCGTTAGGGCAACTTCTCGTTGAGTTATGATGTCATTCATTTTGTAATATGTCTTTTCCAGAAAAACGCGCTTTAAGTTTTTAGAGAGCGGTTTATTCCTGCGAGCGGTCGATCTATAGAACGCTGATATTCAAAAACTATCAGGAATCGACCTTGCCGCAGGCTGTTTTAAATAGTATAAACTATTGGAAATGTAAAAGGATAAAATCGATTTTCTAAAAGTGCTACATGGATAACCTTTAGGTAAAGTTAAATTTATATCAATATCTAAAATCGCTTTTTACATCCAAACGTAAGCTAAGACAGATAAACCTTAAAAAGATGTTAACCAGAAATTGCAGTTACGCTTTTAAGTCCTAACAATATTGCATAATGTAGTTGGGCTTGTTTTAAATCCTAGAAACTCCTAAATGAAGTATAATAAAACGTGCTTGTTTGGTTTGTTTTGTGGCACCTATTGATCAACTTGAGAAATCGTTACTCACTGGCCACGGCATTGATGGGCGGCAGGGCTCCCTGGAGCACGTAGTCGTTGTTGCAGCGAATCTCGCAGCCCCGACAGAAGCTGGACCAGGGGCAGATGGCGCAGGTGAGTCCGTCCGCCTTGACGGCACGCAGCGTGAAGGGAAAGTCGTAGCCCAGGCTATCGTCACTGAGATAAACGAATATTATGCAGTCAGTTAAAAAGTGTCTCAGATAGGTAAGTATATCCAACTTACCAATCGGCGGCATGATTGGCCTGTTCCGTGGTGGCGGGCAGCGGGCTGAGCAGCCTGCTCACCTGCAGCCACACGGCGCAGTACAGATCCTTGTGGGTGCCGCCCTCGCTGTTGGGGATGAGCAGCGGCACCCCGAACAGGCTGGGCCGCGTCTTGTGGTAGGAGAGGAAGTAGCTGTCGTGCCGCGTGATCTTCCGGTGCACGGCCACCAGATACTTGGCCGCCTTGTGCGGCGGCTGCGAGGAGCGGCGCGAGTACACGCCACTGCTGGTCTCCGGCTGCGAGGTGGTGATCTGATCCGGCTGATCGTGCTCCTCCTCGTTGCCCTCCACCGCCTGTTCGTCCACATCCAGGCTGGCGCCCAGTGTGTGGCCAGTGCTCAGGCCACTCGATTCGTTCGGCGATGTCCGCAATGAGCTGTCATCGCTACCGCTGCCACTGCCATGGCGGCTACTCACTGCCGCCAGGCGGCCATCGGTCATCGGAATGGGCTCCGTCAGCGAGCTCTCCATGGAATTCTCGCCGGAGTGATTCGTGTAGGACATGGAGCTGGTGTTGCTCTCCGTGTGCAGCAACTTGGCGGAGGACACCCGATTCTGCTGGGCGGCCGCACCGTGCATGAATGTGTTCTCCGGGCTGGAGCTCAGGATGAGCGACTCCTGCACCGAGAGATGATATTAGACTTGGTTGTGCTGGGCGGGGAGTTAGTTCTTATCAGGGGCATGGTGGGCATAGTGGTGTGTTAAAGCTTTGGGAACTCAATTAACCAAGGAACCAACTACTCGTAAATGTACAAAATGTCTATAAGGGTATACACTAAAATTCAAAATCTACTTGTACATGTACAAATTGTTTATGGCAGGTGTTTAAATTAGGTTTCGAATTATTCTAGTTATTTCGTAGTTATCAAATTATAATGATTTAGTTTTTATACAGGTTTCGAAAGATGTAAGGTTTTTTTAACTTTGTTAGTTTTTAATTTTAAAGAAAAAGTTTTGGCCATTTAAGGGCATTAAAGTGAGACTATACAAAATATTTAAAATCTATGTTTATATTCGGTAAACTTTCAAAAATCAAAACTTTAAAAGATATTATTTGACCTACAGAACTATAGTTACAAAAAGTAGTCTATAATAATCTGTTAGACATTTGAATACTCTCTAAACGCTCTAATAAACAAATCAAAAGTATGGACAACATGATTCGTTCTTAATGTAGGTGGAATTGCAAAGCTATGAGAATGACTAGAAACTACAAGATAAATTATAATTCACAAACTTCCAACTTGATAACCAGCAACAACAAAGATACTCAAGAATAGCAGAGAGGTGATTCGAAATGTTTCTTTTGTTTTAAGCAAAAAATTTGAATTAGTTGTATAGAATAAGGCCAGCAACAAATTAAATGATTAGTAGAAGGAGATATATAGATTACAAATAATTGATATCAATTTGATAACAGTGTGCGAATACGAAAGTAGGGAGAATATACAGAGTATGCTAGTATGCTAGTAGTTTGAATAGTATGTAGTAGAGGGAAGCCCACAAACCACGCGGCAAACGGCAACTGTTCATTTAACATAGTGGTATTTAATATATTTAGATTAAACGCTTGTAAAGTGACGCTCGAGTAGAAGCAGACGGAGGCGGAATCTTTAGCGGATTCTGATCTCGCATTCGCATTCGCATTTGCATTTGCATTCGCAATTGAAGACAACCCGACGATATCGATATCCTAGGCAAGGGAAGTTCTGAAGCTCTGAATTTTAGAATTCGATTGGCCCCAAATAACTGGGGCGTAAATCTATGATATTAAATACGTGTATGTTAATATAGTTTAGAAGCCATACCTTGAAGCAAAATAGGCTGTGGGGCATGCACTCTCTCTTTCCAAAGCACCGGCTTACCTTTCCGGCCTCATCTGGCAGCAGTTCGTGCACTTGGTTCTCCCCGCTCCCGTTTCCGCTGAAATTGCTATTGATGGAATTGTAATTATTGCGGGAGGCATCTGTGGCCTCCAGCTCCGTTTCGACTTCCAGTCCTGGCACATGGCCGTTGCACAGGACTCGCGACGAGGCGCGGTGGCTTGAAGTTTGCAGCGTGCTCAGCGAGGACAGCGAGTCCTGTGCCGTGGTGATAAGAGCTGAAAGCGAGTAAGTGGGGCCATGTTAATACCTATACTGTTTTAAATACAGATCAGGGACTTACCCGAACTGCGCTGTAATGTCCTTGAGTCCCTGCTCGATGTGCATGCTGAGCACCGAGTTGGACCGCGTCCGCACACTCTGCTCGGGCAACTGGTAGACATACAGCTCCTTGGCACTCTGCGTGCGCAACTTCTCCTCGTCGGCGAGCACCTGGCGTATTTGCGAGTTCCACAGCTCACAGACGAGCATCAGATTTGGCTGCAGGGAGCACAGGGTGGCCAGCTTGTGCTTCAGGTGCGAGTACTTGCACTCCGAGTTCAGGCGAAACCCGTATTTAGTGGGCACCGTCCCATCCAATAGGATAACTGGAAGCAAACGAATATTAAGCAGAGAAAGAAGGGTGAAATAAAAAATAGTTTAGAAGCATTTAAGATACGACTTTAAAAGGTTTCATAGTTGTTATGAAATATATAAATCACCGTGAGTCAATAGAGCTACATGTCATTTCTATATTTAAAAAGTATTGTTTTTATTGTTGTGTTTTAAAAGTAAATTAGGTACTGTAATTCGATTTGTTTGTGAAAAAATCGTTTTTTAGATTTTGACTTATATACATCTAAACCATTCGTTATTTAAGATTTTTAAATATGTATATAAATCTCAGATAATCGTTACTTGGGATTTTTATTTTTCAAATCTCAAATAAACGATTTTGGAGTACAATGAATTTGACGGTTTTACTGACAACAAAAATCAAACAAGCATGAAAATACAGGTGAAAATACGTATATGGTACCATACAAAAAATGTTTTGTGTCATTTTTGAATTACGGAGGCTAACTGCACTGGAATCATGGTTTAATCACAGAAGGATTTTGTTGATTTAAATTGGTCGATTTTTTTTAGAATTTTCATTTATTCTTCTAAAGAATTCGCGTATTTATTTACCTATTTGTTAGTCGGTAACACAAGCAAGGACAAAAAACGCGATTTCATTAGGTACTGCAGTTGTACTTGTATACTACAGCCTTAATCTTCTAAAGAATTCGTATTTTTATTAATTATATAATTATTTATACAGTACTATAAATGTATTTTTATTGTAATAATACATGTATTAGTAATATACACTTTAGAATGTCGAATTAACAACCCTATCATAAACTAGTCATTAAGCAACGTGAACCCTTTCCTGTTTAGTTTTTATATGATTTACATGATGTGACTCACCCAAGACCTCCAAATACACATAGTTCTCCACCGGCAGCGGCAGGCTGAGCAAACTGAACGGATCGAAGCGCACCGACTCGTGTCCGCAGCCCAGGCAGCTGACCTTGGACTTCAGTTGGCCGTAGAACAGGTCGATGATGATGGACTGGTTGCGGGCGTGGTGCTGCGACCAGGCCTCGGCGGCCACGATCTTGTCGGGGCGTCCGTTGGAGTCCTTCAGCTCGCTGTACGGCTTCTCCATCACGCGATTGAGATCCTCGTGCAGGGCGTCCAGCAGCCACTCGAGCAGCTCCTGGGAATCGTGCTGACCGCCGCCGGCGAATTGCGGCGCATGCTTGTTGACGCAAAAGCGCAGCTTGAGCGGCGCCACCGAGCGCGTCGTGGCGGTCCAAACCTCCTTCAGCAGCTCCGCATAACGCATGGCCAGCTGACCCCTTGTGCCCAGCTTGTTGGCCGCATTCACCTCGAAGCGGTGCATCTCGCGCTGGAAATACTGGGCCAGCGGTTGCGTGTTGAACAGCACCTGGAGGGCGGCGTTCATGAAGCAGGTGTTGCCCAGATTGTGCAGCCCAGTGGCTCCCGGCGCATGTACCGACATAATCGAGCTGCGGGTGAGGCGACGACGGTCGCCAGGCGCTCCCGCACTTTGGCCACTCTGAGCGGTGGCCAGGGAGCCGAGCTCCTCCGGCCAGGTCAGATCTTTGTTGCGGATCTCCAGCAGCAGCTGGTCGTTGTCCCGAATGAGCAGCTCTTTCAGGCACATGGCATCCTCCTCCAGCAATATGGCACCGTTGTCCAGCTGCGGCACGTGCCACAGCCGGATGTCCTCCGACTTGAGACGCAGCTGCTCGCACAGGAACTCGCCCACCTGGCGCACCGTGGCCAGTCGACTGAAGGCAGCCGTGTAGGCCAGATACCGCTTCGGTGGCTGCAGCACGCTGCTGGCCGCGATGGCCGCATATCCGCCGCCGGAGGCCAAAACGCCGTAGCCACCGCTCACCGTGGAGCCCCAGCTGCCGAGTTGAGTGCCGCCGCCAACGCCCGTCTGGGAGGGTTGCGCCTGGTGAAGCAGGATGCGCAGGTTTAGCGGGTACAGCTCGAGTTCCACATCCGAGTTGGGTGGTTGAATGACCTGGTAAAATATTTAATTTAAAATATTAATACATAATAATAATTTAAGTTGGCTAGTGTTCCTATATGAATCATATTTTTATAACCCTCAACTAAGATTTTCGACCATTTAACGTATGTTCTTAATCAGAGTCGATCTAGCCATGTCCGTTTGTCCGTCCGTAGTCTGTCCGTTTCAATGCAAACTAGACCCTCTGATTAAAAGCTATCTTTCCAAAAGTCTTATTTGTAATGTAGATAGTATTTAAGTCGAAATGAGCCGGATCGGACGACTATATCATATAGCTTCTATGGGAACAATCGAAACAATCAATGAACAAAAATTCTAACTACGTTGTTTTTAAATTTAGATAATATACTTCAAAAAATTGTGGTGGTTTATTATTTTAGAATTATGGTTTTAATTTTATAAAAATGGGAGTGCGGTATTATTTTTGAATATAATATAGCTGCCATAGGAAGGATCGAAAGATTCATCCGGAAATCGGAAAAGCTTTTAAGCTTTACAATTTGAAATTCGGTCGTTTTATATAATATTTTATATTTGTATTTGCTTTCTATCTAACAATTATATCAGCAGATATTATAGCATCTCAAAAAAAAAAAAACAATTAAGTTTCTGGGTTCGGCAAATATGAAAGCATCATAAAAATAAAAACTATTAAGCTTTTAGGTTTAAAATGTGGAGACAAAATTTGTTCAGAAGGTTTTTGTAAATTATTTGAATCGGAATATCTGGCTGGACTCTCACCTGTCGCGGCAGTGGCAGATTGTCGCCATACCACCGATTCAGGGCCTTCCACAGGGACTTGGGGACCAGCTCGAAGTCGTGGCTCTGCACCAGGGGTGTGTCACGCTTGAGGTGGCCGCCCTCGCCGGTGAGGGTGCGCACATTGCGAAACGGATTGGCCGTGATCAGATTGCTATTGTCGATGGGTCCCGGTCGCACGGGTCCGCAGTGTCGTCCGGCGGAGATTCCACTGCTCCCCGACCCCGATCCGGATCCGGAGGCAGAGCCAGTGCCCGAGCCCAGGGAGTAGCTGTCGTGCTGCTCCAGGCTGTTGGTATTGAAGCTCTCATCGCAGACGAGCGCCTCTTCCACAGCGGTTCGCTGGCTAGCGGTGCGTTTGCAATAGTCGCAGGTGTGGGCCGTGTGCTGGGTGTATTGCATCCAACCGAGCCACCAGTCGCGCGTGATCAGGTACCAGAACTGACCCACGCGGTACGGCCTGCGTTCCTCGCGTCGCAGCCAGCCACGGACAATGTCGTTCTCCATGTGCTTGCACTGCGGCCAGAGGCCGAAGACGATGTGGCAGAGCTCGAAGATCAGGTCCAGCAGGGGCTGCATGAGTCTCAGGATCGCATTGCACGGTCCACAGCATAAAGTCCTCGGCGGTCAGCGAGACATTGTCGCGGGTTAGTTTGCTGGGCGTGCCGTCGGGACTTCTGCGCTGGCCAAACTCCAGCAGGTCACTGATCACCAGCTTGCTTGGTCAGCTCCTTGTGCTGCTGCGCCTCGCGGTTCTCCTTGGCCACCAGCAGCAGAACATCGATCATTTGCAGCGTCTCCTCGTGGCTAAGAACTCCATCGCGATCCACATCGAAGATCTTGAAGCAAACTGCAGGGAAATAAGGTTAAAGTTGATGAGCTTATTATTGGATAAGTAGTTGCAATCAGTGCTTACAGCGCGTTCTCTCCACTCCTGGTCCACGGCAGGCGGCACTCACTCCGCAACACAGCTCCTTGAAGTCAATGTGTCCGTCGCGGTTCTCATCGAAGGCATTAAACAGTCCCGCCAACGCATTCTTTGGTATGGGTGGGCTGATCAGCGGGCCCAGAAACTGCAGATCAATTTGGCCGTTTTGGGAAATGCTCTTCAGGCGCCAAAACTCCTTTTCCAGATCACCAATATCCTGCAAAAATGAAACTGGCGCTATTAATTTGAACTAGCACATACTGATAAAATTATAAGGGTTCTTAAATTAAATGACTTTCTGACAATAAATATGAGAACATCCAAATACTCTTTTCTTAATAACGTGCTCAAAAATAGTACTTTGATTAATTAGTAAAAAAGACGGTCAGAGGTTCATCAAATTTTAAATAAGTTATATGCTTAAACTGAGCAATCAAATTGCATCGGAACAGCATATAAACCTTTTGCAAAGGAACACCAAATAAATGGTGAAGAAAATGCATTAAAAATTCTATAACAATGCTGCCTTCACAGAATAGTTATTAAAACAGAACAAGAAAGGGGAAAGAAAGGGGTCCTCAGTAATTGGAAGTGGCGGATTAGGGAACAGATGTTATAATGCACCTGCTATATTTTAAAATAAATTTCCTGAGAACTGACTAAGGCCACATTTGTTACGTAAAAAAACAAATGATTCCGCCGGAATCTAACCTTCTCCTCCAAATGAGTCACTCCCGCTAGGCTCTGGTAGAACGTTGGCGTCTCCAGCTCCGAGGTGAGGCTGACACAGTTGTCGGCCAGTAGCCATTTGGACAGGACAGTGGCATTGCGATGCGTGGTGATCCAGTCCTGAAACTGCTCGAAATTGACACGTTCGCTTTGGGCGAACAGGGAGACGCTCTCGAAGGGAGCCAAATTGACGTTGCGCAGATAGTCTGACTTGATGATAAAGGTGCCGGCGTCGTTGCAGTAGAGGTTCCACAGAAATCTAGCGAAGAGCATACGTTCAATCTCAATTACAATTTGGAGTTTATGGCAACACTTACTTGGTCTTTTCCCCCTGGGTTCCCCGTGTGATCAGGACCAGACCGCAGAGCAGATCATTGAAGGAGATGCCTCGTTGAGTGCCACCACAGGCGGCATATAGCATGTCCGTGATTTTTGGCGGCACTCCCTCGCAGAGGACGTCCTGCTGGAAGGCATTTCGGCTGAGGAAGTTGCGGCCAACGCCCGCCGACTTTTTAAAGGCATCTCTTAGGCGCCGCAGTTCCACATCGCTAACTGGAATGGCAAATCAGTGGATGAGTAACGCTTCTGTTGGGGCTTATCCCAAAATGCCTCTAATTGATAGGCGATGTGCTGGGAGACCCCGTGTTTAATACGATTTAAGAGCTCGATTTCACACCAACGTACGTGACGTCAATAATCAACCGATTTTTGCAGCAAAAATCAAAACATGAAATATTCGAAATACACTTGCTGTTATCGCTTATAACAGCAATTAACATATTTTTCAAATTCTTTATCTATTCAATCACTTTTGGGATTTCATTTCGCTGTTACCTAATTAACCATTATCTCTAATTGATTTTATAGCTCTAATTTGTAGAGTAAAAGTAAAGGTTGCTCGAGTTTAGAAGGAACTTTTAAAACCTAATAAGTAAGATTCGTACACTCTTAAATGTAAATTTCTTACACTAGAAATGAGCAAGTAAGGTAAATAAATGTTTTTTAAGATATATATGTATAATGTGATTCTCTCAGAAAAACAACAGGTTAGCAAGGTATCCCATAGTCGACTTTTGTGTTTTATTTTACTTTTACGAATGATTGTGAATCATCTGCGGACGAATCACAAGTGCACGTCCATATGTTTGTAGGACAATAAAACACATCTAATGATAACTAAAAATCTTAACGCATATAAGTCACCAGACAAGAGGAAAAATGAAGAAAGTTCAGAAAAATGTAATATTAAGACAAGATAATAAGATCATAAAAAATATATATATTTTATAAGTAATTATCTATACTAAAATAATTTTGCAATATTAAAGTGTATTAATAACAAAGACTTAAATCCATTGAATTGTAAAGTCATAATTAAATCTACAATTCTCATTCATTGCTCGTTGTTTACAATTCATTATATTGACTAATTAATGTGGAATATGAAAGACCACAAGAGTTGTCATTGAATTGACAATAAATAAACCATTTTAATTTCGGCGCTCAGGTTGAGAAGAGAGCCAACTGATAAGCGCAAACGGGGCGTGAAAACACATTCCGGAATTAAATGGGCAATATTGCTGGGGGAATTATGCACGACGTCATGGAAGCGGAATTTAATTGAATGTCAACTGCAACTTGGGTCTGCGATTTGTGACTGCCGCACTTGCATGCCAGCAGTTGTTTTTCCCCATCGTTTCTTTTATTTCTCCACTGGCTTGGTTTTATTGGAACCGGCCGTTCGGACGGTCGGTGTGGCTAATAAGAAACACACGCACCTGGGCGCACTCCTCAAGGTGGGCGAAGGTGGATGGGGAAAGGGGGTGGTCAGGTGGGCCAAGGCAGGGTCTTATCAGCAACATTCGCCTTCTTAACTCTAGCTGCCTGGCCGCAAATCAGTCACCATAACCATAACAACACCAGTAGGAGATGAATGCCAGCGCAAAGGGAAGGTAAGGTAAAGTGAAGTAAGTCAAAAGTAATGGTGTTCCCCTTGGCTAAAATAATCTTAACTCTTTGCATGATTAACAATTGATATGGGGTTCTACACTTCTGAAGCAAGTTAAGAGAGGGAAATGTCGAACCTTTAGACTTCGAGCTTAGTTTTCCTTAAAAAGGTTTCTTTTTTGAATTTTAATAAGGAATTCTAATAAAAATAAAATTTTAAATTAATAAATAATAAATAATAATAAGTAATATTTATAAAAATATTACAAATTCTTTAGTCTAAGATTTTTTTTAAATGTCTTGTCTATGAACTTTAAATTTTAAAACTTATCAAGCGAAAAAATGTTGTAAGATAAAATATTCAAATGTTTTTGAATTATAAATAAATCTTTAGAGGGTTTAATTTATTGAAGATCGACTGTAGCTAACCTAATTTGAAATTCAAAATTTTTCTATTCCTATCTGGGAAAAGCACTTAAAGTGATTTCTTTCGAAAATACTATTATTCACAATGTCTTAGCACATAAATAAAAACTAAATTCAACAGAGGTGTAGCATGCCAAAATGATAAAGAACCACACTCCCAAGCCTAAAAATTGAAATTTACACACATATGTTAATGTTACAAATCATTACAGCCTTTTTTAAATTACTTTTGTAACGTTTTTACATACAAAGTTCGAATTGAAATGAACACTGGAACGACATGCTGAACTTGAAATGAACCGCATCCGCAGCGACATCCGCATCCGCGCATTCCAGCCACCCCAGGCATGCACTGCACTGGCTGGCTGTTTAACTGCTTTTCCCTGCGTCGCTGCTTTGTTGTCTCCCAGCCACCCAGCGCCCACCTCCCACTTGCACCCACAAACACAAACCACCCCTTCGATGGAGCTTTTCTATTGTGACGTCACTGGCGGCGGCGACGCAAATACCCATGCACATAGCCCACAAACACAAATAAAGGCCCACTGGAATGGCAAATTAATTGCAAGTGCAAAAAATAAAAAAGGGATAGGAAGTACAAGATGAGGGGGAGACGTGGGTGGGGGACAGTCGAGGAGGCACTGGTCAGAAATCGTATGAGCAACAACAATGGAATCGATTGCAGTGGGGATTGTGTTTGCTTGATTAGTAGTAGTCCATTTTCCACTGGCCACCGGGAGTGTTACTATCCAAAATACCCATCCGGAGGACTCACTCACCGCGCTTCACCGAATCCTCATAGCTGATGCTATTGGAGTGTTTGGACTCCTTGGTGCCCATGGCCCAGAACTTTTTGTTTGCGGGGGTGCAACTGCGTTGGTTTCTGGGGCTGCTCCTGCTGCTGCGTCGATGGCGACGCCACTGTTCACATTTGTTTAACTTCACTTAACAGTCGCGGGCGGAACAACTTACGGCAGTCAAGGATCAGGTGCAGGATCAGGATTATATATAATACACCTGTCTTTTTGGGTCTTGTGCTATTTTCTGTTTCTATTGCCTCTGGCGGGCGTTTTGCAACACTGTCCATACCAGCTGTTTTCAGCCGATGGCCTATCGATAGGCGATACATGTTAGCCAGTGATTGACAACACCTCTGACACCACCAGTCGTTAGTCAACACTGCGAAGAATCATATTTTTTGTACGGGCGTAATTAGAAAGCAGTAATTGAGTTAATTTCCACGTCCTAACCACAACAACACTTCGTACACTCGCCCTGCGAAGCGAGCGCCCTTGCATTTTCCCACCGGAAAATCCGCCGCGTTGAAAGCGAACAACACTCGGGCGCAGACAAAAAAGTCTTAAATCTACGTCGCCATTTTTGACACGGCTCCTAAATCGAAAACACAACACCAACACACCCAAAAAGAGCTGAGAGGAGAAGAAAAAAAAAATATACGTTATATACGATTACGTCTAGGAATATTCGAATAACATTCAACGGCACGCATGGGGAATAGTCGTGATTAGTGTTATTAGCAACGAATCGGAAGGGAAGAGTCACTTAATAAAGGAGTACAGCACATCGCCCTTAACCCTTACCCCAACCATCATCATCGGGCAGTGTGTGACGTGCAGCAACTGTGATCCTACCGCAAAAAAATGGCCAAGACCTACGACTATCTGTTCAAGTTGCTCCTGATCGGCGACTCCGGTGTGGGCAAGACCTGCATTCTGTTCCGGTTCTCCGAAGACGCCTTCAACACGACGTTTATATCCACAATAGGTGAGTGCGGCGACGCCATCTCATCTCCCCGATTTGTAATTAATTATGACACCTCTGGGTTCCCATGAACTCATTCGGAAATCGAGCTTTAGCCAGGCCCGTGACTCATCTGCCAGCGTTCTCCTCTGTTTTCTTTTTTACTGCCCCCAAGTATTTGTCATAATTATTGTGGTCTTCGAGGGAGGGGCTCTCCTTTCATTTATAAAGATTGTTCCGCAAGGAACAGAAACATAAACATGGACTTCCGGAAGTGTTCCGCTATCTCAGCTAGAAATTCACACCCGCATAGGAAAGCGTAAAGAAATAACTACCAGACTCACCCAGAGTCTTTGTTTTTTCCGAGCTCTTATCGCCCAAGAATCCCGGATTGTTGTGATACCGGGGTTTACCCATTAACTAACTTAATCGGGAGTGTCGCATTGATTTCAAAGGCCGGTGCCCAGTGATGGAAGGAATCCAAGTCTATGACTTGGTTTATAAGGTTTATTAGCATTACACAAGCCAACCAAAAATGTATTAGATATGCTGCTTGAACTATCATATCTCAAGCATCATATCTCAAATTAAATTAAATCAAGCTACACCAGGCCCTTTGTAAATATTTCATTTTACAAAAATAAACATAAACGGATTGCCATATTCTCAAGAATGCATTCAAACTGGTCTTTAATCAACGATTCGACAGCAAGAACAAAGCATTCTGCTACGCAATAAAGTTTAAATTGATTACTATCGAATGTATTTTAAACGCTCTATTATTATTAATAATTATTTTTTAAAAACTATAAAAACTATGACCTATTAAAGAACAAATTCGTGCGGGAACATATTTAGTTTAGGGCTTGAAATAAAGCTATCGATGGTCAACTTTTTAAATACCTTTTAACATCATAATTTATAATGACAGTAACAAATAATAATCGTTAACAAAACTCATTATTTTTTTACATCAATCATGTAAATACCAAAAGGGAAAAGCTCTACCTATCTACTTATTATTTCTCATGTACATTGTACTGCCTGTACTCGTAAGCACAAAAGTCGAACGATTCCCATCAATGCTCGTGGCTAATTATTGTTTATTTTCGTTTTTGGCACGTTTTTCTTGCGACACTTCCAATTTTGGGGCATTTACTTAACGACATTGTTTTAATCAATTGCGTGGTTTGTCGATTTCTGTGTCTCTCTTTGTCCGTCTTTAATGCGACGTCATAGGTTCTGTACAAACAGGTTCAGCAGACTGCCAAATTATTCAAATTAACTCTGTTTTCTCTTTGCAGGTATCGATTTTAAAATTAGAACAATTGAATTGGATAACAAGAAAATCAAGCTGCAAATATGGTAAGTAATAAAAAAAGCAATCTGAGATTTAATATTAATTAATATTAATTTCCCAGGGACACTGCCGGCCAGGAGCGTTTTCGCACAATCACCACGGCCTATTACAGAGGTGCCATGGGCATCATGCTGGTATACGACATTACCCAGGAGAAGTCCTTCGAGAACATCAAAAACTGGATCAGGAATATCGAGGAAAACGCCTCCGCGGACGTCGAGAAAATGCTGCTGGGCAACAAGTGCGAATTGACCGATAAGCGACAGGTATGGCTAAAGGAAATTAATGAATTCATTGGCTATTCTTAGACTCCAAAGTGGCTTTATCAGTCATAAAGTCATTGTCCATAAAGAATTCAATCAAAATTTGGTAGACCTTACTAGCTTTCAAAGTTCGAAGTTTTGTATTTAACGAGCCAATGACTTTTTGTAAATTTTATTTTTGTTTGTTTGCCCTAAACTTATATTTATAATCTTATAATTACTTTGATTTGTTTCACAAATGATTTTAATATTGATTTTAAAAGTATAATAATGTTTGACCACTTGTTCGGAAAAAGGAGAAGATTTCTAAATATTGCTTATTTCAAAACTGACATTAATTCTAGGGAATTAGAATTAAAGATTGAAAAATAAATTAAATGATAGTTTAACAATTTTCTAACCATTATAGGTTTCAAAGGAGCGCGGTGAACAATTGGCTATCGAGTATGGCATAAAGTTCATGGAAACCTCCGCAAAAGCCAGCATCAACGTGGAAGAAGCCTTCCTCACCCTAGCCAGTGATATCAAAGCGAAAACGGAAAAGCGTATGGTGAGTGTTTCGAGGGGCAACCTGGACAAAGAGTTTTCGCCAGTGGCTAACTATAAATTTTATTCGTGTGCACAGGAGGCGAACAACCCACCCAAGGGCGGCCATCAGCTGAAACCGATGGACAGTCGGACGAAGGACAGTTGGTTGTCCAGGTGCAGTCTGCTTTGACGTGGCAACGTGCGCTCGGCACTGATGCGGCATGGTGGCAACGGCTACGTGGCAGTAGTTTATGGTGGTAACTACGAAGTAGTAGTTTTCTTAACTCTTAGGTTCGAATACAACCGGGACCCCGAACATGCGAACATTAACTAACATCTAAATCAACCTTAAGCATCAACAGCCGGCTCTCCCTAACCGAATAAGCGCGATAATGGAATAGAAAACAAATTGCATTATGAAACAGTTATTAAATAAAGTATATGACGACTTCGTGTACGAAATATACCTAGGCATGATAATATATATATATACGTATATAACTCAAGTTAAAAAAGAGATCCAGCGATAACGTAAAGCGAAGAGCAGCCAATCCAACCCGCCCGCGTCCTTCTCGAAGAGGTTTTAGTATTAACGGAATTATGATTTTCTCTAGCAGCCATGGTTGTTGTCGATTTGTAAATTATTACTTGTAAAACAAATATATATGTACTATGTATGCATATGATTAGTTCACCTGTCCTTGTTTTGCTCATAGCTTATGTGTACTTTTGATCGATTTACCAAGCCCTTTGCCATTATGTTTAGGAATACGGAGGATGTCCAGACGCACAACTACCCAAATTGTACTCCCCGAATCCCGATCCGGTCACCTAACTTTACGTCCCAAATGTGGTAGGATCGCACAGTATGAGAGGGTGCTTATTATATTCATAATCTTCACACACATTTCATTTGGTTAGTTTGTACTCTATTTATTTCGTTCTTTGCCGCACACCACACAACTCTGTCAATAATACCGTAACATCTAATAAATAAACATTAATGAAGATATGCAGACGAGATCACCAATTAGAGGTAGTCCATCGAGTAAAATCGATCGACAGCAATAAATAATTATGAACACATACACAGCGCAGTAAAATAATGTGAAATTAAATGATTACTAAATGCATATTTGATATTAATTAATTACTTGTAATATTAATTATTAAACGTATACAATTTTATAAAAATAAATCATGTGCAAAACCAAAAAAAACTGGTTTTTACTAAAGAAGGCTTCTTAAAACGTTTCGTAGCGGGGAGCTTTTGTCAATGATCAACTTTAACAGCTGCTAAGCTCTGTTAGCACATTACTTAATATTTTTAACTGATCTTAAGAAAGTTTTACGAAGATTAAAACGATTCAATGGAGTTCTTCTTTTACTTTAATGTTATACAAGGAAAATTATCTTGTCGAAAATCGCTAAAATAATTTTTTTAATATTATATTCTGGTCTGTACTTACATTAAATTACATTTGTTTGCAGTACTTTATGGGAATAATTTGGTGTGGTTTTTCACCAACATGGATAGCGATTTGTTGTGGGAAATTTTAGATTTTCCGCACAAGTATTTTATTTTTGTCTAGATTTCCTGTTGCTAAAGTCTAGATTACTTTTCGAGAGTTGTTCAGCATCCTTGGGTATATTATTTTTATTATATTATTCAAAGCGTCATTATATTCGTTGGTGTTTAAGTTTTTTTTTATGCCTAAAGTTTTATATAATGAGCAATCCAAGCGAAATTATTTGTGCATACCAATTACAAGATTATCTTCTCAGTTTTACTTACTTTTAACTTTTATTGGAGAAAATGATCTCCTAACAACATTCAACACCATTCCATCAGTTCAATAATATTGCTCCTACTAGATAATTATTTATATATGTATTTAAAAACAGTTTACAAAATAGCTGCACGACATTGAGTCTATGATAAACAGAGAATTGGGCGACTTATGTGTAGATACAAGTAGATTGTACGATACGAACATTTAAATAGCAGGACCACCACAATCACACACAAGGACAGGTCCGGATTTGGGTTAATTACGATGGACAGATGGACAAATGTGGTAAGTGATAAGCGGCCATAAAGTGGGAATATGTATACTAAGCACACAAGCTATAACTAGGAGGAATTGCACGTTGCTGGTCGGGTCCTGGCAGTGGGTTACGCCTGCGGCAGGTTTTGGTAGTAGGTGGCCAGGATTCTCCACGCCTCCGGCTCCATGAAGCCATCCGGCGGACTGGCTCCGGTCTTGGCCAGGGTGCGCATCTTGGTCCCCGAGATAAACTCGAACTCGTCCTTACGTTTAGGTTCGAAGAAGGCCATACTGCTGGAGCTTTTATCGTAGGCAGCTACCCGGAACGGCAGGATCTATAAAATAAGGCAGATAAAAATTTTAATTTTCTCAATTAGTTTTAAAAACTGATTATGTGAAAGATATATTTTTCACAAGTAGCAGAGGTTTATTCATTTAAGCCAAGAAAATAGAAAAAAAATAGTAGGGAATATAAAATGTATATAGTATTTTTACTGTGCCTAATGGAAAAATATTCATTAAATTTATTATGAATGCATTATTTTAACTCTATAAGACACGAAAGTATGGATTACATTTCTTAGGCATAGAAAAGTGGAAAAGTTTGTGAGTTTGGGTTCTATTGCAATATATTCAATTTGGAGCACTTATAATGGTTAGACTTCCCAACCTTTCGACTGTTACCTGTCCTAGTTTAAACTATATTATTGTTTAAAAAAATCAATCTCACACATTAAAACAGCAAATATAATTCATTACTTTTTAACCAGAAGTATGTCATTATTTCTTCAGATTCCTCGCCTTTGGGTATACATGCTAACGTTATTTACAAAAATATTTTTAAAGGGAAGATGGTTTATTGACTTAAATATAAGTCAATTAAGTCATAAATCTAATTTGATCTCTTTACTTGAACCACATATACAATTACATTTTACTTTATAGATTTCTTTGACTGATGATAGTTGAGTTTGCGACTTACCTCCATGCTGTCCAGTCCTTGGGCCATTTTCAGCACTCGCGCTCCGTGGGTGGCGTCGTACAGGTTGCCATCCGGGTAGGCCTCCTTGTCCGGATGGGGCATGCCCGCCGGATCGCGTCCCACGATGTAGAAGTTGGCGCCGGCGTTCATGCGCGCCTTTGCGTGCCACTGCACCTCCGTGGGACCGGCGTACATCATTGGCGAGGGGAAGATGGCCAGCACAGTGTCCTCGCGTCGCAGGACGCCGGCATCGAGGACGGCCTGGTGCTGCTTCATGCGCACATCCAGCGGCACATCGTCGTCCTTGGTCCAGCCACCCAGCGGATGCAGCAGCAGCACTGGCTGCTTGAAGCCGCGATCCAGCAGCTGGCGACGAGTGTCCTGCATGAGGAGGGCATGCCCGTTGTGGATGGGGTTGCGCAGCTGGAAGGCGAAGATGGCGTCGGCGTTGAGCTCCTTGAACCGGCGCCTCAGCTCGTTGGGGGTCAGCCTATACTGGTCCAGTCCATCCTCCCAGCGAATCCGCTCGATCACGGCCAGATCGCCACCGACCAGATAATCTCCGGCCTCAAGCACCTGCTTGCTGTACGGATGATTGGGATTGCTGGTGCCGAACTGGCGGGCCAGCCGCTCCTCCTTGCGCTGGTAGTAGAACTCGGGACGGCGCAGAATCGCCACCGGTTTGCCGTTGTATTTGAGCGTGAGCGAGGAGCACCCATCCAGACGATCCTTGTCCGCCTGGGTGGCACTCAGAACAATGGGCACCGAGTGATTCTCGCGGTAGGAACCATCCAGGCCGCTCTGGAGTGTGTTGAAGTGCAGCGTCTGCAGGTACTCGTCCTCGCGCATAAATCCGCGCAGTGGATAGGCCCACCCTTCGGCCAGTACCTGCACCCACTGCAGCTCCACGGTGCTGATCTCGATGGCCTGCAGCGACGTGGCCTCGTGGCGCAGTGCCTCCGTGGCAATGGAATCGCTGGGATACAGCTCCGGCAGCTGGTCCACGTCGCGCAGCGAGCGCGGAATGATGCCCTCCTGTTCGAGCAGAGCCACCAGCTTCTGCGTGGACTCCTGGACAGTGTAGCCGTGGGTGTTGACCACCAGTTCCGGCATCTGGGGCCGCTCGTACTCCTGCGTGATGCCCGTGAAGCCCTTGATGACGCCCTCGCGTGCCTTCTTGTACAGTCCCTTCACGTCGCGTGTTTCGCACACGTCCAGCGGCGTGTCCACGAATATCTCGTAGAACTTCAGGCCCGCATCCTTGTGGATCTTGCGCGCCATCTCGCGGTCGTCGGCAAAGGGTGAGACGAAGCTGCAGATGGCCACTACTCCGCTGTCGGCGAACAGCTTGGCCACCTCGCCCACGCGACGGATGTTCTCCTCGCGCTCGGCGGGCGTAAAGCCCAGATTCTTGTTGAGTCCGGTGCGGATGTTGTCGCCGTCCAGTCCGTAAGCCGGAATGCCACGCGACACCAGGTAGGCCTCCAGCTCGAAGGCGATCGAGGTCTTCCCAGCACCACTCAGGCCTGCAAAGGGATGGCCAAAAAGGTGTTAAGTAATGGGTAACTATTTTAATTATACGGGGTGCTTAAGAAATCTCTGGCTTAAGTTCATACATACACTCGAATATTTGTCCGCTTTTACTTAATATAGATATTAATACCTAAATAGAAAATATACTCCGCTTTGGAGTAAAACTAATTTCGTTAATACAAACCCAATAAGGTATTATTGAAAAAAATCAATTAGAAACAGACCAACTTTATGTGCTATTCAATTTTAAGCCTAGACTAAATTAGACTTAGACTCAGTAAAAGCACATTACGGATTTCTTTAAATATGCAACAATTTAATGCTATTTTAGAAAACTAAATACATTTCAAAATAAATTATTTAGGGCTCAGTATAACAATTTTTAAAGAAAAGAATCAACTTTAGAATTACGATTTAAATTTCATTAAAAATTTCATTAGAAACCTAAATACATTTCAAAATAAATTATTTAGGGCTCAGCATAACAATTTTTTAAGAAATAAATCAACTTTAGAATTACGATTTAAATTTTATTAAAATCGGCCGACTGTAGCATATACTACAAAAACTAAATTTAAGAAATGTAACTTTTAAAATTTTTAATTTTTTTGTTTAAACTCTTTTGAACATAGTAATTGTTTAAAATTTCAGAATTAGGCTTTTAATATTAATAAAATATAGCTGCCATAGAAATAGCTTCAGAAATGTACTCATACAAATTAAGGAATATTTAATTTTTCGGCTTGCCGAAGTTAGCTTTTCTTCTTGTTTTTCATTTTAAATTTGTTACTAGGCGTAGTCGAATTGACCAATTGACCAAAAAAAAAAAACTAACCGTTGTATCTGAAGGCGTTTAAATGACATTAACCACAGCAAAGCATTTTAAATTTATATATATATAACCATTTTGCTTAAATTCCGTGGTAAAATTGCTTATTTTGCAACTATTTTAACAGTCACTTTTGGAATTAAAAAAAAAATTAATAATATTAATGTAAGAACTAGAGTGCGTATGGCAAGGAAAGCATGTAAGGTGCTCTTACCAGTCAGCCACACGGTGCATCCTCGGAAACCCCGGCACAGGCCCAGATTCTTGCCGCGCGTCTCCCGGGTGACATGGTGCTTCTGCTCGGTCACATTCGTCGCCACCTGTAGGCACTGCAAAGAGAACAACAACGGATCGGGTTTAGCTTTCGAAATTATCATAAATAAATATTCATGTCAAGTTGGGATGGCGATAGATTCCGCCTCGGGCCCCTTGGCGTGTCTATACAGCTCTAGCTTTTCAGGCAGCCACAAAGCTAAAGCCAAGACCAAAGGCAAAGCCGAATCCAGAGCCAAAGGCAAGTCATCATCGAAATGGTTCGCTTTGACCCCAGGGCGATTCGTGCTGAGCTCCAGCATTCAGTTTGTTGACCTTCCGCTGGAGCTCGTGTGTGCAGAAACGCGAATGGAATTACGCGATATGGTTAAAACCCAAGGGTCTGGTCTCGTCTCTATCTCAAAGTGAAATGTTTGCAAATACTTGTGTTCTCTTGGTCGATTTAGCACATTGCTGTGCAGTATACGATTTTTTTAATTGCTTGGAAATAGGTTCCAATATATGCAAATTATGTACATATGCATCACAAGGTCTTAAAAATTGTATATTTGTTGTCTGAAAGACATTTTTTTTGCAAATAATCTTTTTGACAATTTAAAAAAATTATATATTTCGGAATGCATGACTTAGGTTTCATAAATACTTTAATGTGCTTTTTGCTAATATGAAAACCCATATTTTAAAACATATTAAAGTAAAAAAGAAAAAAAGTATTTGTCTTTATTCATTGAAAATTGTGGAAATTTAATACCGAAATCGCGAGGGGGTTCTCTCTTTATATTCGCAATAGTTTTGAATAACAATCTGAGATAAGGGTCACTGTGCTAGATTTTCACTTATATGTATTCCTTTCCCCGTTGCTGATCTCACTCTCATAAAACAACAATCTCGGGTTTACAACTTAATTTAGATTAAGGTGTTTAGTGGCACAATGATTTAGGTTATATCACTCTCTATCTTTTTATTATCTGCATTTTTATCTCTGGGAATGTTAAGTTGTATTTAATTTTTTGTATAAGCTTTGTTAGCCTTACCCTTCTTTTAATGTGGGGATAAAATCCAATGGGTGGATTAGGCATTGTTTTTATTTTTTGTAATATTCCAATATACTGGGAGCTATTCCCTTTTTTATTCGATTTGTTTTGGTTGCTCAATTGTTTGCAATAGAGCACTGATAGCGGTGCGTGTCCGATATTCAGATTGCGTTTAAAACGAGCTCACGGATGCGAATCGGTTTCCGTCATAGACACGCGACGAGCGTCGAAAGCGAACTGAGACTTTTCAATAGTATTTACGTTATTATATGAGGGGCGCTGCGACTCCAATGCTACTGGAATGGAGAATGGAACGCACTGAGAGTACAAGAAGCGGAGAGATCGCCCTCCAGTCCGCCGATTTCATCTCGCTCTGAACTCTCGATCGGCGATTCACGCACGCATCATTTACCTTCTCCGGATCCATATGGAGAAAATGTTTGCACAGTCTGTCCACCGTTTGTTTGATTATTAATCCCCCTTTTTCTGGACTGTCTCTTAAATACGCTTTTTCAGCACACTGTTTATTTACACAAACAATTTAACACACAATTCTTTTTGCGGCACTATTCGTATCTGAAGCCCTCAGCTTCTAAAAATTTGACCCTTCTGGTTTAAAATATAAAATACACAGGAGTGGCAGTAGTTTGAAGAAGTCAAGGGGTTTTACAAGGAGAAAAAAAAAGGGCCTTCTGAATCAGATTAGAAGGACTTATAACACTCTGAAGGAGTTTAGCAGACGTTAAGTCCTTTCAAGCCCCACTGCTTAATAATCTCTCATGTTTCTGATGTCCAAAGGCCAAATGACATTGTTTGGAAATAAAACTATTTAAATTTGAGATGCCAATCGAGGGGAACTGATTGAAGAAATAAAGAATATTGAGATTCTAAGTAAATAATACAAAATTCATAAATCTGCTACTTTTTCAATGAATTGTCGGATTTAGAGATTTTAAGGGATGTTAATCTAAACGTATATATCTGATTAAAATGCTTATCAACTTTTCTGATAGTACCCACTGAACTAGCTGAACAATTTATTTGTGTTTCCTTTTCCCTTACAAATTATAATGCTTAGTTTAAATGTGCAAATATCATCGGTTTCCTACTTTGTTAACAGCATTTTATTGCTGATGGCAGACAAATCTGTAAAGGCATGCCTATATTAAACATCTAAAATTGTAAGTTAGCTTTTAGAAATAAATATATATTCAATAAAACTTATTTAGCAAGGAAAGTAAAAACACTTCGCTATAGAACTTACCGCATCCTCAGATTTTTCCACACTTGTGGGGAAGCACTTCGTGGAAACAGCACAGCCATTGTTATTGTTATTATTATTATTATTATAGTGGCCAAGCGAATTGGCACATCGAGTAAACATTTTTCCCCAAACGAAACGAACTCTTGGCAGGTGAAAAGAAAGCGTGAGTCGAACAATGTACTCTTTGATAATTAAACAAGTGAGAGTTTTCGAACCCCACCGCAGAGCACCACACAGCTGAAACAGAAGGCAACCGCCAAAAGCGCTGAACTTTCTCGACGAAGCTCAAAACTGCAACTAAAATTCCACGGTCTGCAGTCGAGACGATGGCCCGGGCAGCTACGTTGGCACTTGGCAGAGGTAGGGATCCACTGGGTGGAGTAGTGGAACTGGTGGTCCACATGGGAACTTGTTTACGGAGGTGTTTAGATAACAAACTCCTCTTGGTAAGACTTAAATTTGACTTGTTTTTATGGCAAACAAACAGTCGTTTTAGCAACTAAGTACACTACTTTTTACGTATACTGAAATAATACAATTTGGCAATTAACTCAGATTAGTAATAGCCTTAGAAACAGTCAAAATAGACAATACTTTTTACGAGTTGAATGTTTATAACTTCTGACATGGCTAAGTTCCAAACTTAAGAAATAGTTTTCAAAATAAACATTTTTGTTATTCAACCTTATTTGTTTTTTTTTTAGATTGTAATTTCTTTTCGATAGCGCTGCTCATACAGCACATTATCTGCAGACACGTTTCAAGAGTCACTTAGTTAGGTAATCACTATAAATGATTACAGTAAGCTAACACGTAATGCAATGACAGATAAAAGTAATAACCATTAAAATTAAATGTGGCTATATGTACAAGTGAAAAGCCAATTACTAACTCTATAAAGGGAAAAGAAATTAAATTTATATAAAATAAAATGTATTATGGGTTTTATTTCGAATTGTTCCCAAATATATATTTCTTTTTGGAAATCAAATATATAACAATTTGGTTTGTTTGTTTGTTTACATTAACCTACATTGTACATTGCTAAAAATTTTATATGGATCATCATTAAGATTGGAAGAGATTTCCGTAGCACACCCAATAGTATTTTTTTTCTGTGTTGGTCTGCCGCAAAAGTGTGATTCATATGTGTGTCAAACCACAATGTCACGGAATGAAGATACAGCGAAAAGTTATCACTGTGGTCATTCAACCTGCAAGTGATGCCGGGTTGTTGACCAAGTTTTCAACTACTTTTGACCAGCTCCAACAAAGTGGCCCGAGTTCGAGTTCAGGTCTCAAGCGCGACTTGTTTACAATTCGCTGCTACCACTTTAGTTGTCTCGGAAGACTTTCTTTCTAATTTAAACCTGTTCAAGCTAAAGCAATAACATTTTCTATGGCAACCAGTTGTTATCACGGAAATAAATGCATGTTGCATAAGACATTTAAGGAGCATATTGTTTTAAAAACGGTAGAGATTACTTGTGATTGCAAAAGAAGGCAGTAAACATTTATCTGGCGGGTAAAAACTAATATTTTTGCCACAATTGAATTTGGTTCTTTGCAAAGACAGCAAAGTAAACATTTTACATCTTGATCGTGTGGTACATTTTTAAAACTAATTTAAAAGTTTTATCGGAATAGTAAAACCGCCTCCAAACGTATGTATTTTTGTTACATGTCAGAAAAATAAAACTTTTTAAATAGGTACACGAAACCCGTGCATTTTTAATCGCATTTGTAGAACACGCTTTTGATGAATCAACAATTTATAAAAGCCTCATCAACCTATAATATTCGCATACATTGCACTAAATTCCATTCCATTTGTATTTTGCTGGACAATCTGGAAATTGATGTGCACATAATCTAAGCAATTGCCTTTATAAATTGTTTAGTTTGATGCTGTTTGGTAGTCAAGTTCGAATTGAAATTGGGTTAAGAGGCACATGCTCCAAGTGGAAGATAAGATTAGGAGGGGAATTCTGGCATTACGTGTCTTCCGGAGCCATATGGAAAAACATAATGGTAAATACATAGAAAGAGCGGAAAACGTAAACAATGGGTTTTTGGAAACAGCGCGAGTGACGAGATCTGGGGAAATTGTCAAACAACCAACGGCTGTTCAAATTGAGTGATAAATTAAGCCACATATTTCACATCTAAAGTTTTATTTTTATTCGGCGCACTTGTTCAAATAGGGTTTTGGAGTTTCTTAAGTTTTTATTTTGTGGGACAGGGTCACTTTTCTCGTACTCACCGTCTTCTGACGCTTTTTACTGCTCTCCGGCACTTCGCTCATTTCCGGATTGGAATTGGATCGGTACTATATGGCTATGACCCACTAAAAAAAAACACGTCCTCTTTGCGAGCACTTGCAAACAATACTGCGAAAAGTAACACTCCGAATCGAATTTCGATCCAATCGATGAATGAAATGTGCCACGGAAGCGATTTGCGGGCGTTTCTCCGTTTTCTACATATGTAGGTGTTCAATTCGCGGCAGCAGGACTAATGCACTATTTTGTTTAAACCTTAGTTCTAATTGACCAAACGTCTGAGATATGCGTACGAAAAATGTATTATTTCTAATTCACATGCACACAAACGCCCACGCACACCAGCGCAACAATCGGCGCTCAGCTGATTAGAGATGGGCGAGAATCCGATAGTTGCGCCATTGGGCAAAATAGCTTTTACTTGAAATTATCAAAAAAAAAACTCTGCGATTTCTGACAAAAAATTAAAGTAATTTTTGTATTCTAATGCTTTTTCCGCTTTAAGTTTATATTTATTATGAATAATATTTAAAATAATTTAAATAAATTTAATTTATATATCAAAACGAAAATGCATAGTTACAAAACAGCTTTTACTTGAAATTATCAAAAATGTCTGGGATTTATTACATAAATTAAAAGTAATTTTTGTATCCTAAAGCTTTTTCTGCATTGTTTACGTTTATTATTTATTAAGTTCTTATGAATAATATTTAAAATAATTTTAAACAATTTAATATATATATCAAAACGAAAATTCATAATTAGAAAACATATAATAAATACAGCAAAAAAATTCCTACCTTGCCACCTAAAACAAAAATATAATGCTTGTGAGTATGTGCTTAAAATCACGATTTTCCAGTGAATTTTTCGATCGTTCCTAAGGCCAAATAACTATAAAGTTTTAAAATCATATAATATATCTACGAAGTCATGTCGGGGTTTTTTTTTTGTCCTTTAAATGTTTTGAACTTTCTATTTCAAATATACATTAATATAAAATGAAAACGGTATTTCAGAAATTTAAAAAAAAAAGTCTTAAGAATATGCGAATCTCATTAAAAAACTAGGTTATACTTTTGTATCATTTATTTTTTTGATTGTGTCTACTTGGCAAGGGGCTACTTTTAATAAAATAGATTTTTGGAAGTAAAATTTTCCTTTTTAAAATATTTTGACTCCACAAAATATATTTTTAACATCCTTTTTTTTTTTAAATGTAAATTATGTTTTTATCTAATTAATTTAAAATTGTGCTTCCCAAACCGATCCTTCTCCCCATCTATGTATATCCATAATTTAAGTTTTATTTTTGTTTTGAATGTACGTTTATTGCAAATACATCTGATAAATAAATGATTAGGACTAGGCTTACAACTAAGGAGTGTCTACGATCTAATATTGTGGCGGTTGGTACTGCTGCTGCTGGCCCATCATGTTCTGCCGCTGGAGCTGCGCCACCAGGTTCGGGGTCTGCTGCTGGTTCATGCTCTGCTGCTGCGGCACCATCCCGCCCCCACCGCCTCCGCCGACTGCTCCGCCCGCCTGCTGCGGTCCGGAGCCCATTCCCCCGCCGGCGCCACCGCCCATGCCCTGCATCTGCATCATTTGCTGGTGCCTCAGCTGCTGTTGTTGCTGCTGCTGCTGCTGGAACTGTTGCTGGGTGTTCAGGACGCCTGGCTTGCCGCCGCCCGCCGACTGCTGACGGGCGTACGGAGGCACCTGACCCACCACTCCGCCGGGACCCGGACCCATCATGTTGGTCATCGTAACGTTGGGCGCCTGGTTCATGTACTGGTTGCGGTTGCCGGCCATCATTCCGCCGGGAACAACGCGTTGCTGCTGCTGCTGTTGGGCAGCTGCCACCGCCATGAAGTCGGGGTTGTTGCGATTCGCCTGCTGCATCTGCGGATTGAAGTTGCCCATCATGTTGGCCTGCTGCTGTTGCTGCTGATTGGGCGCCATGCCCACGCCCACTCCAACGCCTGCTCCGCCGCCTTGTTGTTGCATTCCCTGCTGCTGCTGTTGCTGCTGCTGCTGGTACTGATTCTGAAAGTTCTGGAATTGCACCTGTTGCTGCGGTTGTTGCTGCGGCTGCTGCTGCATCATTCCCTGCTGTGGCATGCCACCCATGCCCATGTTGGGATTGTTGCCGGCACCGCCCACACCCACGCCAACGCCCACTCCGACACCAACTCCAACGCCGACTCCATTGCCTCCCTGGCCGCCACCAGACTGCATCATTTGGTTGGCATTCGGATTGACCATGCCCACCATGTTTTGCGGCATCTGCTGCTGCATCATCGGATTCTGCGGCATGCCCTGGCCGCCCATGTTCATTTGATTCATCTGGTTGGGCGCCATGCCGGGTCGCATGTTGCCGCCGCGCAAGAACTGCTGCTGCGTCTGCTGGTTGGGGTTCATCTGTTGCTGCTGCGCACTCTGCTGCTGCTGCTGCTGTTGCATGGCATTGAAGGCGGCCACCGACTGTGGGTTCTGCTGGGGATTCATTTGCTGCTGTCGCATTTGGTTGGGATTCATCTGCTGCTGAGGACCCGGCTGCTGTTGCGCCGGCTGCGGTTGCTGTTGCATCGGATTGAAGCTGCCGCCGGGTCCCTGTTGCGCCTGCTGCTGCTGGAATGGCTGACGCTGGCGAAGCATTTGAGACAAAGCCTGTTTGGAGTTCGCATTCAGCGGTGGCCTCTCGATGCGGTTTGCTGAAACAAGAACAAGTATTAACCATCTTGATCAGCTTTAAGTCTTGTGATTTCCACTTACGTTGCATGTTCTGCTGGTGCGGTGCGTATTGATTGTGGTACGGCTGGGGCGGTTGCTGCTGCTGCTGGGCATTGTGCCACTGCTGCTGCTGGCCAGGCATGCCCTGAGGCCCGCCCCCGCCGCCACCCGGTCCCTGCTGCATGAAGTTCATCTGGGGATTCTGCTGACCGTTGCCACCGCCCACATTCAGCTGCTGCTGCAGCGGATTGTTGCCCATTTGCTGCATCTGCTGCTGTTGCTGCAACATGGCATTCTGCTGCATCATGTTGTTCGGATTGGGCGCAAACTGCTGCATGTTCATCTGTGGAAGAGATCATTTAATTTACTATTAGAAATTCGAAGATCTAACAAGAATAGTTGGCACCTAAAACGGCTAAGAAAATTTGTATTTAAATTTAAAACTTTTGAATTTTGTGCTATTATTTTTTAATTTTTGGGTTGCTTGCTTATTTCTTTGGAATTTACAAGGCTACAATTAAAATTAATATGTAGCATTCAACAATTGAATTAACATATATCAACTTATAAATTTTATAATTTTAAATAGTTATAACTCATCTTACCGGCATGTTCATTGGCATCTGACCCATCGGATTGTTCTGCATCTGCTGCTGTTGCATGTGTTGCTGCTGTTGTTGCTGCTGCTGTTGCTGCATTTGCTGTTGCTGCACATTCTGCGCCTGCTGTGGCTGTGGCGCCAACTGCGGCTGTTGTTGCTGAGTGTTGACCACGGGCGGCGTCTTGGGATTCTTGGGCTTTCGTTTCCGCGTCGTCGTTCCCTTGCCGCGACCTCTTCCAGGTGGAGGAACAGCACTGGGCGACTGATCCACCGACGAAGGCGTGTCCGCCTTCATTTCGTCCTTCTGTAAAGTGAAAACAATGTGGTTTAATAAGTGTTTTAAAGAAATTGAGAAACAATAGAAGGACTTACAATGCAAATCTTCTCTTGCACGGGCTCAATATCTTCGGGCGGCAGTGGCAGTGGCTCATAGTAGTAGCTACTGGGCTTGACCAGACTGTGCGTGTGGTACTTGAGGTTGCGGTGCGCTTCCTCGTAGGTTAGAGGCTTGCGCTCCAGCTTCACTGCACCGAACCACACCCACGAGAGGGGCGCCGGGTTCTTGTGGCCCTCCAGGATGTCCCACACACTGATGCGCTGCTTGTCCGATATGCGCAGCTGCTTCTTGTCCATGTCGCAGATCTTGTTGCCCTTGGTGTCCATGCCGGCGTGCTCACAGGCAATCACCTAGGCATAGAAATACTAGTTAGTTTTCAAACACATTAAACGGTGATGCAATCACTCACCTCGGTGGGTTGCTTATACAGCGGAAGAAGCTGCCGGATGACCCGAATGGAGGCGTTGTTCTTCTCGCCAATCTCCTTCTTCAGCTTCTTCATTAGGTTCATGTAGTGCCGCTCGTCATCAGAGACCAGTGTCGAGTGCACCAGGGTGGCCAGCATGTCCACCACGGTGGTGAAGAGTTCCCGGTTGCAGCTGAGGTCAACTACACCCTGGCACACCAGTTGGGCCAAGAGAATGGCCCAGTCCGTGGTGGGCGTGCTGTTCTTCTGAATGGCCTCGAACATTCCGCCCACCAGGGAGAAGCGCAACTGCAAGGCATCCAGAATCTCCTCGCGTGCCTGCGGCTCATCAACCCCACCAATTGTGTCCAACTGAAGGGCAAAATACAATGTTAAATTCACGTGAAAGTGAGGCCAAGTGAAGACGTACCTCAGCAAAGGACTGCAGACACTGGGAGAGTTGAGCATAGAGGGAGACCAGTAGGTTCTCCTTGTACTCATCCTGGCCCTTGAGGCAGGTGAGAATGAGTCCCAGGAAGGGCTGGTAGTTGAGCGGCATCTTCTTGTTGCGGGCTGCAACGCCACCCAGTCCATAGCTGTTGCTGCTGTGGCAACTGTTGCTCTTCTCCCGCTCGTCGCCGCTGCCCGAACTATTGCAATCCGACTTGGGCACCTTGGAGAAGTAGTTCATGCTCTCAAGAACCTGACCAGCCACTCGCAGAATCCTGCCCTGAACTGCGGGCGTCAGCTTGGCGATCAGCGGAGCCACCAGCCAGGTGGACGGTTTGGGCTTGTGCGTGGCCTTCAAGGCGCCCGGCAGAACGACCTCCTCCATGTGGAAGACATCGATGGCCGCGCGGGCCACCGTGTCAAGCCAGACATTCAACTCCGCGTTGTTGCTCAGCGATTGGCGGTACATAAGCTGCAAGTCCAGCCACGAGATTCGCAATGTCCACTGACCCAGATTCTCCAGGATGCGGACGATCATCGAGCGCTGGTCCAGCTCAGAGATGATGTTGAACTCAGCCTCCGGATAGCAGATCATGTGCAGCACGCGCTGCGCTTGCTTGGCGGTCAGCATTTCGTCGATTATCATGTCGCACAGCTGCTCTGCGTTCTTGAGGCACCGCTCCAGCACGTGCTCCTGGGCGCAGATCTGCTTGAGCACCGCCTGGGCGAACTCCAGCAGTGAGATCTGCTCCATGCCGCCGACCGACGGCTGTTGCAGGGCTTCTGGTTCGCTGGTCAAGCTGCTGCCCAGCTGAAGGTCGCTGGTGCCCAGGATTTGGCTTAGGTCGGCGGGTCGCAGCTCGTTGCTTTTTGGCGTGCTGCCCGGATGCACTGGCGTATTGAAGCCACTGCGCTTGCCGCTTCCAAAGGCGCCGCCCAAGCCGCCGGAGGAGGAAGACCCACTGCCAACGGCCAATGGAGTTTTGAGCGCCGCGTTGTCCACCACAATGAGGATTGCCTTGAGCACGGCCAGCACTGCGGCTATGGGTATGGTCTTGTGGGCGCCCACCAGTAGGTGACGATCGCAGCTCAATCGAATGCTGAAGTCGTTGCCCACGGCGTGCAGCGGATTCGGGGACGTGCTCACGGAGTACATGCCCGGCTGTGGGATCTCCAGGGTCTTGAAGAGCTTCAGTACCAGGTGGCAGGTGAGACGAGCTCCCGCTTCCGCGTCCACGCTCAGTTCGGCTCCGCCAGCGCTCACCGATCGCGCCAACGTCGGCAGGGCAAACTTACTCACAAAGTCCGCCAGGGAGAAGCAGTGCCGCGCCACCAGGATGCAAACGAAGACGGCCAGGGCGTTGTGCGTCTTGCCCTGGCCAATGTCCACCTGCCCGCCCAGATGTGGGTATCGCGGACTCTTGCTGCCGCTGCACAGGCTCTGCAGGGCGGCGATCCACTCCTCGGACAGCACGTTGCAGCTGGCTGTGAGTTCGGCACACGCCAATGCCACGTCGTTCAGCCGCTCGTTGTCCGTCTCTCGGCATACGGCGATCAAAGCGTTGGACACGAAGCTGTACACGTTGGCCGGCGACTCGTGCAGCGTACCCAGCCAGTGAGGATCCAGTTTGCCACCGCGACGAGGAGCCACAAACAGCTCCTGCAGCAGCTGCGGATTATAGCCCTGTGGGGGCAGGCTGAAAACAAAGGAATTCGAAGTTAATTGGTTGTCTAAACTAGAGAAATGGCTCAGTTTGTGTCATAGGTCATTAAATTTTTAACAAGCTATAATTTATTGCCTGCTTTAAATTAGATTTATTATAGAAGCTTATTTCTTAGTAGAAACCTAATCATGTTTAAGCTATAAGAGCATCAAAACTGTCTAAATATATACTAATGATCTTAAGAAGAATCAACCCTTTGTCCATCACAGCCTTTTTAAATTAAAAACACGATCTAAACTCACCTGAGCTGCTCGGGTGTGTTGAAGATGTCCTTAAAGCGCTTGATGCACTGCAGCTGCTGGTAGTACTCCGTGGACTGCTCCTTGCCCTGCAGCAGAACGCAGGACTCGTGCAGATCGCTCAGATAGGCGATGATGCAGCGCTCCGCCGAGGAGCACTCGCTCGGATTGGACACGTGCCGGATGGTGCGGCAGACGCCCTCAAAAACCGACAGCGTTTGCTCGGGCGAAAGGAGCAGGCAACTGTGGTAGCGCCGCAGGATGCTCACAATGTAGAGGGCCAGCGAGGTGGTGTAGCTGCGCACCAGGTTCGACTTCTTCAGCTGCAACTGGTGCTCCACCTCGGGCAACTCCTTCAGCAGGCTGTCGCACAGCTCCAGCAGACTGTAGATGTTGAGGGCCAGCTCCATCAGGTCGAACAGGAAGGCCACATGCTCCTGCACCGGCAGGTAGTTGTTGTTACCCAAGGCGAAGCCATTGAGCTGCTCCAGCACATTGGCCGCACACTGAGCGGTGACCACGTGCTGGTCGAAGTAGGCCATCTGCTGGCACTTGGACGTGGTGGCCTCGAAATTGAACTCGTTGCGCGAATGCTTCTTCACATGGCCAGCGGCGGCCACATCGATGCTGAACTTCTTGGTAAATAACTTGCCGATCTCCTTGGACATCTTCTTCACGGCGTGCTTTTTCTCGTCCCGCTCCTTACCCACTCCAAAGAGCAGGATGTAGCGCTGGTTGCTCTCGCTGCTGTAGCTGCTCATGCTGGGATCGTCCTGCGGTATGGGAAAGTGTTTGGTGTACACGTAGTGGCGCGATATGCTTCCACCTGAGCTGGTTTCGCCGTCGCCCGGCGCACCGATCTTGGGGCTGTCGGGCGCCTCGTGCTGCTGGCCCTTCTCCTTGATGTTCTGCACCAGCTTGTCCAGGTCATCGTCCACATTGGAGTCGTCGAACTCATTGTGCTTGAAGTCAAGGCCCCCGCCGAAGCCGTCGTCATCGAATCCGTGCGTTGTCGTCGGTGGCGGCGCCGGAGGTGGTGGCGATGTCTTCGTGGCCGTCGTCCCCGACTTGATCACCAGCACGGACTCCAGCAGAAGATCCCCCCGCGAAATGAGTGTGTGCATGTAGGCGTTGTGCGAGAAGACATCGTGACGGATCAATGCGCTAAACAGCTGGACGAGATTGGTGAACTCGGTGCGTTGCTGGCTGCTGCTTGCATGTTCGTCCAGAACGGGAGCGTCGTGATCGAGGAAGTGCATCAGCACGTGCTGGAACACAGGCAGGCCATCGATCAAGCCGGCGCCAGAGGCCAGCGAGTCCTTGTCGTCCTTATCACTGGACTGCTGATCCGCCGGCGTGCTGGTTACGTCTATCTGGCGCTTGTCCAGCAGTATGGCCACCACCATGGCCCGGTGCTCACCCCAGCGCTGCCCGGACACGGCCCACTCGCACAGGATGCGCACCGTGTCCTTGTCCTGCTTCGGCTCGTAGGCTGGACGCGGCTCCAGTTGATCCTCCTCGCGCCGACGACTTGCGCTGGGACTGGGAAATATATGGGCGTAGAGCGTGTCTATGCTGTTGTTGTGCTCCATCCGGTCGAAACAGTGCGTGTCCAGGTGGTCCAGCGTGGCCAGCACACTGGTATAGTGGTTCTTGCCGGCACTGAGCCACTTGGCCGCGAACCAGCGCTGCTCAGCGTGCTGGGTGCGCAGCACAATGTCCGACTCGGCTGCCCGCAGTTGACGCCTGATCTCCTGGTTGGTTCGCGGACACCGCGTGGGCATCGGCAGCACTGAAGGCGCCAGCGGCAGATGGTCCAGTGGACTGCCCAACAGCGAGGAAGGTGCTCGGTGAGCCGCTATTCCGCTCCAGACCAGTGCCGTGGGGCACTCGATGGTTATGATCTGCAGGATCGTGCTCAAATAAAGCACAATGTCCCGGTGATGGGGACAACTCATCTGCTCCTGCAACGCCAGCTCGTAGGGATCGTGTTGCAACTTCTGCTCGTCCAGGTCCTTAATGGCCTGTTGCTCGACCACAGTGTTGAGCAGTTGCGCCAGCTTCTTTGACACTATGTAGGCCATCTTCCGGCAAAGACGCTCCGATTGAACAAAGTCGTGCATGTACTGAAGGGCAAAGCTGAGCACCAGCTTTTTCAGCGGCTCGTCAAAGCTCGCCTGGGTGCGCATCTTATCCAGCAAGTCGAGAATCCAGTTTAGAAACTCCTGCCGGTCCAGCAACGATTCCTCGTACATGTACTTGCTCAGCTGGTGGCAGTACTTCCAGTACTTCAGCGCATTACGGCTGTCTTCGAACTGGCTCCCGATCCCGGAAATGGTGGAGCCTGGCGGCACAGCAGCTCCCGCCCCAGGGGCGCCTCCAACCACTGAAGACCCGGGCCCACCGACGACTCCTCCCAGAGTTCCCGCTGCCGGCACCACACTGCCAGATCCCACTCCTCCCACGCCGGCTGCTCCCTGCTGTCCATTTGCAGGACTGTGGATCGGAGGCAGGGGACTGGCCATGCTGGGAACGGGAATTACGTTTGACGGAGCACTGCTGCCGGCGACGGAATTAATGGAGCTGGGGCCGGTGGTCCCATTGCTACCAGAACCATTTCCAGAGGCAGTCAGGCTGCCCAGAGTGCCACCGTTTGCCGGAGACTTGTCGTGGCCTGTAAAGAAACGAAAGGTGTCAAATGGGGAGCTGTGCTACGGTCCGCCGACTAAACTCACTCTGCTGATAGTACTCCTGCAGCTTGGGCAGCAACTCCTTCATGAACTTGATCATGTTGCCGGTCCACTCGGCGGCTGGGTCGTAGATACTGCGCTTCTTGTTCTTGGACTCCGTGAAGCTCACTGTGTAGGCGGCGCTCAGCTTGATGAACCAGGTGGCGCGCTGCATGTTCACCTGATTCTCACACAGCGTGATGAAGATCTCCTCCTTCTTGTTGAACGAGGGCGCCCGTTTGGCCAGGCTGAGCAGGGGCTTGTTGCCGGCCAGGTCCTTGAACCAGGCGTCCACTGTGCACTTGCGCCGCGGCGAGACGGGCCAGAAGTTGTCCTTGCAGTTGATCTGCTGCTTCTTGCGCCCCGTGTCCGGCAGGGTCATTAGCTCCTCCTTCTTGGCCAGCACGCCGCTGAAGAAGGCGCTCACCTTGCTGGCATTCACATTCGAGTTGTGGGCCGTCCCAAATTCGTCAGACAGCGGCGGCGTCGTCGTGAAGCCGTGCTTCACATTCGTGGGCGTCAGCTCGTCCTCGCGCTGCTTCGCGTCCTGCGGGTAGATGTCCGGCGGACCCAGGCGGGTGCGCTTCAGCGGACGTTTCTCCTGCAGCATGGACAGCATCTTGGCGGCCCTCTAGTTGCGTTTTCCACACGAATTTTCTCAGCTAATTTTCGTATCCCTCTGTTCGCCACAAAACAAGACTATAAATATTAGTGATGGGGCGAAAACAATGCGATATGCGATGACTCATCGATGGTTCGATAACAGCGCGCGAGTGAAGTCGCCGGGTCAATCGAAGTTAAAAAGGTAAACAAGTTCAAGTGATTCTTGTTTATAAGTTTTAAAACTTTTTAAGATAACGTAGATAGGTTTTTAAGTTATTCATAGTTTCCTTCAACAAAGAACGAAAATCATTTAATTTTTTTAAACGATTCAAAGTTTCTTGCGAATAACTTTAATATACATTTACCTACTTTCAGACAGAATAGTACACATAGTTAAATAAGGATAAAGTACTTTTTAATATAGTAGTGAAAAAGTTGAATACATCGTTGTGCAATAACAAAAAATATACCACTTAAAGTGATAAGATCACGAATAAAGCTGCATATAAAGAAGTATTAATTTGGGTTTTTGGTAATGATTAGAGAAAAAATTCGTTGCTGGACGAAAAGGCCTCATACAGCTTGGCGATCGAATTCCGGTTCGTCGGCATAAAAGTGCTCGCTGCTGGTCATTCCCTCGCTGCACTCAAAGTTCAAACAGAGCATTTTCAGTGGAAAATCATGCGGCAGCTGAAAAAGAATGCCCGAAATGTCGCATTAAATAAAGGACTTTTGCGTATACTATCAGTAGATTACTCACCCGCTCCATGATGTCATGCCTGATGTCAGTGGCCGCGGCAAACAGCTCTAAAGGTTGCTGAACTGCACGTCTGGACAAACTGCCCAGAGTCTCCAGGACGAAGGCGTCTGTCATGCCCAGACAATAGCAGATGTTCAGATACCGCAACCGCTCGTTGTTGGTCACAAGCAGGGATAGCTGCGTTTCCCCGATTTCCCGGGCGGCCTGCACTGAAAGGCACTCTAGCCGTCTCAACTCCGACAAATGTCGAACGCAGAGATCGTCCCTCGGTTTGCACACAAGCCACCGAAGCGACTTCAAGACACTGATGTACTGCGCCTGTTCCTCGTCAATCCAGCGCTTGCGGTGCAGGATGAGGTACTCCAGCTGCGTGGAGCAGTGGCTCTTGGCCAGTGCCTTGAAAAAACGCGTCTTCATCTCCTCAGGGCAGTAGATTTGCAGGTAATTGAGGTTCGCAAACTGCGGCAGGACCAACAGATCGGCCTCGCAGTCGTGGAACGTCAGCTTTTCCAGCTTTCGGCAGTTAGTGGCCAGCATCCTGAGGTTGCTGGTGTTTAGAAAGCGTTTAGCATTGCGCAGCTGAAGGCAACGCAGCTGCCGCATGGGTTTCACAATGATGGCGAACTCCGAGGCGGTGACCTCGTCGTACAATCCCAGTTCCAATAGCTCGCTAAATTGGCGCACTTCTTGTACTGTCGAGGGAAGAAAAGGGTATTACTGGTACTATAATAATTGAAAATAAATAGTTTTCCTTACACTCCCGGCGATCGAAGCTTTCAAGGCTAAGGCTGGTGACGAGCGGCAGGTTTACCCTTATTGCCCGGATCAGATCCTTGCTGGTGCTCTTGTAGTTGCGCACATGCACCTTCCTCAGAGATCGCATTCTCAGCAGAAAAGGTTGCGCCCGGGCCACCGTTGCATTGTGAATGGAGATACCCTCCAGTCGAAAGCAATGCCTACTGATAAGCGGGAGCAGTTGCAGTGGATGATCATCGTCGAAGTGGGACTCCAAGGTACGGATGCGACCTCCACAAAGCCACAGAAAGGTGTGCCAATCCTCCAGAGTCCTTAAACTGGTGTCCTTGTCGATGACTTCCTGGAAATGGTGGCGGTGCAGGTGGAGGAAGGCGTCCCGAAAGAGGCGACAGCAGCGTGCCAAGTGCAACTGGTCCTCCAAGTTGAGGAGCTTGAAAATGTACAATAAACTACTGGGATCCAAGTCCAGGATATTGGTAATGCGGGCCATTATTAGCTGATTTTGGTCATTGTCTCGAACTGTCACAGGCAATAAATGACCAAATGGCTAGGGTCAGTTGATTGGATTAATCCTAACATGGAAAATTCACCGCCAAGTCGGTTGGTTCTATTTATTTACTAATTGGGTGGCTGGAAGTGTTGCCAACTTTTAGAGATAAAAAGCTTTTTTTTAGCGAAAGATAGCTGAGAGGAAATCACATGCATTTTCTAAGTTTGTATGGAATCAAGGGGATGTAAAACCTATCTAACACTTTTTTAAAGTTACAAAAGCTTTACATACGACTTCAATAAATTAAAAAGGTGAAAGCGCCAATTTAAGATTTAAAAAAACCTTACTCACGCTCCAGTCAGTTAAAAAAGCTAGCAAGCTAGAATGGTATAAAAGCTTACTTGTCAGCACTAGTATTTGCCCAAAAGCCCCAAAGAACTATAATGTATCGATTACCTATCGATAGCCCCCACCGAAACGCAGCCAACTTTGCTTTGTTGGGGGTGCAAATGCGAATGGCACTTAAAGAAGAAGCAGCAGAGGGAGGAATTTCAACAAATTACCGAGGAAAAAGGCAAGAAACGGTCGAAAAAAAACTCCTCACCACACACACACGGCAAAAATACCGACACAGTAGGGCACACAAATTACACGACCGCGGAAACCAGGTTCGGAAACCCCAGCTTAGATGATGAGCAGCAGAACGCAGGACGCGGACGGTGCCTCGATCAGATTCAGCGACCACACACTGGACAAGGCCACCAAGGCCAAGGTGACGTTGGAAAACTACTACAGCAACCTGGTGACGCAGTATGGAGAACGGAAGCAGCGCCTGGCGAAGCTGGAGGCGCAGCTGAAGGACGAGAGCCTGTCGGAGGCGCAGCGCCAGGAGAAGCGGCTGCAGCATGCCCAAAAGGAGACGGAATATCTCCGGCTCAAACGATTGCGCCTCGGCGTGGAGGACTTCGAAGCGCTGAAAGTCATTGGACGCGGCGCATTTGGCGAGGTTCGTCTTGTTCAGAAAAAGGACACGGGTCATGTGTACGCCATGAAGGTGCTGCGCAAGGCCGACATGCTCGAAAAGGAGCAGGTGGCTCATGTACGCGCCGAGCGGGATGTCCTCGTCGAAGCGGATCACCAGTGGGTGGTCAAGATGTACTACAGTTTCCAGGTGAGTGACGAACGTCAGCTGCAACAACAACGCTGTGTGGGAGAAAGGGGGCGGAGGGCAGCGCGCATAACAAAAGAATTGTGTTAAAATACGGACAAAAAATCAATAAACCAATACAAGTGCAAATGCCAAAAGCGTCTTGCCAATCATATGGTCACGTCTATCTTTCTCTCTCGCTCTCTCTCCCTTTCTGGTCCGTCATTGTTGTTGTTTTTCTCTCTTTTTTTTCCTTCACTCCTTCTCGGTGAAAGTTCTTGCCACAGGCGTACCTGCCCACAGTAAATTTTTGTTTACCTATGAACATGTTACATACATATGGTTAGATAACATAAATCAGAGTTGAACAACAGAAAGGTTTTGAGTTAAGAGTAAAAACTGGTTATGATGAACCATGATCTATTTATATTTTCCGTATTTATACAGGAGATATCTCCGACAGTAAAAAAAACATATATATTCTTAGTCAGCTGCATGTCATGGACATGTCCCTTTATCTGTCCCGTTTCAATGTTTTTTTTTTTGTTTCTCTCTCAGTATAAAATGTATTATTCAATCGATTTTTTTTTCTTATGTGTACACTGTGCATATCGTACAAAACTATATAAAGTTTGAAAAAAGTTTGAATTGAACTAGGACTTAGGGCATGTATAGCTAAAAAATGTTTCCTTCTTGGTTTAAGGATGTCTGCCATTAAAAAAAATTATTTTCTGCAGATTTATGCACGTTTCGTGGTATCCTTAATCATTATTTATTTTAGTTTGAATAAGTAAAAAATCAGAACTAAATAATCTTTTTGACGTCACAGGATCAGGTCAACTTATATTTGATAATGGAGTTTTTGCCTGGCGGTGATATGATGACGCTTTTGATGAAGAAGGATACGCTATCTGAGGAAGGCACACAGTTCTATATCAGTGAGACGGCATTGGCGATCGATTCGATTCACAAACTCGGTTTCATACACAGGGATATCAAACCAGATAACTTGCTGCTGGATGCGCGAGGACATCTCAAGGTGAGCAGGGATTTGTCCAGATCACTCGGATACGATTACTAATAGTACACGAACTTTTCAGCTTTCTGACTTCGGACTTTGCACTGGCCTAAAGAAGTCACATCGAACAGACTTTTATCGGGATTTGTCTCAGGCGAAACCATCGGATTTCATAGGCACTTGTGCCAGGTAAGATAAGAAAGGCTTTCAACACTTTGGGTTTTAAAGTAATCTTGCTTTTGGCTCCTGCAGTCCCATGGATTCGAAGAGGCGTGCCGAGTCATGGAAACGAAACCGACGAGCCCTTGCCTACAGCACGGTGGGAACGCCGGACTATATTGCACCCGAAGTATTCCTGCAGACTGGCTATGGACCCGCCTGCGACTGGTGGTCCCTGGGAGTCATCATGTACGAAATGCTGATGGGGTATCCCCCATTCTGCTCGGACAATCCACAGGACACCTACCGCAAGGTGATGAACTGGCGCGAGACGCTGATATTTCCCCCAGAGATCCCCATCTCGGAGGAGGCCAAGGAGACGATCATCAACTTCTGCTGCGAGGCCGATCGCCGGCTGGGCTCCCAGCGCGGTCTCGAGGATCTGAAGTCAGTGCCGTTCTTCCGGGGTGTGGATTGGGAGCACATACGCGAACGTCCCGCAGCCATACCCGTTGAGGTGCGCTCAATCGACGATACGTCCAACTTCGACGAGTTTCCCGATGTGTCGCTGGAGATACGTAAGCATACTCCTAACCGAACGAGTAGACGGAAAGTAAATGATTTTCCATTGCAGCATCGGCGCCCATACCGCAGGGCGGTGAGATTGCCAAGGACTGGGTCTTTATCAACTACACGTACAAGCGATTCGAGGTGCGAAATTTGGAGTGAAACTCGAGCAGGAGCTGAAGCAGGAATCAGAAACAGATCCGGAGCAGGAGCAGAAGCAGCTTGAAGGTTGCCGCACTTTGCCACCCATTTTATCACCACCACAGCCGTCGTCTCTCTAACACCATCACCACCAAGAGCATACTCCACGCTAAACGAAAACCCCAATTCTCCTTTTTGAATGTCTTACCTACATGTGTATTTAAATACTAGCTAACATTTGTGATTCCAAACAAAAAGAAGAATATGATAACGCGAACAAACGATGTATTGTATGTAAAAAAAAAAAGATTTGCTTAAAGCGTCACCCGCGCCTCGGGTTAGGTTTAAACGCTATACTAATCCTCCCATGTCCTTCCATTGGCTTTGTTCGATCCTAACCTTAACCGTTTAAACGTTGTGTTTGTAAACCAGAATCCCATTAAGGACCCATTTGGCAATTCTTTATATATATATATTGTTTACTTCATTGGGCAGCAGCAAAATACCCATACATTTATTATTTAGTCAATTGAGAAATGTTATAACTTTTAGGCACGTTAATTATACGTTTGTTTTGTATCAATTTATTATGAAACAAAGTCTTAATACATAGTAAAACCTAAAACCACACAAAACGCAATCGCAAATACGCAAAAAACGAATCGAAAATTTATCACACAAATTAGTTACTAATGCCAATAGCAACAAACGAAAATCTAGACAGCAAAATAAACAACAGTAGGTTCAAATATGGGTTTCGTTCTATGTACACCTTCCCCACCCACTCCTACGGATACGAATATATATTTAAAACATTCTACTGTAGCTCTTCCCGCTGGAGTTTTGAGTTCCACGTAATTGTAGTTTGAGCAAAAAGTGAAATATTGAACAAGTTACCGTGTTACCGCTGGCAAGTATAAATATAATTACATAGCAAACACTCTACCCCGAGCAGTTGCAGAACGCAAACTTAAAATAATTGATAATATACCTATAAATAAATTAAACGAGTAAACAAGTTTTAAGAAATTATTTTTGGTAATAGAATACAATAATAGTAAGCATACTGATAATTCGATAATAACGCTACACAGCAACATGAAATGCAATAATAAATGAAACATGTGCATAATAACTAACAACTACATATAAATTATATAAAGTTTTGTTTTATTTGGCATAAATCAAGGTAACCAACGAGGCGAAACCGATTTCATTCTTATATCCCCCAGAGTTTTCAGTTACATAAAAAAAAAGAACAGCTTCATTTTGTATTGACTACGGAGTTGAACAGTTTTTGTCTTCTTGTTATTACTATGTCCAATGCTAATTTTTGGAGCTTTACGGAACTTCTGTTTCAGTGTGCCGAAAATACAAATACAAGTTAATTTTATTGATATAATTCCTTATGGATTTTGCTATCAATCTATGGTTGGGGGTCGGAAGTAATTCCCTTTGTGTTTACTTTTTTTCAATAAGTTTTTATTTATTAAAAAATAATAAAGAACTGTGAAGGCCTTTCAATATATGTATTTAGTATGTGTTGTTTTTAGACACGAAAAAAAAATCCATAATGCTTTTTTTCCTGTTTAAGCCAAAATTCAATTTCGCCCCATCCTTTTTGGTGATACCCACAAATAAACTTTTTGCTCTTTTATTTCGAAAAACGTTACCCATTTTATTTAATGAGCTTACTTTCACGGCAATAATTTTTAATGTCTCCTAAAGTTATATTATTTTTCTTATTTCTGCTACAGAAATCTACTTACCGCTCACCATAAAAAATCACCGAAACCTTACTTAACTTTTCTTCAAAGCCAAGCAACAGTAATTTCAAAGCAATGCGGATGTTATAAGCAATATTTATAGATTTTGCCTTTGATTACGATTCCTTCAAGAAACCTTTAGGTATATCAACACGGCTAAAAACTTTTTGTCAATTATGTCAAATATTAAAACACGTTTTGCATAACTACCAGAAATAGTTCTTTATCGGATAGCTTAAAGCGGGTGATGCCTATTTAAATTTAATACAGAGCTAAGGATTCACTCTTTCTCGGGCAAAAAAGGAGCTAGAGCAGCTCCAAAGATGTCCTTGCCCTTTGTTTAGTTTAAGTCACATACCATGTGTATATCACTTTCAATTTAATCAAATTCCTAAATAAATTTTAAAAAAGTCAAGTTTGGATTGCTTTTAAAATTGGCAGTAGAGTAACAATGTTGATAAATAGCTTTGGTCGTTTGCCTAAATAGGAAAATATTGTATTTAGTACCCAAAATAAATAAATAAACAAGCCTGATGAAACCAGAAAGTAACACGACACAAAGGTAGGCTTTGTACATTTAAATGTATGTATATATTTTTGTTGATCTTTTCATCTGCACTTCTCTCGCTATCTCTCTATCTGCACTTGCGCTCAAGTTTTGATTCGTGTTCTGTTTGAGTGGCTGTTGTTCTGGGTAAGTTTTGTTTTTTTGAGTGTAGCTGAACAGCGTTGTTAGGTTTTAATTGAATGCAACATCCGAAACCATTACAGACATGAAAATAAAGATTTCAAATTGGTTTGCTCAGGCGGGGGCCTCAAAATCGAAAGTAAATTGCTTTGCATCTACGACATGTCGCAAGTCGCCAGTGAAACGTGTGTGTGTGTGTGTGTGTGTGTGTGTGTGTTTCGGCTGTGGTTTTTCTCTGTGTGTACGTGTCGGGTGTGTGCGTGAATCGGAATATATAGCTAGTTGTTTAAAGATATCATTATATATATATAACTACATATATAAATGTATTAGCATATGAAGACTACAGACTATAAGAATTGTTACATCAGCTGGGGGGGCGAAGGCAAAAAACTTTACAAACGGGCGAACGGGGAAAACCCTACGAGACACATTTACACACGGCTAACAAACTGTAAATTGTTGATTTTCGATTTTCATCTATATGTTTACATTTCGGTTCGATTACTGTGCGGGCATATATGTAATTGGAATTCGGATTGCGTTTACTTCGTACTGTGGATGTTTTTGCTTGTTTTTGTTTTGAAATCTTTATTGGATGCTTGTAACGGGCAGTAGTATCCATAAAATTATAAAGGTAAAATGTTAAAAGTTTAACTATGCGCTTAGAGTCTAATGAAAAGTGTATACATAGACGAATATGTATGGTAATTCAGAATTTTTTATCTTCGCTTAGGTTCTTCTAGTTTTTTTCACTGTGGGTGATTGTGTGTTTTTTTTTTTTTTGTATGGGGTGCTGGGGATTTGGATGCTTGGGGTTTCTTGTTAGTTATGCTATGCGCTTTGCAACTATTATTAATTTAATTTAATTTAAATTGAATTACAAGTAATCGGTTTAGTTTTCTGTTATTTTCAAATCGTAGCTTAATTAATTATCTATGCCTTTGCACTTGCTTTGATTTTAGCTTGCTACATTTTTCTCTTTTTTTAATTAATTTTATTTTCGTTTCGCTTGTTTTTGTTTTTTTTTTTTGCCGGCTTGCCCTACGTTCAATAGTAAAATGTATATATATTTATATAGTTATATGTACGTTAAGAATTACATTAATATAGGACATAATTCTAAGAGGATGTAGGCTTGCTAATGGGGATCGAGGGGAGTGGGACTGGGATTGGGAGTGGACAACAGGTGGATGGCCTGGACCGTTCAGAAAGGACTTAAGGGGGAACTTCCTATAATCGTATTAATTAGTAGTAAAATTTGTATGTACAATTCGTTACGTTGCTTAGGACTGATCGTCGATCAACAGCATGACCTGTTGCGTTGTCGTTTGTGGATTCCTTGTGCACTCCACCTGATGAGCATTCCAATCCTTTCGCTGGCAGAACTCTGAACAGTACGGCGTCTTACGGCACAGTGAGCACTCGGCTAATGCTTCGCGGTTACAGTTGGCGCACTATTTGAAAAAAATAAGGATTATTAGTTATTTTAAATTTTAATGGGCGGAAAATAAATGAGCTTGTCTCATAAATTTTTTTTTTTTTTGTGGAGTGGATTTAGATGAAAAATTATATAAGCCATCTTAAGGTTTTTTTTTTTATTAGATATTTCTTTAAATAAACAAACTGTTTAAATTCCTTCCTAATTGGTTATGTTTTGTGGACAGCAATCAATGAACATTTACCTTCTTGGCCGAAATGATCTCATTGCCATGCAGGGATCCGGAAATATTCGGGTCGTCGATGTCCGCGTGAACCTGGACACGCATTGCACTGACCGCCGCATCGCGCTCCTTCTGCAGAACCTCGAGGCGACGCTCGTACGACTGCTTCATGTCGTTGAGCAGGCGCTTAAAGTCACTGGTCGCCTTGACCATGGTGCAGTAGACATGCTCGATGTTCTTCATCGATTGACTGGTGTCCAGGACGGCGATGGAGGAGCCATCGTTGATGTTTACCACAAACGTTTCCCTTTCGTAGGTGTTGCCCATCTGTGACTGGTCGACCAGCTCGGTGGAGGTGTCCAGGCTGTCGTTAAGTGCTGCCCACGGCTCGTCCTTGGACGTGATGTTCTCGTCTGCCAGGAACATGTTGTTCTCGTCCACCACGCTGGCTGTTGCTGCGGCCACAGCGGCGGCGGTCACATCTACACAATTGTTGGCTCCACTCCCGCTTGTGTTGTTGTTATTGGTATTACTGTTGTTGTTGTTACTATGATGGGCATTACGCTTGCGTTTGGGTCCTGGCTCCATATCGAGATCAGTTTGATTCCGCTTCCGCCGCTTGTAGGGCGTGAAGAGTCGGACAGGGCCGGAAGCTAAGCAAAACGAGCGTGTAAGGGGGTTAAACAAATGTTTTACATTCAATTGTGGGGCACATGGAGCTCGGCATAACTGGAGAAAGCATAATCAAGGGCAGTTCAATCTGAATACCGAATGAAAAATACTATATGCACCTCTTTCGATAATAATGATCCGATCAAAGTGATTAAAACAAAAACGAACAACCAAATTAATAACTTTAAAAGACATTTGAGGCTATGTGACTTTTTTTAAATTATTTAAGATATAACAATGTTTTAAGCTATTTTTAATTACCTGTCAAGATGTAAAGTTACTAGTTTTTGCTAACATATCCGTGGGATTACAAATCTTTGAAGTAATGATTTAATGATTTTTTTTTAACAAATATTTACTGCCTTTTAGATGTTGTTGATTTAGTTCTCACTTTTAAGTTTAATTTTGAAATTTCTTTAAAACTGTAAATTTAATTAAAAAAATAAAGTTGTCGTTAACTGAAAATTTAATTTAAAAAATAAAGTTGTCGTTAACTGAAAATTTTGCGATCTTGCATAACATTTTTTTTTAATTAGTGTAAATCATTTTTAGAAGTGCTATTCCAGGTTGGTATTATTTTCCACGTCTATATAACAATAATTCTTTTAATCTAGATTTGATTATCTTGCTTAAAAGTTCATTAAAAAGGGAACTTGCAGAATAATGCCAGAGAATCCTTGCAAGTAGCAAAAAGTTGGTCATAAGTTGAAGTCGGGAAGACGGGCATTGAAGTGTGATCAAATTCTTGTCCCTGGCCCTCGTAATGTGCTCGAGCCCCCTGTACTTGTGGCGCCATGGAGGACCTGGGAACAGGTCCGCCATGTCGCAGTGTGTAATAATTGTTGTTCGTCTCACCTGACTCACCTGCTTCGTCGTCGCAGCAGACCGTGCAGCTGCAGTTGGTCGCGTGCGGCGTGAGCGTGCCCTCGTCGATGAGGGACTGCAGCGACTTGCCGCCGTACTTGATGGAGCGCTTCCAATCCTTACTGGAGCCCCGGCCGCACACGTGCTCAAATTCACTGGGGGTGTGCCACTTGTCCTTGTACTTGACGCAGCGCCCGCGGCCGCCGGAGCCCAGTTTGCTGCGATACAGCTCGGCGCAGGTGGTTTTGCAGCGGATCTGGAAGACCTCCATGTGCTGGGTGGACGGATTCTCCGACCAGCCCGAGGAGCCACCGCCCGTCCCGCCACCGCCGCCGCCAACGCCACTCGCTCCGCCGGCGGCGTGCTCCAAGGTGGCCAGGCTGTCGTGGCTATTATTGCTCCCGGAGCCATCGTGGTTCAGTCCAATCGTATTGGTGGCGGTCGTGTTGGTGCCCGCACTGTTGGCGCCGCCACCACCGCCGCCCGGTTGCGTCTGCTGCTGCTGGATGACGATCGTCTTGAGGTCGTTGCCCATGCTGACCGTGCTGCCGGACAGGTAGCCATTGTTGTCGACGCACAGCATCGGCTTGAAGTGGGGCAGCTGGTCGGGCGTGATCACATTGAAGGTGGTGCCGGTTATCATCGATCCGATGGGCAGGGATACGGGTACCGAAACCACTCCGCCTCCGCCCGCTCCGCTCGTTCCGCCACTGGCGCCGCCGCTGCCGCTGTTGTCGTTGGAGGAGGATGTGACCATGCGAACCTTGGAGTCCAACTGCATTACCATAGCGCACATATTCCCACGTTCGTCACATGTATGTGGGTGAGTGTCCAGCGGCCAATTGGTGGCGTTAGCGATTTAATTTGTGGCGATTTGAACAGGAATCAGAGAGGAAAATTCGAATGTAAGTAAACAACACAGCATGGGAAAAATGAAAATCGGTATACACAACATTTGTGCGCCACAAATGCGGTGGGTGGAGGAGGTGGAAGGAGGCGGAGGAGGCAGGGGGATGACTGTGGCCCAGTGGGTCGCATGGAGCGCTCGTAGGGCGCAAGTTGCGCCACCCCCATGCCACCCAGCCGCCCAACCACCCACCACCCACTTTCCACAACTGCGCAGAGCGAAGCGGAGCGGTTTGTCGAGCCAGATTCGGTTTCGGATTCACATACAGAACCTGAACCTGAACAGTTGAACAGTCTGGAACCAAAGCCAAAAGCAATCCAAACCACCCCGCCAAAGCCAGCGCCAAAAAGCACCTCGTTTGTTGCTCCTTTTTACCTGATGGTGATGATGATGATGGTGATGGCCCGGGCTTTCTAATATCACCTCTTCTTTCACAACATCATCGGCCAGCGCGGCCAGGTCTTTCCTGTTCAGGTGCAGCTCGGTGGAGGAGTCGACCTGTTCCATATTATTGTTATGCCAGTTCACTTTCACTTATTCTTCGGGCCAATATTGTTAATGCGGTTGAATTGTTCATCGAATTGCAACAATTGCAATTGGATACGATATATATTCGACGTCCGACGACGGACAGTCGGTCGGTCGGTCGGTCTGTTGTTGTTGCTGCTGCCGCCGCGATCCGCGTTTTTCCCGCGCTCACCACTCACATGCGAATTGCGCGTTGGTCGCGTTCTCGTTGCATTGCCCTATTTACAGCTTTTGGTTCTTTGCAATTTACATTTTTTAAGCTTAAACTTTACTAAAATTCGTCTCTAAAAGTTGATATCCTCCTCTTCTTCCTCATGATAACTAGAGTTGTCATGCGCGATGCAGCTATCGCTTGCTATCGGCGGTATCGATAGCAGCGTTTCCTGCTTATTAGCTTTGTCCCACCACTGGATTTCGTAATTCGAAAGTTTAACTGATATTTGTGCTACAGGTTATAACATATTTCAATAAAATACGGGGAAATGGAATAAGATAATTTAATTTATCAAAAATTGTTTTTATTCAGTTTGAGTCTATCCTAACGCTTCGTGATAATAGCTTTGTCACATTACATTATTTTATTATTCATAAGCTTAACTTTCATTTTTCTACAATCTACACTTGTTTTTAAAGATATGAAAATGAAATGAGATTTAGGAATTAAAACTATATGGCTCATTACAAATTATTTTCAGTTTATAATCATCTTTCAGTTTTGTCCCAGATTGAAATATTAAAGTTAAATTTATATATCGTGAAAATCCAATCTTGAATATTGCATATACGATTTGAACTAACTAGGAATACGTTTTTTTCTTCGAATCAATAGAAAAAATAATATTTATTGATTAATTGCTTCGTCTAAAAATTAAAAATATAAAATAAGAGATATATTAAAAAAAAATTGTTGGTTTATTTTTTACCGATATGCCATCTCTAGCATCGATACACCATTGAACTGCATTTCCAGCAAACGGTCACTTTACAAATAAAATGGTAACTGCAACGATTTGTTGTTTTCATGCACACATCCTCTGATAAAAACTTCTCATGTTTAGGCCGATGTGGACGTCTTCATAAGTAACTATACCCTTGTGGATCCAGAGATTTACCAGCTATGGATCGAGGGGTTTTCTTGTAAGTTCAGAGCTCCTGGCTCCCAACTGGTTGCCCATAAAGTAAATCCATCGTTTTGCCTTTCCAGCCAGCGAGGCAGTATCCTATTTGAAACAGAAAGGATTTGGCCACTCCATGGGCGCTCCCAGCGATCTGATTGCCTCCGATGTCCTGGACCACTACCGCACCTATTCCCTGATTGAGCTCTATCTCAACGCACCCACCAAGCTTATGGAGCAATCCTGTTTCCAGTTGGAACCGCACATGCGTGACCTAATCACCGAGAAGTATTACTCCATCGATGATGTGGTGGCCCGTGAGATTCTCGGCAAAAAGCTGACGTCCCGCTACCGCAAGGATCTGGATGAGGTGTCCGAGAAAACGTGCGTCAAGCTAAAGTCGGTTCGGTGGGTAAAGTGGCCATTGTGTATAGACAGAAGATCTAAGTTATTTGTCATTCATCAACAGACGGCAGTTTGACAACGTGAAGCGAATATTTAAGGCCGTGGAGGAAATGCCGGGCACGCTGACCAACAACATAAAGCAGCATTTCTTCATATCAACCGATCTTGCCAAGTGAGAAACACATTTCACGCTACTTAGTTTCGTTAGCTAAGCTATCGACTTCTTAAATGTTACAGAAAGTATGCCTGCATCGTTTTCCTGGCCTGCCTGCGTTTTGAAACCACCAAAAAGAAGCTGCAATACCTGAGTTTCAGTGATTTGTTGACCTGCTCCCATGCCATAATGATCTACTGGACCTACACTTATCAGGCATTACTTATTTCTTCCTATTTTTTGTGGAACTAATTGATTGATTGCAGCACACTGGCCCGGAATACTATGATACCGAAATGGATAAAGAGTTTCTTCTGGACTTGCGGGAATTGCGTTGTCTTCTGGATAAGGAAAAGGAAATTAAGCAGTATGAAAGAATCTTAGTCCCAAAAGGCTTTAATATAGTGTTTGATTTGTATTTAGCCTCGTCTGCATGCGCCTTAAACCTGTTCTTTTAGAGCGTGCTTTTCACGAGTTGGATGGCAACTTTCGGTAAGGTCTCAGAAGTGATTATCCATTCCATTGTGTAATTCTGTTTGTTTTTAGCTCGTACTGGCGCGCCTTAATCACAATTGCCTGCAATTTGCACCGCAATCGGGAGCTGCGTGACCTGTTCGTCGATCTCTGTGAGAAACTGATTGATCCTTGGCGTCAAAATGGTTGGAATCGTGAGCAAGTAAACAAGTTCCTGGCCTCCATTACGCAGAGCGTCTTGGATCTTGAAATATCTAGGTGAGATCTTGTCAACAAGAGTTAATGAATTTAATGATAAATGATATAATATCCTTTGCAGGGATCAGGAGACTCGGTGTCTTTGGGATCGCTACATGCAGGTCATTACGCTTTGCCTGGATAAAATGTATCACATTTAAGCTGTGGTTGAGTTAAGGAGAAACTGCAATAGTTTTGTGTACTTAGTAGTTATGTTTTGTTTGTTTGAATTTGTCTTAACTTATACATGTACGTCATATATATACGAAAAGATTTAAAAAGCACCTAACACCTGTGTTTTTTAGAAGTGCTCTTTGAAAATATAAGAAATGGAAAATATAAGTAAATCATTGTTTCTTAAATTTTAAATGTGACAATACCGTTGTAAATGCGCGCCTAATATTGTCATCATAAACAGGTATATTTTAATAATAACGGGAGGAAAACCAACTTAGGCTTGTCATAGCTTATATACCCTGGCAGATTTTATTTCAATACAGAATAAATTGTATCTAATCAGATATATATTTACTTTAAATGGAATATTTCTTTCCTTAAGTTACAAATATCTGACCATTATAACAAAACTGTGCGAGTTTTTATTAATAGTATATTTCGAGAATACTTCTGAAAGCTTGATGGTATATTTTCCAGCCGCGTTCACACTAGAGCTTTCAAGCTGAAGATGCAGGAAAAGCTTGCAATAAATATTAATCGTCGGCCTGCACACACTTTCGTTATAAATGTTATTATTGGACGTTAATGTTAGTAAACAAACTGAAGAGTCTTCATCAGAAGAACTTAATTTGCCATAAAGAAGCGCTATTGATTAGCAATGGAAGGTCAAGAGTTTAGGTAAGTTCCATTGAAAAGTGCATTGCAAATTACACACATTATATAAAAAAAGCGAGAGTGTGCGTTAAGCACCCACACACACACACAAATTGCCCAGGTAAGTTTGTATGTCTGTGTTAAGGGAAGAGGAAGCAACAGTTGACGCTCTTTACAAGGGAAATCCACCCACAAAAACACGGAATAACGGAAAATAACGGGGTTGATTTTAATCCATTCATGTATTTTTCACTTTCAGCGAAAATCTGGAGGAGATCGAAGATGAGACTTTCGACGGGGAGAAGTCCGCGAGAACCTCAGATGAAAATCGCAAGTACGTAACTAATTCACAGTCTACATAGTTTGTTTCCAAATCAAGTTTGTTTTAGTCTTATCCTCCATTAATGTATTGAGATTTTTAAACAAAGAACCGTTACAAAAAGTAAACTTTTTTTTTGTCCGCAGAAAGAAAATTATATTTCAGAATTTGATCCCAGCTTCAATATGAAAACAGTAAAAAAGTAGCATATTTGATTTTAAAATATAAAACTAGTTTTCATTTATTTAAAAAGTACCTGTAAAATCATAAAAAAAACCAACAAAGCAAGTTAAATGTAACATTTAATCGGTTTATTATTATACGATGCCAATACTGTTCATACATAGATATAGAGGAAAATAAAAATTAAGATTTGTTTTTAACTAAATATTAACACAGATTTTATCTAACGTAGTTTTATTAAAAAATCAATATAGCTCTGTGAAACCCAATTAAGTCCAGCATTATCAATGTTTCCCTTTTAGACAGAACCACAGTGAAATAGAGAAGCGACGGCGGGATAAGATGAACACGTACATCAACGAACTCTCCTCCATGATCCCCATGTGCTTTGCGATGCAGCGTAAACTGGACAAGCTGACGGTGCTCCGGATGGCAGTACAGCATCTACGGGGCATCCGTGGCAGCGGCAGCTTGCATCCCTTCAACGGATCCGACTACAGACCGAGCTTTCTCTCGGACCAGGAGCTCAAGATGATCATCCTGCAGGCTTCGGAGGGTTTCCTGTTCGTGGTGGGTTGTGACCGGGGACGCATCCTGTACGTCTCCGACTCGGTTTCCAGTGTTCTAAACAGCACATCGGCGGATCTGCTGGGTCAGAGCTGGTTCGACGTCCTGCACCCTAAGGATATTGGCAAGGTCAAGGAGCAACTGTCGTCGCTGGAGCAATGTCCCAGGGAAAGGCTCATCGATGCTAAAAGTAAGTTACCAACAAGACTAAGTTTTTATACGATACTTAAATATCATTGTTTTGCACTCCAAATAGCCATGTTGCCCGTAAAGACCGACGTTCCGCAGAGCTTGTGCCGCCTGTGTCCCGGTGCCCGACGTTCCTTCTTCTGCCGCATGAAGCTACGCGCCGCGAACAACAACCAGATCAAGGAGGAGTCAGACACATCTTCTAGCTCCCGTAGCTCTACGAAACGCAAGTCCAGGCTGAGTACGGGCCACAAGTACCGGGTCATCCAGTGCACGGGCTACCTCAAATCGTGGACACCCATCAAGGACGAAGATCAGGACGGAGACAGCGACGAGCAGACAACGAACCTCTCTTGCTTGGTAGCAATAGGTCGTATTCCGCCCAACGTCCGCAACTCCACCTTACCCGCCTCGCTGGACAATCACCCCAACATTCGCCACTTGCTCTTCATCTCGCGGCACTCCGGCGAGGGAAAATTCCTTTTCATCGACCAGCGGTAGGTCAAATTGATTGGTGGATTAAAGATAAAAAGATAGATAAAAATAAGAGCTTTCAAAAATGCTTAATTAATGATGATTAAGACCCCAGTAAGACCCTTTAAAACCTATGAAAAACTCAGCTTATCTTACTCGTTGAGTAAAATTAGTAATCGTTAAAAATTATGTAGCAGGTAGAAGAAATCGATTCCGAACCTATAAAGTATAAATATTATCCGAGTTTATCTAGCCATGTCCGTCTGTCTGTCCGTATGAACGTCTTTAAAAGCTAGAGATTTCTAGTTATGCCCTCTATATGTCAATATCTGCAATATCTATCATACAAACTTTTTGTAGGTATATTTATTATATTGAAATTGGTAAGCTGAGAAACGGGTATCTAATAGCACTGATTTATAACTTAATTTAGTTTAATATTTTGTCCGTTTTTATGTGAATATAACAATATTTGGACCCACTTTACCGATAGTTATGCTTGAAATTTCTGAAAAATCAATCCCTGTTAACGTTTTGATTTCCTCACTGCAGTGCCACCCTGGTGATCGGCTTCCTGCCTCAGGAGATACTAGGCACAAGCTTCTACGAGTACTTTCACAACGAAGACATCGCCGCCTTGATGGAGTCCCACAAGATGGTGATGCAGATGCCGGAAAAGGTCACCACACAGGTCTACCGCTTCCGGTGCAAGGACAACAGCTATATTCAGCTGCAGAGCGAGTGGCGGGCCTTTAAAAATCCGTGGACGAGCGAGATTGACTACATAATTGCTAAGAACTCGGTCTTCCTTTAATAATTACCAGAATCCAACATTTCGATACAGTTCCAAAGATAATCCATCGTATCGTGTTGCTGGCGCCGGCGATTGAAATTTCATATCCGATGTACAAACACTACTTGTTGGATAAGCTCATCATTTTTCTACCACATGAATTAAATTAATGTAAAAATTAAAAAAAAATTGCTTAGATAAGAATGTTTCGAATAATCTTAATTTTAACTAATCTCGATTTCTACATTGCTCTCTGGAAAAGAGAGGTCGCAGTAAATTAAAAACAACAAATAGTTCTTGGCCAAGCACGTTTTGGACGTGATCGTTGCTCGAATTTCTTCGGACACACAACTACTAATATTTATATACCGCCATGTGTGTATTTGGTTTATCAACTGAGACGGGCTTTTTCGCCCGTTTTTGGTTTCATTTTATTTTCATTTATTTTTTTTTTGCTTGCACTATCAATAGACCCACATGAAAAGGCGGCAGCCCAGGCGCGTGGGTTTGTCTGGTTCTGGGTCTGGCTCTCTTATTCGTTCGATTCGGGTTCGGAATCAGTTGGCATAGAGCTGGCGTGGCGTACGGACGCTCGGACACTTTGGTTCCCCAGTAAATATCAATTACTTGGACAAAAGCCTTGATTCGGTGACGGTTTCGGCGGTTGTGGTCACTAAAGACATATATATTGAAATGAGTGCCCTCATATTTCTGTGCGCGATTCTAATTGGTTTTGTGATTTATTCACTTATCATTTCTGTGCGACGTCCCAAGAATTTTCCCCCAGGTGAGAATATGTTTAGGTTCTGCACATAGGGATACGTAAGGAACCATACCTTTTTAAAGATAGGGGACTTTTCCGAATTCCAAAGAACTGCTTTGCCAGTATTTAGTTTCAAAAATAAATAAAAGATATTTATTTAAATAGTAAGGGATAAATAAATGTAGATATTTATGACATTATGTTTATTTTACTTCTAGTAAATTCCCCTAGTAGATTTTTTTAAGCGTTTATAGATCTTGATAGATATTAAGCCAACGAACAGGCGACCTGCCCCACGACCAATTGGCCAGCTCATTAGCAACTTGTAATGGTGGACGGATACATCGGCGGAGAACCAGACGGCACACGTCTCACATTGCAAATAAATCTCATTGATAAAATCGTCACACATTTCTGACACCTTGCCTAACTGGTCTGAATTCGCTATTAACAAGGGCCGAGCTCATTTATTCCATTTACAAATGCAGTTTGTTATGCATTTGAATTGGGGATATGGATGCAATGGATGTCACTCCTTTATATAGGCAGTATTTGAATTTTATTTGTCAATATCGAAAATTTGCAATTCAAATTGAGTAACATATATTGATTTATATATATTTCTTAGAGATTTTTTAGCACTCAGAAAAAAAAACAGTACAATTTGAATGTCTTTTAGTTATGAAATGCAATGATATACGCACGCCGTATTGATAGTTAATAACCAAGGGGTTTAAGAAATAGATTACAAGATAGAGTTTTTACTTTCGATTTCGTGATTTACCACCCAACAGATTTCTGTAGAACCGATAAGATAACTAAAGAGTAGAAATCACTTAATTGAATTGGGCTGTTTCAGGGTTTAGTGAAACCGAATCTAAATCGATGATTTTTATTTAGTCAACATTTATCCTGAAGATTAAGATCTTTTGTATTATAATGAAGAGACATAAATGTATATTTTTTTAAACAGAATTTTTGTTAAAAAAAAATAAAAATATTTTTAAATTTTTTTACCGATTTCCTTTAAATTTTTTTCCTCAACAGGACCTCGATTCTGGCCATGGCTAGGGAACACCATACAGGTAAGAACTAAAACCATCATCTTTAAAATCACCATGCTTTAATCTAATTCTCTAGCGTATATCCGATAAAAGGGTATATTATTATTAAACAACATTAAAAATTTGTTTTTATTTTATCAATTTTATGATTAGCTATAAAGCTAAACGAAATGAATATGAAATCGGAAATCATTAATGGAATTCATTAAAGTAACAGTTTTATTCAAAGATGAAAATTAGGTTTGTGAAGTCTTAAAGTTTTTTTAAACGTGCTTTTACTTGAAGGTTTTAGCCAACAAGCTATTTATTTTTGTAAACTAGTGTAATTTCACATAGTATAAGCTGACATATGCACCTTTTCAAATATATAACGATTTTCCCCCTATTTTTCTGCAGTTCCGAAAGGAGGCCCGTGCCCTTGGCGGTCAGCACATCCTGTTCGAGCGGTGGGCGCAGGACTTCCGGAGTGACCTGGTGGGGATGAAACTGGGCCGAGAGTACGTCGTGGTGGCTCTGGGTCACGAGATGGTCAAGGAGGTGCAGCTGCAAGAGGTGTTCGAGGGACGGCCGGACAACTTCTTCCTGCGCCTGCGCACCATGGGAACCCGGAAGGGAATCACCTGCACGGACGGACAGCTGTGGTACGAGCACCGCCACTTCGCCATGAAGCAGATGCGCCACGTGGGCTACGGCCGCAGCCAGATGGAGCATCAGATCGAACTGGAGGCGGAGGAGCTGCTGACCCAGTTGGAGGGCACGGGGGAGCAGCCAATCGAACCGGTCACCTGGCTGGCCCAAAGTGTGCTCAATGTGCTGTGGTGCCTGATCGCCGGAAAGAGGATCGCCAGCCAGGAGGATGGCACCCTGCGCCGACTGCTCGACCTGATGAACAGACGTTCCAAGCTCTTTGACATCTGCGGCGGCCTGTTGGCCCAGTTTCCCTGGCTGCGCCATGTGGCCCCCGATCGCACTGGCTACAATCTCATCCAGCAGCTGAACACAGAACTGTATGGCTTCTTTATGGACACCATCGAGGAGCATCGTCGGCAGCTGGCGAAGGATCCGTCGCCGACGGAGAGCGATCTTATCTATGCCTATCTCCAGGAGATGAGCGATCGCAGTGCTGGCGGCGAAAGCAGCAGCTTCAACGAGACGCAGTTGGTGATGACCATCCTGGATTTCTTCATAGCAGGCTCCCAGACCACCAGCAACACGATCAATCTGGCCCTAATGGTGCTGGCCATGCGGCCGGATGTCCAGGAGAAGCTCTTCGCCGAGGTAACCGCCAGTGTGGCCGCCGCCAGCTCGGATGCATTTCCTCACTTGAGCCGGCGGGAATCCTTCGACTACATGGACGCCTTCATCATGGAAGTGCAGCGCTTCTTCCACATCACTCCGATTACCGGTCCGCGGAGGGCTTTGTGGTCCACCAAGCTGGGTGGCTACGACATACCCAAAAACGCCACCATTCTGATCAGCCTGCGCTCCGTGCATCTGGACAAGGATCATTGGAAGGATCCGCTCGAGTTCCGTCCAGAAAGGTTTATCGATCCAGCTGGCAAATGCTTCAAGGACGAGTACTTTATGCCCTTCGGCATGGGCAGACGTCGTTGCTTGGGCGATGCCCTGGCCCGTGCCTGCATCTTCTCGTTCCTGGTCCGGATCGTGCAGCACTTCAGCATTGTCCTGCCGGCGGGCGAGACTCCATCGATGGTCCTGCTGCCCGGGATTACTCTTACTCCGAAACCCTACAAGGTGCAGTTCGTCAAGCGCGCTTAGGTGCATTACTACATTTGACGGTGTCGGGAATATAGGATAAATTTCGATTTGTAGAATTACCCTGAGCTGTTCCCGAGGGTTCAAAAAATTAGTTTAAATCTGTAGCTATGATTAAACCATGGCACATGACACTCAAACTATTTAAAGATTCGATTTAAAAACATGCCGAAGCCATCTTAAAAGAATATTTGGCTTTTTACATACTGAATACTGCATAGTTGTGGTCTAGTTGTTCTTTATTGATGTGTCCTCAAAATTAAATAATAATGTTTCATAATTTAAACGAATTTACAGGCGGCAATTTGCGTAACAAAATCAAATAAAAACATTTCAAGTTATTTGTTATCATTATCGTAAAGTACGTTTGTTTGTTTGTATGAATGTATAACAACACCATGTCGGGGTCTCAACGTAGTTGGGCTTAGTGAAAAATATTTACAAACTCAAATTGAGTAAAGCAAAATCATATACATTATGTTGTATAACACATTAAATTAGTACATACGAACTAGGTGAAAGCGATCTCGCCAGCTGGGGAAAATGCTCGAGTAAGGTCATGATTGGTCCTGGACCACTTCGAAAATGATAAAGTTTTAACCGCTGAAATAACACGCAGACGAGTATGTATAACAAAGGGACAAAAACGCGCCGACTGAATGACCAACTTCACTTAAATGCTAGTAGTGACTGCACTTCTCCTGCGGCCGATGTTTCGTGCCCGTGCTCTGGCCTCCAATTAAATTCAAGAAGGCAAGCCATCGTTTCCCGTTGTGTTCTGTGTGTTCAGGACCTCAGTAGGATTCGTTTTTCGATAGTGTTGATTATGTCATGCCGGGTGTGGTGCTAAAAGTTAAAGCCGCTGCTGGGCATGGTGTCCGGATCGAACTCGAACTGCTGGCTGCCCGCCACAGGTGCAACCCGGCTGTCCTCCTCTTCGTTGCCAAAGTACTGCTCGATTATGTAAAACGATTTGTGGTATATGTCTCGGTTTTCATGCGCCTGCAGATACTCGATCTTATCCAGACCTAAAAGAAAGTAAGGTCGTTTTTAAATTGACATCAGGTCCCTTTGATAATTTCACTTACCGCCGCATTCCTCGATGGTAATGGCATAGGGATTTGGTCGCGTCTGGAACTTTTCGCCCGCCTTTAAAATGTTTTCCAGAGCATTCAGTGCCACCTGGACGATGTCCGAGTCGACGACCGTCAGAAAATCACACATTGGAGGCACACAGCCAACTTGGACCAAGTAGTTGATCTGCTCAGAGGTTCCGCTGCTGGTGGCGTTGGTAATGGCCCAAGCTGCCTCTTTGCGCGTCTTGAATTCTGCCGTCTGCATTATAATCATCAGCTGCGGGAATATGTTGGCACTGATTATGGCCTGGATCTGCTCCCGATTGCCGGCCGCAATGTTCGAGATTGTCCAGCAGGACTCTTTCTTGATGGTTTCCGCCGACGAGCGCAGGAGGTGGCTAATGCAGGGTAGGGCATTGTAGCCCAGTATCACCTGGGTCTGCTGATCGTCGCCGGTTACTATGTTGCCCACAGCCCGCAACGCGGCTGTGCTTACGTTATGCTGCGGATGTCTGCAAGAAAGAATTATTTATTTGTTAATTTTCAAAGCAGAAACCAGAACACTCACAGTAGCAGCTCTACTAGGCGACGACAAACGCCCGCATCAATTACAGCCTGGATTTTATCGTTCGGTCCATCCGACAGGTAGCTAATAGCCCAGCAAGTATCGCTAAGCACGTCCGCATCGGTGTAGTCCAGTAACCGTGCCAGTATGGGCAGACCATGCACAATTTTGGCAAAATCCGCGGGCGGGTTTTTGCCGCGGCACAGATTAGATAGAGTCCACACCGCATTCCGGATCATAGTTATGCGCTCCGAGTTGCCCAAGACGCTGCAAGAGATTGAACAAATTGTGACACCAATTTAGGAAGAAATCTTCACTATTACTCACTTAAGGAGAGGCATCAGAATGCCGGATCCGAGCAGATGGTCCCGGCACATTGGCGAGTCGCCGGCTATGTTACCCAGAGCCCACACAGCCTGCTCCTGGACATCGTCGTGGGGACTGGAGAGCAGCTCAATGAAGATGGGCACTGCTCCGGCCTCGATTACGATCTTGGTCTGGTGCGAGGTGCCCGAGGCAATGTTCGTCAGCGTCCAGGCGGCCTCAAATTGGAGCGTGGCATTCGAGCTGTTCCGCAGAAAAGTAACGAACTGCGGCACGATCCCCTTCTGTATGACTTCCTCTATGGGTGGATTGGGATCGCGGGACAAGAGTTTGCGGAACTTTTGCGTGGCCTCCAGCTGGTCGCTCTCGCGTCCACTGTACAGCATTTGGATCATCTCCTCGTTTATTACTGATGGCTGTGCTCCGGTTCCGCCAGTTGGTTCGCTCTGGCCGCCTGGAAAATGCGTTGGACCAGTGCTGCTGTCAGCCATATGCATGTCGCCAGCCTGGAATGAATGATACTTTGACTTATTGCATATTTGGGACAGAGGATTACTCACCTGTAGATCGTTGCTGGTGCTGCTCTCCATTCCGGCTGAAGTCGAGGATGTGGCCGGCTCCAAGACCACATTTCGACGCTTGAAGAGCTGCTGTTCGCGTTTGGTCTTCCGCAACTGGATGCCCACTTCCTCGCGACGACGCCTCATTTCGGTGGAGTCCAAGGCGGCATTTTTATAGCGCTGCTTGTGGGTGGTTGACATTTCGCCGTTTTAGCAATTTAAAATCTAAAAACACAAATGAAACACTAAAAGATCGAGAATTTTTCGAATGGAAAGTGAACGTTCATGATCTGGACCCAATCCCAAAATGAATTTTAAAACCCGGATATCTTAGCAATTGAAAAGATGAAAAAAAAAAGTGGGCCAAAAAAGCTATATATTAACATAAGAGTCTACGGTTTGTAGTCGCTATAAAGGGGGAAATGGTCTAATGGAAAGTGACATTCATGACTGGGTTTTCCTATTCAATTCCGAACGTGATTTTGAAACACTGAAACTGCACATTCACTAGGTGATTGCGCTTAAATAATCCTACATCTCTGAGATGATTGAGATTACGTTGTTTGGCTAATATTATACATATAACGCATTCACATTTAATGAACTTTTCAGTTTTCCTGGCAATATGCACAATCACAACACTTTCACATTTCATTGTGTGTGCACACGGCTGGTTTGCGTGCGTGTGTATGGGTGCGGGCTTAGGTCAGCATTACCAATTTCTCGAGTTATCGGATACGTCCATTACAAGGATACCACCAATCCAGTATTATACCTCCCACCGACACCTGATTGGAGCGCAACATACCTGTTCCTGAGAATCCTTTCCGCGATTTAATCATGCAAAGAAACTTGAAAATTTCACACGTTTTAAGGAACAGGGCTACCAGACGGTCGGGAATGCAGTGCACACAGCTGATGCGTAATCGATAACGATATCCCCCGATTGCAAACATTCCAATCCAATTGCAATTCACTTAAATATGAAGGATTCCAAGAAAAAGTTGTGCAAAACAGCCAATAAGCACAAGGAAGCCTCGGATTCTGAGAAAACCAAAACCATAGAACTGCTGCATGAATACAACGATCTGAAGGATGCTACGCAACTAGTATTGGGAGCCTTGGCGACCCTTAAAAGCGTTCCCATTCGATCGGTTTATGCCACCTACAACCTGCCCATCGACGAATAAAAATGCGTTATTAATAGTGAAGTCTTATGTACTTGTTGTAAATAACTCATTATACAGCCAAGTGCATGTAAATGCCTCCTGGTTGGGCAGTTCCATTAGTTACCACTAATAAATCCATCTAAAACTAGTTATTGCATGTTTAGCGCCTACTGGCCAGCATGGAAATAGGATCGGCATCGCTCATTGAAGGTCTTGTAGGTGCGCTCCTTGATAATGTCCTCCACATTCAGCTCGGCTTGAAGAACTCGCAGCTGAAATTGATATGAGATCAGTTGTTTGTTATGGATGTTAAGCCAATACCTACCTTGCGCTGCTCGGCTTTGAACTGACTATCAATATCCACATCATCCGGCTGAGCCTCTCGCTTTTCCCTTAGCTGCTTCAGATTGTTGGCCGATATGGTTATGCAACTGCGTATGCTATCTTGCTGCAAGGAGGTATTTATGTAGTATCGGTTGACCTGCAGAGGAAATGTTTAGTCGCGAGTTACCCTGGACAGGTGCGACTGCTGGAGTTTCGAGTACAGATCGCGACAGGTGCCCTCGCTGTTCACCTGACCCTGACCCTTGAACGACTCCGTGGGCAGGGCATTATTCAATGCATATATAATCTTGTCGTCCACATCTCGCATCTTCTTCAGCGCTTCCTGTTTAGGAACTTGAATCCATGTAATATGCCAGCTATTTACTGTTTTAACCAATTAATAAGGCATACCTGGAAGCCCAGAAAGTCCTAAGCACAAAGCCGCCATTGATAACAGTTAGGAAACTAGTAAAAACTTCTAAAAATAATAAAAACAAACTGCTGTATGTAAATTGCCGGCGCAATGTGCCACTCAGAGGCGTTGCCACCTGGGAAAATATACCGATCACTAACTATCGGTTAATCAAATACATTAATCAATAATAAGGAAATTAATTTTCTCATTAGGAATTAGGACTTTCTTAAATGCTAATGTGTTAAATATTTATATGAATTAAATATAAAATACATTAACTGATATCACCATTAAAATATAAAGTGATATTTGTTCGCTTTTTTATTTTTTAACTGAGCTTTCCATCTTTAATACACAAGGCAAAACCAAGTCAGCTTCTAACCGAAATTTTCAAATCAACTCAGTTATCGATAGACCGTGTTCCTGCTACTTGTGTCCCATCGCTGAGTGATTCTGAACAAATCAAATCATAATTTAACAAATTAAGCTGAATGGCGCTCAGGTTTGAGGATATTCACAACAAAATTGAAAGCGGTGAATACAAACTGGCTGTTAATAACAAAAGCACGCGTAGCACCGTGTGGCGGGTGTACCGCAAAATCGAGAAGGACGATGGCAGCTTCCTGGAGCACGTGTTATTCTGCATTGGCTGCCAGAGTTTGATGTCGTTCCCCCACAAGACCACGACGAACTTAAGACGGCACAGGTGCCACCTTCAGTATCTCAAGAATCAGTCGTTTGACGGCTACAACTACAATTCGTCCAGTGAATCTGAATGCAAAAAGAGGAAGGTTCGCTCCAAAGCCATGGAGGAGCAGGAGGATCAGCTGTCCCTGTCGGATGAAATGGAATCGAAACCTGCTGCCGCCGATGTAGCCGCATTTGTCGTTGGAGTCGCTAGCGGCAAGAACTCCCCTGCAGCTTCCATTCGTGCCCAACTTCCGGACATACCAGAGATAGTGCTTCCCGTGGATGATAGCGGTGCTGAGGAGTCCGACATATACGCCAAGACTTGGGCGCTCGAGTATCGAAAACTCAGCGAGGACCAGAAGTTCTATGCCAAAAAAGCAATAGACGAAATCCTTGTCTTGGGTAGGCTAAGACGTCTTACACTGAATACGGTCCCAACAACGTAATGGAATAGTTAAGCAGGATTAATTAGGCTTCCATTTAAGCTAATCTTAAATACTTTGTACAAATTGTATTATTTATTGCATACCGAAAACTTTGGATATAACGTAAAAAACACTAAAAACTTAATCTGCCATATTAAATTATCTCTAAAACTGGTAAATGTTTTATTTTTTGTAGGTGCTCCGGGCTTAGCAAGTGAAAAATGGAAAGTTATATTTTAACAACAGAAAAAAAAAAATATATGACTCGTTGAATCATAAGTTTTGGTTTAACAGCATCACAAGACTCTTTAGGGGGAGGTTCGTTTTTACAAAATTCTATCTCCACCTTAAATTTTAATTGAAAAATTACATTTAATACCTCAGGTCTTATTGAAACTATCGATATTTATTTGAGATATGCCGATATTTAATGTCATCCCTATTTTGAGCTTTCATTTGTTGTCATTTCCATTTTATTTATTTGTATAATTTTGAAAAAATGAGTGATCTTAAGAGGCGACCACTGCACGGCGACACGCCAAAGACTCCCACTGCCTCCCAGGCGAAGGACGAAGTGGACAAAAACAGGGCCTACATGATGGAGTCGGCAGCCAGCTACGAAGAAGGCACATCTTCAGCCGGCGAGCAAGAAGAAGACGACGAGATCCAGGAAGATTCTGAGACTCATGATGCCGGCGATGTGTCCCGAAGACGCAGTATTCCAACTCCCAGTTCCATTTTAAACGAGAAGCACCACCCCAGCAACGAAGCCCAAGGAAGCAATGGACTCTATATTTGGTTAGCCATAGCCGGTGTTTTAGTGGGTTTATTTTTGGTCTACTTGCGTGGATGGAATGTAATTGCGGCGGAAAAGCAATGTGCCTTTAACGCTCTTCGTGGAAATAAGCCTCAACAGCCAGAGAAGGTCTGGAAAGCCCTACAAATGGGGATCGAGGGACTTATTAACAAGAGGGACAAGCACCCCAGTGTGTTTTTGTTCCTGCATCAGGACCCCAAGCTCCAAAAACTGATCGATGCGATTGCTGCCGAGGCTTCTGTGTGTTTTGGTAAGTTAACAAAACCTCGTTAAAAACGAACTTGAACGTTTTGCTTTTGACTTACTAAATGTACCATTTAGACCACATGTTGAAATGGATAACTATATTTTTAAAGTTTGAAATTCATTATATTTTTATCCTATTATTATTAGGATTTTACGGGTATTATTAATACCTGTAAAAAATATATATATTTACCACGCGATATTGAGTGTTAGAGTTATTTGTTGTTATACGCCCAGTTTGAAGTAGAAGAATTAAAACTAATTTACTTCTACTTTACTCTTCACGTACAAACAGGTGGTCCTAGCCAACTGATTCACATGAACAAGGAGGATTTCGGCTTGAATATGAATGACTATGGCCTGGCAATTGAGCGGTTTAAGGCAAAGGTCAATGACGGAAAGGTTTTCCTAATAGTAAATCTGAACGAAGTAAGTCTTAAGGTGTGGGTAGTTTTTTAAATGATCTAAGCGCAATGTTATTCACAGATCGCGCCGAATGGAGCTCGGGCTTTGCACACAATCTGTGATACCTACAGCCCAATCGTGGAGGATACCGTCATCTTTCTAACGCTCCGAACATTCAACACTACTGCCGTTCCGAACTCGGTAAAACTGGCCACAGACACTCTGTACGATCTGTGGGGCGAGGAGTTGCGGGACAATGAGCTCGATCCCCTGATTACTCGCGTTACTGATCAGGTGCTCCACTTGAGGGGCAGTAGTTAGGTTAAAACACATAGCAGTACTTAAGATGCCCAAATACTTGGCGGCCAACAAGCTTAAAGCTCTAATTTAAAAGATTAGCTAGGCGGCCTTCGATTTAATATTCATTTTCCAGAAATAATTTCTGTTCTGCAATTGGTTTTAGCTCAAGAAAATAAAAATCTCTTAAAGTACGGACGTGTTATGACCTCTCCACAGCTCAACTAAAAATGTAAGAAGGCTGCAGATCATACCGAAGCACCAAAGCAGAATTAGGCCAATGATGTTGTCAATGCCCAGTTTGACGGGTCCAATATCCAGGTTCAGTTTCTGGGAGGCCACAATGCGATTTTGGCGGCGTGCGTTCATGTAATCCGCGGCGATTTTCCACTCCCAGAATTTGTCAAGGCCCGATGAGTGCCAGGCCAGGATAAAGTCGTTATAGGCACTCAAATGTGGCCAAAGCCTAGGAACAAATGCCACTGTGAAGGCGAAGTAAATGTCATCTACCATAAGCTTCAGGTGATCCAAGGCGTCGTTTGCTAAGAGCTCTGTGTTTCCCAGATGGCCAAACTGCATACGCTCCACCACAAATCCCATTTGCTCCGTGTGCGAGAAGGCGGAAATCAGAGCGGCATCATACACCCTGTATTGCTCCATCAATCCAAGTAGAACTGGCTGTAAGTATTTGATATACATATTTTAATATGAGAGATCTTTTTCCAGCCTCTAACTCTTTACTTACGTCCGCTGACCGTTCGTCAATGGTGGTTATCCAGGCCTGTGAAGTTCCTGTCCAAATAAGCTTGTGGTCGAAAAGACGTTGCCGAGAGTCTGCTGCCTCCTCCAGAGTGGGTAATGTTAGGATGGCCGCCAGTCCGCCGCTGTAGACGGTTGTTAAGATAATGTCGATCATGTAGCTTGCAATCAGAACTGTTCTCAGAGCATACGAGCTGGTCACGTAGCTGGTGCTCTGGTTAACGAACAGTTTTAGAGTACTAATGCAACCGAACCGCAGGCTTCCGGTCCACGAATTGAAAATGTAATTTGAAGAGTGCTCCCAACGACGGGTCACACAAAGGGCCACACTTTCAAGCAGCAAGCAGAGCATCACGCACATCCAGAGGACGGCCTGGAAAGGTCGGAGCAGGAGGGTCCAGCTGATTAGGCGATTGGGAGCGGGAACTAGACAGGTGACTCCAGATCGGCCTAGAAAGTGGGTCATATCCATAAACTCATATGCCTCGTACCTAGTAATAAAAGTAAATATTGTAGCTTAATTCTTGTTTAAAAATGTAGAAATGTTACCATAAGTACATGCCACCTATGCCGTAGTCGTTTTGTCTATCAAGAACCATCCCCACAAGACCATAACCCGAGGCATTTGGAAAGATGTCACCCCAGTCGGCGGTTTCGGCTGTGTATGAAAACGTATTAAATCGATGGATTACATTTAATATTGTAAAATCTTCATTGAGTTAAGTTCTATCACCTACATGTGTCCACCTGAATGGTGCAGTTATATAGCTCACAGAATATAATCATTAGTCGCACTTCTGTACCGTCGATGGTTACTTCAGTTGTGTTTTCGGAGCGATCATAATAAACAGGCTGTTTTTTCTGGCTCAAAGAAAAACGATTCATATCACTTGATTTGCCTTTCGAAAACAATCTGAGAACTCACATACTCTAATAGCATGAAAGGTTTATAGTCAAAGATGCCAATGACAACCTCTCGCCCTTGAAGGTTTCGCATCTTGCCCAACATTGTACTCTTCGTCCCAACGTCCCAGATAATCTCCTCCTTCTCGGCATCGTATTTTTGAAGTAGATCAAATTCAACAGGTCCCGGGTTTGGATTAAAATCTCGTGGACCAACAAATCGGTTTGTTTTAATATCGAAAGTGCTTGAGTTCAGGTTTTCGGAGGTTATCAGTAAAATATTTGGTTGATCTGCTAGTATAAATTAATAATAGCAATCCAGTACTTTGAAGTTAGTGGATATTTACAACCTTGGAATATGTACCCATTCAGATAGTCATCTTTTTTTTCTACCAGCTCTTCAGTGTAAACAAAAATAAACCGATTTTGCAGCGATCTCCAAATGGAGTAGATACTGGAGTAATAAAAAGATCTTGCGAACTCGGGAATCTGCTCCTGAAATGCTAAAAAGTTCTTAAATAAAAAGAAGTGAATTAAGTTATAGCAGTTTTTGGTCCACAGAAAATGTATTTGAAAACCGAAATTATTGTATATTAAGATATAGGCGATGCGCAAAGATACCAAAGCTTTTATAAAAATTACTCATTCGACAAGTAAGCCAGCTTGAATTTTGTGCCAAGAAATCTTTCTCCCATCTGTCAACTTATTGTCAATATGTCAACTTGTTGATCATGATTAAATAGGAGTCCAAATATGGAGAACGACAAAACAATTGTTTTTGGTTAAAAAGCCGAATTTAGTCCACGTAACATGGATAAGAATAAATTTTAAACAGAGGCAACAGTACGTATGAATGATAAACTTTAAGGCCAACAAATTGTTTTCGCATACTATAAGCTATAATCAGAAAACCAATCTAAGGGTGTCCTTAATTCTTGGGCGTCGCTCAAAAATCGTATTGTTTTTTTTTTTTAAATTATTGATTTCAATTTTTTTTAATAATAGACCACAGTACGTATGAGTGATACGCTTTAAAGGCAATGCTCCAGATACTAAAACGTACTTTTCTAAAATGTTTTAAATGCAAAAAAGTGCATATTTTTACAAAATACAAAATTTTTTAATATATATATATTGAAAAATGATCCTATCTGGTTTCAGGGCGGAAGTTTAATATGGAACTATCGTTTTATAAGTGTAGGGGGCTTATCATCATAAAGTACTCCAGCGCAAAATATATCGTCAGCTGCTTCGTTATCGATAGCCAGTCAAATAAAAGAAAATGGAAAAACTGTTTGCCGCCGAACGGTAAAATAAATAAGAAATCTTATCATAATGGAAAAATTGGGGTTGGGGTGTCTATTCGGCGGCAAACCCCAGGAATCGAGTAAGGGCCCAAGCTTCCTACATCTGAACTACGAGTGCTACTTGGAGATTTTTGCACACCTGAGTGCTCTGGAGGATCGGCTAAATCTGGGCCGCGCCCACCCGCTTTTTCGGGATGTGCTAAGGGACGTTTTGCGAACGCGATACGGAAAAATCAATGCGCGAATACTGAAAACCATTCCGGACTGGGAGTTCCTGCTGCGGCTGTGCGGATCGGAAGTGTCCAGATGTGAGGTGCCCCACGGCCGCTGGGATGAGCCCTTCACCTACCCCTTCCTGGACCTGCTCGGGCGCCACTGCCCCAATCTGCGGCAGGCGGTTATCATATTCATGCACGCGGTCACAGCGACGCCGCCGGAGATTCCGGACAGGGGCCACATCATGCAGCTGCTCCTGGAGCTGCCCAGTCTGACCGATCTCACTCTGATAGATGCCAGATCTGCACAGCGTGAGTATACCTATATGAAGCTCTTAAGTTAGTACAAGCTTCTTCATTTAAATGATACATTTTATAACTCAAAGTTTAAACTTATTTAAATTGGGGGGTAACTCAATTTGTATCTCCTTTAGACTTTCAATACTTAAATATACAACTTTGGAAGGTCCCTAAAGAAAACTATTAAGACTTTTAATATTTTTCCATGAAGTTTATACTTTCTTTATATATTTTAATTATAGCTTATATAAGTCGACTTAAAAACATAAGGTTTTAACTTTAATTTGTAGATCTATTAACCCATCATAAAGCACAAAATCTCGAATCGTTATTATTACTTCGGTTTTTAGAAAAATTAATTTGTTTCTATGAGTCTGTGAGAAATTGAAATAATTTAGAATTTTTAAAAACTACTCAATGTAAATGTTATAATTCATTAACTTTGGAAGGTCTCAAAAAAAAACCTATTTAAACTTTTAAAAATGTTAATTTTTTTCTATAAGTCTGTGAGAAATTGAAATAAATTAGAAATTTAAAAAAACTACTCGAAAATGTTTATGTTAAAATTTATTAGGACAAATTTTATATTATATCCACACCCAAAAAAACTGAAATAAAGTTTAAATAAGTGTGTCTTAAAAATAAACTACAAACAGTATTAAAGAAGACGTATTTATTTAATACTAAATAATGTAACCTCAATCCGGTTTAGTTTAATTACTACTCCGAAAAGTTTAAAATTATAGACTAAGGGCTTATTTTTAAACCAGATAAGTTTCATTTTGATATCCTCAATAGTTTAAAATTTATGTAAGAATAGTTTAGTTTCTATGACAAATTTTTTATTGGGTGTACAGTGCTTTACACACCGACTAAGAAAGCCGTTTTTCCCCTTTTTAACAACAAAGAATAAGTCTAAGTAAACATTGCAGAAGAGCAGTTGCGGCATTTTACCAAACTGGAGACCCTGGACTTGGATGGCGTCGACCCGAACCTAAGTAACCTAGCCTTCCAGCAGATGTTTGAAAACAAGGAGAGCGTGGTACGACTCCTGCTGAACTTCGGACGAGATCGGAGACGATCGCATCAGGTGCCCCAGTTGGCGGATAAGTTACCCAGCTTGGAGCACCTCACGCTGGATAATTTTGATGTCAACTATTCCGACCTGGGCGACTTCAAAGCCCTGCAATCACTGCGCCTGATCGCCCGTGGGGTGGCGGAAGTTAGCAATGACTTCTATAGATCGATAGCCAGACGCGCTGGTAGCCTCCAAAAGCTGCAGCTCTTGTCGGTTCGTGTGAGAGGCGACCAAGTGCATCATATTCTGTCATTCAGCCGACTGAGAGCTCTGGACTGCGACAATTGGCCGGCTCAGTCGGTGGACCAGTTGGGTCAGTTGACGGAGCTCGAGTGCCTGGTCCTGGATTGCATTGACTCGCCTGCGAACGCAAGTCGTCAACTCTCATCGTTGATAACAAGCTGCCTCAAACTGAATCACCTAAAACTGGGAAAGAGATGGCAGATGCCCATCGCGGATGCAAATAGGTTTGTAGAAAAACTATCAGCCATACGAAGGGATCCCAACAAAAAGCTTCTGCTTACCTTTGACTTCGTCAAGACAGCGGATACTCAAAAAAAGGTAATACATATTTCACTATAAACTAAATGGATCTACTATATTATGCTAATTTCTTAGTTGAAAAATATTTTAATGGATCTTGACCACTTGCGGGTGTCCTTTGATGGAGCCACCTGTCATCATTGTCAGCCAGACACCCACTCCAAATGCGATACCATCTTTGACTAGTCATCGTCTCCATTAAAAACTCACCTGACAGTGGGACTTTTCTATGGCAACAGTCAGCCTAAGAGTCCAATCGTTGTAGGCGATTCCCTTTCCCTCAAGCTCATCCCGTTTCCCTTTGTAGTCATACACATCTTTGTCTTCTGAATGGTTTAACCATCTCTGCGAGTCTATCATGATTAATGGTAGCGGTTCAACCGTATCCAGACGAAAGTCGAATGCAGGATGCCACAAAATACAAGTGACATGAGAGTCCGTAAAGTATTGCTGAGCTAATTGTAATTATTATAGTCTTTTATATTGTTCAATTTATCAAAACTTACCAAGAAAACTAAGAACAGTACTCCAGTAATTAGTCTCTACCAATAAATCACCCATTTAACAGATTTTTTCTTCCGAAAAATACAATTTTTAAGCAGTTTCCTATAAATAATCTTAATCCTTGAAAAAAACACTTAAGAATTATTCAATATACTTGGTCTTCTACAGTTAGTAGATAGTCTGAATTATTTAAATATTCAAATCACTCGATTTTTAGACAATGTTCAATATATTCTTAATCTTTTAACGATTTATGAATTAATTTAAACACTTTTTTCCTATGTAAGTACCTGAGAAAGTTTTTCTTGCCAAACGGGCCCCCAGGCGATGCAAAATGACTCGAAGTCTTGGAATAATATTAAGGAAAGGTGTACGCTTTGACAGTCGATAATAATAGGTCTTCCATACATTTATTACATTATTATTGAACAAATTAAGTGCACGCACAACTAGTAAAACGCATTGTCAAACTGTTAAAATATTTATTGTTATAAATATGTTTATCCTTTACGGTAAATATTAAACAAATACTAATTTCCATATTAAATTAGTTTTGAATTACAATCTAAGAATAAATGGGCGGGGAAAAAAGGGGAAAAGCGTAAAGAGGCCTAAAAACTCCCATTTCCTGGGGAGAGTAAGTAGAGATACAAATAGCTGGATATCCAATGTAGATTTGCTCGGCCTGTGATCCCAGGATCTTGTCACTTAAGGTTATGCATTCCACGAGTGTCCTAAGCCTTAACGCTCCCAATGCCGTTGCCTAGGGACTTCATCAGCTGGTAGCACTCCTTCAGCTTCCGCTTGTCGCCCACCTTCTCCAGGGTCTTGGCCGCCTCGGCCAGCATGCCAGCACGCTCACCCGGGGAACTGAGAAGTGCCGGCGGCAGATACTTGCAGGCCACGTACATGGCCGACGCTCGCTCCCGCTCCCCGCCCTCGAAGTTCTGGTGCCGCCGATCCTTGCTGCCGCAGAAGATGGACGAGCTGGCGTAGCGCGATCGCAGACTCCTGTCCAGCAGCTGTTGCGTTGGACACGGCGAGGCGCCGGCCATCAAACGACATACCGCCTCGTACAAATATATCCTCGATTGGGCGTTCTGCAATGGGGAAGCACAAGTTTAGTTAACAAATAGTGTGTTAATAGGAACATAATCAAAGGGGGTGATTCAGAAATCGCCGAAAAAATATTTATTAAGGGGTCCAAGAGCATGCAATAAAAAAAAATTTTGTTTATTGCATACTTTTAGTCGCTCCTAAAAATGATTTCAAAAACTAAGCACTTTCCATAATCTAACTTTGGATAAAAATGGCCAGTTTTCTAAACCGTTTTTCCAACGTTTTCTTAGACTTTTACATTAAATTTTAAAATCTATTTTCCAAGAACTGGCAGAACTACACCGCCATTGGGCATCACATTTCGAAAACCACTTGAAAAAGTATAGATAACGTACCGGTATATTTTCCACAATGCTGCGCAAAGAATTCAAATCGGTCTGGAACTTTTCGAGCACATCACCGGGCACTTGGTAGAAGCCATCATCCTCTATATTCATGTGCTCCAGTTCCCACAAGGCAGTCCGAGTTTCGAGCAACCAATCAGCAGGTAAGCAATTGGAAAAGCTGCGAAATGGGAAATGGACAAAATGAATATGGGTTGTTGAATTCCAGGCGACCTTTGCCAGAGACAGTCGACGATGTTTGTGAAATGCACAGAGCTTGCACTGAAGTTGTATTGCCTGAGGCAAGTGGGACAGACAATGCGACTACAATGCACCTGCGTGTCATCTCTGGAGGAAGAGTCTGCTGGCATTCGGTCACCACTGGCTGGTGTATTAGGGTGCAGTCTTTCTTACCAACTTTATACCCTTGGCGTTGGTGATCCTGTTCACAGTCAGACACTCTTGAAGCTTAACACTTGACTCGTTGCACAGGTTGTTCACCGAGTGCTTGAGGCTCTTGTCCAGGGCGTTGCCATTGTTCCTGAACAAAATCACAGTACATTATTGACTTAACAGCCATTCTTCAAGTTTACTGTTCTCACTCACATTAATAGTATCATCTTGGCTCGGAGCACCGCATGCAGCGCCCGGGGCAAATGATCGTTTTCACTGCACTGCTGCAGCTGGACGGGCATCTGCTTGATGCTGTCGTGCAGCTGCTCGGCCAACGTGTCTTCGCCAAGGAGCCAGTGCACAGCGATCTCCAGGACATTCGCCCACCAAACCACATTGGTATCGCGCTCATCCTCATCGGCCCACAGGGTGTCCCTCAGCAGCGACGTGTACTTAAGAACATTGCTGACGATAGTGCCGCTGTGCTGCTGTTGCTGCAGTTGCTCCGTCTCGCCGCCGGCTGTAGATGCGGGTAGCCCGCCCGACTTGTGACCGGCTCCCACCAGACACTGAATGGCCTTGAAGAGCAGATGTTCGCGGTATTGCTGCGGGAATAGAAACACTATTTAGTTTTGAAACGTCTAATGGTTTAGTTAAATTCAACAGCACCTTTATAACGTGGGCAGCGGGGTCACAGGGATTCCGAAGACGCGTGAAAAAGCCATCCTGCTCGCCGGAGTCGCTCAGATCGTAGCTGAAGACGTGCGTGCTGCAGTAGCGATATCCATAGGCACTGAAGGCCCAACGCAACTCCTGCGTTTGCTCGGCAGCTCGGGTGCGACCGCATTCCTGGCGCGCACGGCTCATGTAGTAGCGGGCGAAGAGCTGTTGCAGCCACTTGGGCGCGCTGCGCTTCATTCGCAGCGCCGTCATCACGTGGATGCAGATGGTCTCGCGCGGAGTCAGCAGATTGTGAGCCACCTCAGCCATGTTGCTGGCAAAGAGCGCCATCATGATGCCGTTGCCGTCACCGCGACTTCCGTTCCCAGTTAACTGCAGTTGATTTAGTCGATTGAAGAGCAGTGCCAGTTCCCGTGCTGAGGCCAGCGCCTGTTTCCGGCTGGCGGCGTTGCTGAACAGCCCTCCTGTCCGACGCGACAGTACCCGGCCCAGCCAGAGGCGGTGGAACAGGAACCGCAAAAACTGCCAGGTAGTCTGCAAGTAACACTCCAAGCGCGATGCTGGCAGACTCAATCCGAACATGTGCAAACAGTTCAAGTAACTAGCGTAGGCCTGGGCTGCTTGTCCTTGAGCAAAGTGGGAGTCGGCCCGCTGCTTGTGCTGCCAGTAGGCATCCGTCTGGGCGTCCAACTGCGGATCTCCGTATACCAGCAGCTTCACCAGGCAGCCGAGCATCAGTGTCAAATTCAAAAGCCATATCCAGGAGCTCTGCTGCCAGCCAGAAAAGCCTTCACCTAATGCAAATAAAGTAAAGCTATAGCTAGGGAAATATAAAATATAGTTGCCAAACTAACCATCTACGTCGTACGAGAGAATGCGTCTCTGACCGCTCAGCTCGCCCATGTCGTCATTGCTGCCAAACTGGCCACGCTGAAGGAAGGTTTTGAAGGGATTGACGGCCAGGATAGCAAACATAAACATACAGAGTCCCAGGCGGGAGTGGGTGGCCATGCCGCGCATGGAGCTGGGCACCACGAGCGGCTCATCATTGCTGCTGCTACCGCTGCTGCAGCTGGCGGTGGATCCGCCGTAGGGCGACGGCGGCAGCGAGATGTCCGAGTGCAGGGGCGAAAGCGAAGGGTCCGATACGTCGCTGCGCGGCGGTGTGAGTCCAGCATCCGTGGTGATGGTCGAGCAACTCTCGCGACGCTTCTTGGAGGCTCGTCCTGGCCGGGTGCCCAGCTGCAGGAGATCCTTGACCTTGGAGCCGTCGCGGGCCATCAGCTCCCGCTGCAGACGCTGCAGCTCTGCCTTCAGATCGTGCGTCTGGCGCTGCAGATCCCGGATCTTGTCTATGGACTTGCGCAGCACTGCGGATTTGTTCAGCTTGGCCTGCTCGCCCACCACCAAGTTCTTCAGCTCATTGATCTTGTCGTTGATCGAAGTGCGGTATCGCCGTTCGATGGCGTTGTGCGCGGAGCGCTTCACCTCCTTCACCTTGGGCTGCACCCGGTTGATGGGCACCTTGCCCTGGACCTCCATGGCGCCGGGAGATGGTGCCAGGGGCGCCACTCTCACCTTGCTGGCCCTGCTCGACGGGGGAGCCACAGGTGGAGAGGTCTTCGGACTGGCCACGGTCGTCGTCGTCTTCGGGGATTCCATCATCACGGGCATGGCTGAGGCGGAGGTAATTAGTCCGGGACTCGTGGCCATTGGCTGGGCGTACATGATGAAGGGTTGCGGATGCGACTGCAGGACCAAGGGAGTGGCGGCTGCAGCAACGGGTTGCATGACATTCACACTCTGGGGAGACGACTCCGTTGGCGGCGTGGGCGGGGATATGGACCGGTAGACAAAACTACTGCTCATAGTTGGCGAGTAAACCGTGCTATTCGTCGGCAACCGCTGGGTATCCATGTGGTGGACGGTGGCCGTCGGTTGGGTGGCCTTTAGGAGAGCCGGCTGCAGCTGCTGCTGTTGCTGAGGGAGATTATAGTTGGAGGCCATGAGGGGATCCGGCTTGTAGACGAGCAACTGGAGGCTGCTGCTGTTGCTGCAGCTCCTCCTTGATGTGCACTGGCGAGGAGTGCTCGCTCTTAACGTGCGGCGGCTGCTGCTCCACGGCCGGCGTTTGCGTTGGGGGGTGCGTTCGAGGCGGCGTCTCGTCAATCATCAGCATGTCGTACATCTGCGGCTGCAGGTCCATTTCGTTCAGGAAGCTGTCCAGCATGTCCGAGTGCAGCACCTCGTTGATCATGTCGAAGGCGTCCTCCGGCTTGAACAAATCCATCGATTCGTCTAGCGGAGCCTCCATATAGTTCATCGGATTTGTGTCCATCGCTTATGCTGCTGATGAAAACAACAATAACGTTGTGCAATTAAACATTGGCGGGCCCACGTATGTACATATGGGTTTGTTTATTAAATTTCTAGGCGGCGCAATTACACAGCGAAAACAACAGTGGGACGAGTATCGAGTTTAAGTTAAACAAAATTTTATATCCTATTTCAAAAATTGCTAAATTTAAATATTAATTATTAAAATCAGTTTTTTATACCATAATTGCAATGTTTATAAATTTTGCTAGATGAACATAGAAAAGGTTTTTTCTTTGAGTCAATGCATTGAACTATTTATATAGTAATCATTATTGGTTACTTAAATGTGCGTTAATAGTGTATCTATTGGGACTTTATCATTTATGTTAACGTAGTACATTGTTTTGAATTAAATTTGATGTTAAACAGTTAGCCTGATTAATGTAAAAAAACGCAAGCTATTCGGGCTGGTTAATTTAATCGAAAGTTTGCAGAATTGAGTGAGTTATACAAATAACAATTTGTGTGAATTTTAATATATCCCAATCCTTCAAGCTTTTTTCATTGAATGTGTCCCACTGTGCACTGTACACACACACACGCGCCAGCGGGAAAGCATGCGTAAGCGCTTTCAGCCAATCAGAGGGCTCGACCGGATCATACGATGTTTTTAATGACGCCACTCAGTCTTTGGCTGCTTTAAAAGAGCATTTCCGCAGCCTGGAGCGCTTTTCCGAATGCTTTTCGCGAAAAATGAATCACTTGTGTTTCTATCTTCCTAACCATCACAACGAAAATCTAACCTTTATCACCTTTTATCTTTTTTAGTTCACTTTTGCTTTTGTTTTATCCATTACTGCAGTTAGTGCAACCCGGTGTGCATTATGTTTACAAGCAATTGTTTAACACTTGTTGTTGTTCATGTTTGTTTTCTGTTTTCCACAAATATATTTGCAAAATTAATAAACAATTGTGCTCGTCTCCCGACGAGAAAACAAGAACAATTGGGGCTTTAAGCTAATCAGCTGTGTGGCTAGCGTTGCCAGATGTTGACGATAAGCCGATAACTCCGCACTTGGCAGGGCCGACATATCGATTAATTTAGAATCCAAGATGGTCGCACTGTTATCTTAGAAACAAAATTTAAAATTTTAAATTGACATAAATTCAAAATGTGTTCACCAAAAATCATTACAAAATTTCTTTCCGTTCTTTTTCGAATTGTAACATCGTAAATGATCTAGTAGTTTAGTTATATAAGTTTCAAAATTTGTATAAATGTACCCATTTCTTGGCACTACCCATTATATTGTAGCGGTGTAATTGATTATATTTGAGAAAATGTTAAATAATATTATCCTTGTGTTTTTGTGAGTACAATAAACTAGTGTTGTTTTTTGTTTCATTTTGATACATATAACTATAAGTGTAGTTTTTGAAACTATTTTGTATTCTCACTTTGATCTTTGTGGAGATCTAAGCAGTCAATCCACAGAAACTAAGTTATTTATGGGTCCAAGACTTTAATGAAAACTGCAAAATAATTTAAAAAGAATAGCAAACAGGTAAGCTTGTTGTTTGGATACGTTTATTTCTGAATGGTCACAAGGTGTACTGACAAGTTAAGGGAAAACTGAATTAAATTACGGCTTCTATGGGGGGAAGTGGATGTAGACAAAGATATAACATATAATAATCGTTAGTTCGTTGATGATCGTATTCGTATTCCTATTCGTATTCGATTCGTTTGCGATGGATCTAAGATCTGGGATCTTGGATCTTCGATCTAGACAACGTTGGTGTGCTCGTCGCGGTGGAAGATCTTGACGTCCACGAACTTGAAGTTGTGCACATCGAAGTAGTAGTCGTGCTTCACCGGTCGGTTGAAGGGGAAGCCGAAGGGCAGGGCGTCCACGTAGCGGGAACCGTGTCCCACGCCGCAGCTGACCACCGGGTCGTAGCCGGTGAACTGGGCCACCTCGGGCTGGTGGTAGGGGAAGACCATGTAGAAGAACTGGAACATCTGGCCGCCCTTCTTGCCGCGCGGCAGCATCATCCTGTTGGGCACGCCGCAGTGGGCCTCCGACTGGTCCAGCTTGAACTTGTACTCGCTGTTGGTGGCGTCCATCAACTTCTGGTAGAGCTCCAGGTAGGTGGTGCGGTCGTTCACCCAGAAGGAGAAGTCACCGCTGGCGCGCTTGATGTGATTAACGCCGGCCTCCAGATGCACCTTGAAGTGTTCCAGCTCAAAGAAGTTCTGGTAGTTGTACTCCAGCGGGATGGCATGTCCGTGCTCATCGTACTTGGGTCCAATGAAGACCTTCACCACGGCATCCTGGGCCTTGTCGGCGCTCACGTCCAAAGTGAACTCGAAGGGCTTGTGGTTGAGGCGCTGCTGGCGTGCCTTGATCACATAGCTGGCGCCCTTGTAGTGCGAGTTGCGGCCGAAGAGGTACAGCGGATCGGTGGCACCCTCCACTGAGGTCTCCACATTGACGGCATTGCTGATGTCCGAGTCGAAGTACTCGAAGTAGGTGGTCAGGCTCTCGGGCATGTGCACGCCGTCGATCTTGACGCCCTCGAAGGTGTAGTCCTTCTTCTTGTACTCCGGATAGGTCTCCATCAGGTGCCAGTAGTGGCTGACCAGTGTCTTGTACACCTCGTAGAAGATGGGATCGCGCAGCGAGGTGTCGTAGTGCATGAACAGGCCCGGGAAGCTCTCGTGTCCGCTGCCGTAGTGGTGGCCCTCGTTGACGATGTACCGGTAGAGCTTGTCCAGACTGCCATAGAACTTCTTGTCCACGCTGTCCGCATTGCCCTGGATGATGTTGCCCAGCACATTGATGGTCTCCATGTCGAACTTGTCGTTCTTGTGGATCCAGTCCATCACGCGCTGTGTGTACATCTCCACGTGCTCGATGTGCTCGTAGTTGTCGCCGTGATAGAAGTTGTGGTGGTTCTCACGGTGCCACTGGGGCACTCCATAGTAGGTGCGCAGATTGCTGGCATAACCGGACTCGGCCGGCACGTACATGTTGAAGGCGGGCACCTCGCCGAGATCATGGGACAGACGCTCCATGTACCAGCGGGCCAGCAGTTGCCAGTGGACGTACAGGTAAAGCTCGCCGCGACGAGTCCTTGTTGAGGACATGCTCCTCGCCGCCCTTCGTCCAGAACGGATAGTCCAGGTTGAAGTAGTAGTAGAAGGCGTTGAAGCCGACATCCTCCAGGTAGTAGGCCAGATCGTGGTCGTAGTTGAGGGCACCGTGGGCGTTCGAGTAGTTGGTCTTGATCACCACGTTGTAGATGTTGTCCATCTGCTTGACGTGATGGAAGCCGTGCATCTTGTAGTGCTCGGCCCACTCCAGGGCCTGGCTGTCGAAGTAGCTCCACGGATGGATCTCGTAGTGGGCCGGCAGGACCACGCCCTGCATGTCGTCGCGGAACAGGCTGGCGATGGTGAAGGCGTACACGAACAGCTGCTTGTTCACGTGCTGGCGAGCCCAGAAGACGGCATGCTGGAAGGTCTCCCAGTTCTTGGCGAAGTAGAAGAGCCGCACCAGACCCACCGCGTACTCCTCGTGCTTCTCGTACATCACCGACCAGGCCATGTCGTCGGTGAAGGGTTCGTGCTGCCACAGCTCGAAGAAGAACTCCAGCATCTCTGGGTGCACATAGTCGGTGACGTGCTCCCACGGCTTGTACTCCACAAAGCTGGCCGCAAAGGGGCTGACAAAGACGTCGTCCTGGTAGATGTGCTGCATGATCTGGAACACGAACTGCTGCTTCACCAGAAAGTCCTTGTCCGCCACCTTGGAGTCCAGGTGCTTAGCCTGGCCGAGAGCGGCCAGCAGAGCCACCGTTAGGAATGCGATCGCCGTGAACGACTTCATCTTGTCGAATCATACTGCTGCAGTGCTCGGTGCCCGTATTTATACCCCGGCCACCGAGATCCGACGATTGCACTGCGGCCAACGACCGGTCGCATCCGTAGCCTTGACACTCCGCCGGATCTGATCGACCCCTGGAGCCGAAAATCGCAATTGCTGCATTCCATAAATTGCAGGCGATAAGCTCTCCGATTAGGTAGAGATTCGCATAACAAAAGACACTATCTAAATTCGAGAATAACATTTGGTTTTTTGCTAGAGGTGTTCGCTAGACGGTGGCTTTTCAATTTACTCATGGAAGTCAAAGAAAAGTCAAAATCTCAGGCGTTCTTTAGTTGGTACCCAAATCTAAAAATATTTGGAATATTTAACCCATAAAAATATAAAACGGCTGATATTATTAGCTTACAAAATAATGTTAGCTATGACTATATTATATAGAAGGTTTTGATATTATAATTTATTATAGTTATATGCATCTTTAGCTGTTTTATACAGGGATTAAAACCGTATCAAATATCGGTTTTGTTAACTGTTACGGTTGCAATCAATATAATTATTTCAATTACGGTTTCGTTTTTGGTAAACCATAAAAAGATAAAACGGCTGATATTATTAGCTTACAAAATAATGTTAGCTATGAATATATTATTTAGAAGGTTTTGATATTATTATTTATTATAATTATATGCATCTTTAGCTGTTTTATACAGGGATTAAAACCGTATCAAATATCGGTTTTGGTAACTGTTACTGTTGCAATCAATATAATTATTTCAATTACGGTTTCGTTTTTGGTAAATTTTTTTTATCTCGGTTGCGGCTACGTTATTTTTTTGTTAATAATTGTTCTTTTTATTTTTTCAATGATATGTATTGTGAAAAAATCCTCTAAAGGAAAAGCACTTGCAGGATTTGATATATTATGTTATGTTATATTATATGTTTTAAAAGAAAAAATTTTGAATCATGATTTAATAGGTATACGACTTTAATAATTTAATTAATTGTTATAACGTTCACATTTTTTTACTGTGTAAATACTTTTATTTTTATAAGTTGTAATCGGACTCGAAGTTTTTGATTTTCAACCGTTCAACAGGTGACGGGGGCCCCTTCCACAACCCACTTTGCAAGCGATTAGGATTACGTTGTGAAGTGATCACCTGGCAATTAAGGTGTTACTAGGCAGATATTTGATAAGCTTGCAGTCGGCTTTGTTTTGCGGGGTCGCCGATTGTTCAGGCGCATCTTTATCAATCCGATGCTAAAAATGGAATACCAAATTGCAAAACATGGAGCATTAATCATGTTGCTGGGACAACAAATCGGGCAGACAACAAAGAACAATGGGCCATCGAAAGATCTATAGTCTAATCCAGAACATATCGGAATATAGATCCCACCTTACACCTGTGGCTCACCGCTCAAAGGTCTTCACTCAGACTCATCTATATAGCTACAGATAACGTTGCAATCTAATACTCTCTACGGTTAGATTCATATGCATTTAGAAAAGTTAAATAGGTATGTAACAACTAAAAAATATATTTTTTTTATTAAGATCACTTCAGATCACAAGACCACTACAATTCACCGGGAGGCATCGCAGTATGTTATCCGATCGACCTAATTTTATAGCACTTTTTGAATAGTATGGTCCTCAATGGCTACTTCAATGTCGTGCTCGTCAAACGACCCTGGATGGTTACCATAGCACTTATCCTTGACGGCACCCAAAAATATAGTAGTCCTTCGGGGTCAAATCGCAGCTGCTAGTTGAGGTCGCCTTTTAAGCATTGGCTTAACCACCAAGGTGAAAATAAGAAGTTAAAAGATGATTTTTCGATAAAATGATTATTTCTTCGGCCAAGCGCTCTTCGGCCCGTTGCACGAAAAAGGGATATCGATTCAATAAAAAAATATATTTAGAAATTATCAACCCGCCACCACACTCATAGAAAAAATGCTTAAAATTTAGAAATCTCGCCTTTGAATCAATGACAAAAATGTCAATTTATTCAAGATAAATTTTTATAGTATAAATATCTTAATGTAAACTTCGAAGAAAAACCTTTCTAAAAATAGAAAATATACTTTTTAACAGTTTTTTTTTTCGGGTGACAACAGGAATAAGATTTAAAGCTGATTTCGATTTTAAAGTAGAGCAATAACCTTAAAAAATATTTGTTTTAGAAAATTTTATTTCTTATTTTGAGAAATAAAATTTATTTTTTAAGAAATATTTCTTGGTTTAAGATCTGCATATCATGTTTGAAAAAAGAAAACACCATTTTAAGAAAGAAATATTTTTCAAATGAAGGTTGCTCCCCTTAGGTTTTTTATTCCTTATTCCTTAATTTTATTACATTTCTTTTGATTTTTGTTTTCCATGCAAATACATAAGTATTCTTATTAACAAAATTGTATTAAGAGCCTTTTGATCCTGAAACTCTTGATGAACTTAGGAAAAATATCCATTGCGGAGCATGTTACTGTCAGAGTTATTTGGGGGCTGTATTCGTGGCAATCGACGGGCGAGCTCCCGATTCTGGGCTGGGGTTATATTCAGCACATCTCGTGGGTGCTCCGCCCGGTGACTTTGGCACGAGGCTCGTGGCTCCGGAGATCTATAAAATTCCGTGTTCCTCCGACGTGGATACATCTCGCAGGTGTTCAGACACTACAGCACGATGATATAAACAAAAAGTCCTTAGATATATTAAATTAACTTACTGGTGGATTGAAAGAGTCACTCATTTCGAAGCTCTGTTAATAAAATACAAAATTGTTTTTAACAATTTGTTTCTGAAAATTTAGAAATTTTTAAAAAACAATTTCGTCTAGTTTTTTTCACGACACGTTACTTCAAGGATTTCATGCTAAACTAGTTTATACCCTTTTATATTACATTAAGTTCAAATCAAGGTTTACTTTGATTTGATTTGTTAATTTTATTAAGTTGATTATAAAATGTAATTTGTTTGCTTAGTGTACCATAAATTAACTAATTGTGATTCCACAAGTACTAAAATGTGTTATCCAATGATTCTTAAGCAACCAGTTTGAATTCTAAACGCAAGGGTATTTCAAGATTCGTCGGGTCAAAGTGAATATTGCAGCGTCTTTCACAATGACTTTAAATGCTAGACGCGATTATGCAGATTTAGAACAAACAACACCTTATCAGCATACGTATTCATTAACCCATAATTAAGTTCAGGTGATTAGATTATCAAGCTTACATGTGAACTTATATTTTATAAGGTATTTAAACGTTAACTATTGCTATAGTAATTTATGTATATACCCATCTATTATAACTTTCGTCAGAAGTTTGCAACGCAGTGAAGAAGACATTTCCGATCCTATAAAGTATATATATTCTTGATCAGCATCACTAGGAGAGTCGATCTAGCCATGTCCGTCTGTCCGTCCGTTTCTACGCAAACTAGACTCTCGGTTTTAAAGTTATCTGATTGAAACCCTTAACGAGTCGGATCGGACGACTATATCATATAGCTTCCATAGGAACAATCGGTAAAAAATTAAATTAAATTATTACGTTTGCTGGTTTTACAATTTGGTTTTGTTAGTTTTTTGACTTTATCATATAGCTTCCATAGGAACAATCGGTAAAAAAAAATTAAACTAAATTTTTACAATTTGTTTTTGTTAGGTTTTTCGATATTTATTATTTTAGAATTACGTTTTCAATTTGATCAAAATCGGACTACTATATCATATAAATCCCTGGAAAACTATCGGAATATTACAGAAATAAATGAAACAAGTTGTAACTTCTCTAAATACCAGATATTTTCTAAATCTTTTGGATATATGGTTTAATAATTCAGAATAACATTTTTTAGCTGCCAAACGAACGATCAAATAAGTAAGGTGAAAATCTTAAATGGGTACTCATGTAATTCGAAATTTAGATGTTTTAAGGAAGTTTAATTTTTGCAATAGCTGCCAGGGTATATAAACTTCGGCTTGACGAAGTTTGCTTCCTTTCTTTTTATCTTATTATAATTCATTTTCATTTTCTTAAAATAAAGATATTTTAAATTTGAATTTTTATTTAAAATGCAAGAGCCATAATTTTGTATTTAAGAAAATAATGTTTAAAGCCCAGTGTTAATGAAATTATAATGAATATTATAATTTATTTGACAAAACAAAAGCTATTCATATGCCTACTCTTTTAAAATCCTGGTTCTTAAACTAGTTATGTATGCACCCCCATAAATGGCAACTAATGAACTTTTCACGCAACGTAACTCCTAATTGGGCAGTACTGCACCCCAGGGAAAAACATTTCCCTCAAGAACAGTTTGGGGTCATCCAAAAAGAGATTTGCCTGGTTAGTTGCCTGCTACAGAATGGCGACTTCGGTTGGTTTTTTGCTCCTGTTCTCCCTGCCCGGAATTCGTACCCTGGCCGAGATGGCCTGCCGCATAGCCGTGGAGCAGAATGTCCAGGTGACCTATCTGTACCGCTGTGCCAGCTGCCCGGCTTCATTTGATCCGGGTCACTCCGCTGTGGAACTGGAGCTGTACCGCTGCGTGGCCAGTCGACTGCCGGTGGTCACACGGAACATCGAGGCCCATGAGCTGGAGCCATTGCGCCGCACGGACAGCCTGAGCATCTTCCACATTCCGGCGGGCGAAAAGGGGGATTCCCTGGTCCGTCGCATCCTGGATATGCTGAATCCCCGCCAGCCACGCAAACATCTGCACAAGTACCTATTTATGTGGCCCGATGCCAGGCAGGATCAGCTACTAAATCTCTTCCGCGGCAGTTGGGCCAAGCAGTTGCTCTACGGATTGGCCATTACCCATGCGGATGGTGGCTTCTCTGACTTCGATCCGTTTGCGGTGGGGGGTCTTCAGGTGATTGGGCGGTCGGGAGGGGATCTGTATTTCCCCCACAAGATGAAGGATTTGAGGGGCTATCCCCTGCGTTTCTCCATGTTCACGGATCCCTTGATGGCGGTGCCCAGGAATCCCGTGGAGAGTGCCGGCTACCAGGCGGTGGATGGAGTAGCCGCCCGGGTGGCCGCCCGGATGTTGAATGCCTCCGTGACCTATGTCCTGCCGGCGGACGACGAGTCCTACGGCCGCTGCCTGCCCGATGGTAACTTCACCGGAGTGGTCAGGGACCTGGTCGGCGGGCTCACCCACTTCGGACCCAACTCCCGCTTCGTGCTCGACTGCATCTGGCCGGAGGTGGAGGTGCTGTATCCGCACACACGTCGCGTACTGTACTTGGTGGTGCCCGCCTCCGAAATCCAGCCGGAGTACCTGATCTTCGTGCGTGTGTTCCGGCGATCCGTGTGGCACCTGCTGCTGGTCACCCTGTTGACGGTGGTGCTGATCTTCTGGCTGATGCAGAGGCTTCAAGAGGGCATTCCCCGGCGGCAGGTTACCCACATCCAGGCCACCTGGTACTGAGATTCTGGAAGTGTTCGGCAAAACGCACGTGGGCGAGCCGGCGGGACGATTCTCATCCTTCAGCTCGATGCGCACCATCCTCATGGGCTGGATCCTCTTCAGCTACGTCCTGACCACCATCTACTTTGCCAAGCTGGAGTCCGCATTCGTGCGTCCCAGTTACGCGGCGCAGGTGGACCGGGTGGCGGAACTGGCCCACCTGGATGTGCACGTCTATGCGGTGAGCACCATGTACGAGGCGGTGAAGCCCGTCCTGACGGCGCACCAGTACCGCCTGCTGGAGAGCCGCATTCGCCAGTTGCCCCTGGGACTGACCACATCCTACTACCAACTGGTGGTCAGTCGTCGCGATCAGCGGTCGGCCTTCATCATGCGCGACTTTCACGCCCGCGACTTCCTGGCCCTCACCTACAACTCGCAGGCGGAGCGACCCTCCTACC